>NW_018127885.1:2459763-2510347 GCF_001952655.1 Monopterus albus
TTTTGTAGACATCATCCTTTGTTTCCTTGGTTTGTATTTTCTGTTCACCCATGGCTGCTTTAATCACATCCACATCTCGCTGGGTAAACTGCAAACTCGTTTTTATCTCCTGTATTTCTCTGGTCATGTCGTCAAGTCTCTTGTTATTTGTCTCCATAAGTAGTTGCACAAAACCTTTGAAGTTGTCTTGTTGTTGGCTCAACAGTGCGGTGTACATCTGCATCTGCTTCTGCTGACTTAACCTCTCTGTTACTTGTGCCGCTGAAATATAATCCTCTTCTGCTTCAACATCCTCATTCGCTTCTGATTTATTAGCTCTTTTCCCTCTTGGAGGCATTTTAATAGTTGTAGAATTTGTTCAAAGACTTGAAAATGTAGAAGATGTGAAAAATCATAGAACAGACAAGAGGAGCAGTAAAGACGTCTGCTCTACTTCAGAGAAGTATCCAAGTCTTCTATGGAATCTGTTTCTCAAGCAGATTGAGGTTCCTGTCCTCTAATAATCAAGACAGAGCTACATTTGTTTGTGTAGTCAGACTCCTAATGTGATTATAAAGTTTTAACTTGTAGGTCCCTTGTAGTCGCTTCCTTAGTTATATAACTTTTACTTCAGGCATACTGTGTGTCAGACTAAAGCTGTAGTGTCCATGCACATACTACATCCAGAGTCTAAGCAGATTTTGTGTAATGTACTCTGTAATGTGTTCTCATTAGAAAAGTGGTAAATTTGAAGTAAAACGCATACCCTAAACTAAATACTCAAAATGGTAACTATGAATACTAACACTACTTGACTTGCAGTTCAAGTATGCTGTGCAATTCACAAAGGAAAATGAGGCACTACTCTGCATAAATTATTACCTTTGGTGGACAGATGGCTACTGAAAGATCTGGGAAAACAATAGTGGGTATTTAATTAAAAGCCACATTTTGGCAGCCCAACATTGTAGTTTTGATAAATGCTCATTGACACACGCACTGCACCATTTCCTATTTGTTGAAAATGGTTGTTTTTTTTTAATACAACACCAAAAACAGTATACTGTAACAACTAGCAGGATCATTGATTAGATGAGCAACAGAAGATTAATGAACTAATTATGACATTTCGTTCTTAATTTGTCATTTATCAAGTAAGATGTCAAACATTTCCTCGTTATACCCACGTATTTCTGAATGTTTGCTGCTTTTCTTTTCTTCTTCTTTTTTTTTTAATAATGATGAAATTGGTTGGACAAAATTTCAAATGTCACCATGGGCTGTGGGAAACCAGAACATGTATCTCAGTTGCCTACTATTTTATAGACCTACCAGTTAAATAATTGAGACAGTCAGCAGATGATTTGATAATGAAAATAACTTAGTTGCAGCACTATAGCACAGACTAAAAGATTAGAATCGAGAATGGAAATTGGACATGTTGTATAGTGATGCAGAATGTTTGTAGCTCCTTGATTGCATTTGCTCTCTGATTGCAGATGTGGGAAGAACATCCAGATGTTTATGGGGTCAGGAGGTCAAATCGCAGTAGACAGGAGCCGGCTCGTTTAAACATTGGAGCTGGGGTAAGCAGACTTGAAGACCATGCACCAGGTCTGACAGTTACCACTGTTGGCATCAACTCCTTTGTCCTGGCTGCTTGTGTCATCTAAGTGGATATTATCTGTTGGTGCTGCTACATAATATTTGTGGAATCGAACCTCTTGCTTAAATGTAGATCTGCTGTGCTGGCTCTATTTACAGGGTAGCAGTGACTCTGAAAGTGAAAGCCCCAAGAGGAAATCACGGACTAAGAAAAAGGAGTAAGTAACAAGGTTGTGAACATATTTTAGGATTTGTATTGTTATTATTTTATTTCTGTAATTGAATTTATTTTACAGTACAGTACTGTATCCTTTAAATCTTTTTGAATACCGCCATGTTGAAACACTTGACACTCTTTTGTTAGCAAGTGTTTTATTTACACTGATCCATACAGTAGTTGTTCACAGTTCACATCTGTTTGTGTCATTCTGTTACCAATGTGTGTTCATATTGTGATTCTTATCATCTAATGCTTATTTGTAAATGGGTATCTGTCTGGCTCACAATGGGCTCAGTTGCTTTCAGTTAGCCAGGTGATCTTTACAGCAAATTTGATTGGTCAGATCAGTGGCTTATCCCTGATCAAACTGGATTGTGCTGAACACCCAGTGGCCAGTGTTTTATGAAATCATCATTGGTTGTAGCAGTGATGGGCCTTGAGGGTGAACTTGTGGCATTTCTTTGTTGTAAGAAATATCTGGAAAGATGACTCAAATGATGATGAAGAGGAGGAGGAGGTGGAGGAGGAGGCTTCCGACAGTACAGACAGTGAGCAGGATGAGATAAAAGTTAGATCCAGACGACTTCCTGCTAGAAGGTAAGAGTGTAGCAAACCCTGGCCATCAGACAGCTACCCACTGCTCATCTCCAAATCACTCCGTATTGTATGAGCAGTTGTTTCATTACATATTTTCCCCTTAATTTCTTACAAAGTACACACCAGAATGCTAAAATATGCAATTTAATCTAATGATAAAACCTGATTTAAAATCCTTTTCAGATTGCAAAAGAAGCGTGGCCATACTGGTTGTTGGTTGCAGTTTGTCAGTCAGCCAGAGACCACAATCACTATGACAGGTGTCTAGGAATGTAGTTCACTGTCTCTAAGTGGTTTGCATGTTTGTGTGTTTAACTCTGTGTTTTACAGACCTCAGACCAAATCATCAAATGTCAAAAAGCAGCTGTCTCAAAAAGGAAGTAAGTCCAGGAAACAGGAGTCATCAGTTGACGAAGATGAGGAGGAGGAGGATGACGACGACGATGATGATGACGATGACGAGGAAGGTACTCCTAAGAGGCAGACTCGAAGAAGGGGTGCAACAAAAGTCAAAAGGTGCATTTCTGAACCAAAGTATTTTTTTTCTCCCCAGAAATTTTGATTTGTTTTTATTACAAGTTTTAATTTGCATTGAATTGTTTGACAGGGACAGATTTAGTTTAATCAGGACTCTAGTCTGACATTTTCCGTTAGAGAAGGTAGTTAAAAGTGGCTTTATTGATAAATGCCCATCACCTGTACACTGACTGTTATGCCCTGTCTTTGTGTTGTGTTATAGTTATAAAGAGGACCAACATGACTTTGAAACAGACTCTGACGACCTGATTGAAATGACAGGGGATGCAGGCGAGGAGCAGCAGGATGATGACAGTGAAACCATTGAGAAGGTTATGGACACCAGAATAGGCAAAAAAGGAGGTGACATGTTTTCACTTATTTCTCATTATTTTTGAAAATCATGTTCTTTCTCATAAAAATACATAAGGGTTCAAAACTTATTTTATTTTTTGGCTCTCTTAGCCACTGGGGCTTCAACTACTGTATATGCTATAGAGGAAAATGGAGACCCATGTGACGGCTTTGACCCTGAGAAAGATGAGGGGGAGACTCAGTATCTGATCAAGTGGAAGGGCTGGTCCTACATCCACAACACATGGGAGAGCATGGACTCTCTGACGCAGCAAAAGGTCAAGGGGCTAAAGAAACTGGACAACTACAAAAAGAAAACTGAAGAGCTCAACTCATGGTGAAAATCTTTGTCTCCACATTAACATTTTAGTTGCAAATCTTTCATGAATTTTCACAGTTTATTTTGTCCTTGTTTGTAGGTTGAGGAACGCATCCCCTGAGGATGTAGAATTTCATAACTGCCAACAGGAGCTCACGGCTGACTTGAACAAGCAGTTTCAAATTGTTGAGCGTGTCATCGGTAAGAAGTCATTGTGTGTTTGATGTTGTCTGTTAGTGCTACAGATGTATTTGTCTGTGTGTTATTTCTTCTGCACGTATAATAGTAAGGTCTACTATGTAAAGTGCCTTGAGATGACTTTTGCTGTGATTTGGCACTATACAAATAAAATTGAATTGAATGGACTTAAATTAATTCTGTTATTAACAGCAACAAAAACAGGAAAGACACCAGGATCCTCTGACTTTCCTTGTAAGTCCCTTCTCTTATTTTTCAGCATGACTCTCACATTTTGTTCACTGGCTTTTTTTAATGGTGTTCTGTACATTTCTGTCAAGTATTAAGTGCTTTTACTTTGTGTCACAATCAGTTGTCTAAGTGTGTCTGCATTTTAAACAGCTCATAGTCACAAGACACCATCCTCCAATGAGCCAGAGTATCTATGCAAATGGATGGGGTTACCTTATTCAGAGTGCAGCTGGGAAGATGGAGCTCTGGTTAGGAAGAAGTTTCAACACTGCATAGACAGCTTCATGAACCGAAACTCCAGCAAAACCATCCCCTCTAAAGACTGCAAGGTATGAGCGAAAACCACCTTATTGTCACCAGTTAACCTTACCTGTATGTCTTGGGACTGTGGGAGGAAAGTGGAGTGCCCAGAGACCATGCACACAGGCATGGGGAGAACACCCCACTGAAAGGCCCCAGTTGGCCTGCAAGCTTGAATTCAGAACCCTCTGGTTGTAAGCCTCCAGTGCTAACCACTGCACCACTGTGCTGCCGTGGTCATTTTTTTATTCTACTCATAACTGGATAAACCTTGTTTCTTCCTGTTATTTCAGGTGTTAAAGCAAAGGCCACGGTTTGTTGCTCTGAAGAAACAACCTTCGTATATAGGAGATGAGAACCTAGAGCTGAGAGATTATCAGCTAGATGGGCTGAACTGGTTGGCTCACTCCTGGTGCAGGTAAATAATAATTAGTTGGTTTTAGTTACCTATTTTGAGAAAAAAGACTAACAATGGACTGTGTATGAAGGAAAAGTATCCTTTTATATCCTTAATCCTCCTTAGGTGCAACAGTGTTATCCTCGCAGATGAGATGGGGCTGGGAAAGACCATCCAGACCATCTCCTTCCTGTCCTACCTGTTCCACCAGCATCAGTTGTACGGGCCCTGCTTACTGGTGGTTCCTCTTTCCACGCTCACCTCCTGGCAGAGGGAGTTTGCCAACTGGTCTCCAGACATTAATGTGGTGGTGTACCTCGGTGATGTCATGAGCAGGAAAACGGTAGGTTGAATTAGTGTGTTCAGTATTGCTGTGGTATCTCTAGTGTTGGATACATAAACTTACTTCTGTTTTGTGTAGATCCGTGACTACGAATGGGTGAACCATCAAACGAAAAGAATTCGTTTCAACGCACTATTAACTACTTATGAGATTCTGCTTAAAGACAAGGTAGGTCCAATGATGAATCAAATACTTATTTATGGTTGTGTTTACTATATGCTTTTATTGCATGCATGAAGAGAGTAACTTGCAACAATTAACATTGTCTCCAGACGGTGCTTGGGAACATTAACTGGGCTTTCCTAGGTGTGGATGAAGCTCACAGGCTGAAGAATGATGACTCCCTGCTGTACAAAACATTAATGGAGTTCAGGTCCAACCACAGACTCCTCATTACTGGCACTCCACTGCAGAACTCCCTCAAAGAGCTTTGGTCACTGTTGCACTTCCTCATGCCTGACAAGTATGTCCTGGTTTATTCATTTATTATGATGCAGAACTGAAATGCTCATCAACACCAACCAAGAAGAGTGACATTTCTGTTGTGCACTGCAGGTTTGATTCTTGGGAGGATTTTGAGGATGAACATGGGAAAGGAAGGGAAAATGGTTATCAGAGTCTTCACAAAGTACTTGAGCCTTTCCTCCTCCGACGTGTCAAGAAAGATGTGGAAAAGTCTCTGCCTGCTAAGGTGGAACAGATCCTCCGTGTAGACATGACAGCACAACAGAAACAGTTTTATAAGTACGAGTTTTATCACTGTCTTAACATTTTTATTGCACTTGTCTTTTACATAAACCACTTGTACAGTTGCTGCATTTCTTCTCCCCATTAACTTAATTTGATCCTGAATATTTCCAGGTGGATTTTAACGAGGAATTACAAAGCTCTTAATAAAGGCACTCGAGGCAGCTCCTCTGGCTTCCTGAATATTGTTATGGAGCTGAAAAAGTGCTGCAACCACAGTTTCCTCATTAAGCAGCCTGAGGAGGGAGATGCTGAAACACAGCAGGAACACCTGCAGGTAAGTCTCTTTATGAACCCTTTTTAGATTCAATCAGCACCTCGGGACAACTCTGCAAAGGAAACTAGTTGTGATTCAACATAGAAGAAAACACGATAATATCAACAGATGCCTCAGTTAGTTCATTTCTCTGATTTAACGTTGTATGTCATAGAATCTAGTGAGGGGCAGCGGGAAGCTGGTGTTGCTGGACAAGCTGCTGACCAGACTCAGAGAGAGAGGCAGCCGAGTTCTTATCTTCTCCCAGATGGTCAGGATGTTGGATATTCTGGCTGAATACCTTACCATGAAGCGCTATCCATTCCAGGTAAGATTTGCACAGTTTGGGGTTGAGTTCAGATTTCACTCCAGACTTCACATACAAGTACACACAGTGGGGTGGGGGTTGAACGGGGATCAGATGTCAGTGTCGTTGCGCACACACTCTGCCAAGCTGAGATTTCATCTGGTTATTTATATCGGCAAGTTATTTTCTTCTGAAGACCAGCTGGACTACTGCAAGTCATCTGACTTGGGTTGTTTTGCTGACTTATTCTTTGCAGTAGACTGTTGTGATAAAGTCTGGGCGTATAGACAGGGTACAAAGGAAAGCAGAGTGATGGTGAGGGTGGAGGAGATAGCTCCCTAGGGAAGCATCAGTGGATAAATCTCTGTTTTCCTCTGTCCTGTTCAGCGATTGGACGGTTCCATAAAAGGAGAAATCCGAAAGCAAGCACTTGACCACTTTAATGCAGAAGGCTCCGAGGTATGTAGACTAACTTATTACTACTAACTGATATGAACAGAGATGGCAAGTATGGAAATGTTTGTTCAAGCTGAAGTAAATTTAATACATTTTTCTTATTATAAGTATTAAAATTATTGTCAAATGCACTTCCACAGTGACTTCATTGTTGAGATGTTACAAAAAATGCAGGCAAATGGGTGATACTGATTTTTAAACAAACACAGCACATGTTCATCTTGTTTTTTGGGTCACTTTTTTGAGAGTAGTAGCACGTGGTGGGTATATTTGATAAATTTATACGGCTTAATTTATGATCATCATTTTACTATTTCCTGTGTTCTTGAAAATTCAAGGTATATTTACCAATGTTTGGTGTTTGCTGTATGTTTCTGGAGGACATCTTTAGTAGGTTTAATCTGTTTTCTAGGACTTCTGCTTCCTGTTGTCCACCAGAGCTGGAGGTTTAGGGATTAACTTGGCATCAGCAGACACTGTAGTCATCTTTGACTCTGACTGGAATCCTCAAAATGACCTGCAGGCACAAGCCAGGGCTCACAGGATTGGCCAGAAGAAACAGGTAACCGACTGCTCAAATTCATAGCTGTCATTGTGCACTGTATATACTGCATAACTCGTAAGATTCTTGTATAAAATATGCCTGTGCTTTCCCTTCATAGGTGAATATATACCGACTCGTGACCAAAGGAACAGTGGAGGAGGACATTATTGAGAGGGCAAAGAAGAAGATGGTTTTGGACCATCTTGTCATTCAGAGGATGGACACCACTGGACGAACTGTGCTGGACAGCAATTCAGGAAACACAAAGTAAGATGTCAAAAATGAGTTACAGCTTTTTCATGATTGGTTGAGATACTGGAGCTCTCCATGTGGTTAACATCTTTTCCCAGTTCAAACCCATTCAATAAAGAAGAACTGAGTGCTATTCTCAAGTTTGGTGCAGAAGATCTTTTCAAAGAGGCAGAAGGAGAGGAGTCTGAACCACAGGTATCACAATGAGTCAGTGATCCTGCACTAAAAATACTTGTATACTTTAGAAAATAAACTACAATTTCTTTGATTTTGTAGGAGATGGATATTGAAGAGATCCTGAGGTTAGCTGAAACACGTGAAAGTGACCAGGGCTCAAGTGCTACAGATGAACTTCTATCTCAGTTCAAGGTATCTACAAGTTTGTTTATTAAATTATGGTTCAGTATCCAGAGACCTGATTTCAGAAACTGATATCAAATCTAATGACAGGCATCCCTCCCTTTTAACTTCTCCCTCTCTCTCTCTCTGTCTCTTTGCACTCTGTCACAGGTGGCCAATTTCTCCAGCATGGATGAGAGCACTCCAGAGTTCGAGGAGAAGCCCATGCGGGAATGGGATGATATCATTCCTGAGGAGCAGCGACGCAAAATTGAGGAAGAGGAGAAGCAGCGGGAGATGGAAGACATCTTCATGCTGCCCAGAAGCAGAAGCTCTAACAAGAGGGTAAGAAGAGAATTTACCAATTTATTTGCTAAAGTAAAAATGCTGTTTGCCTATTTTCCAGCACTGATTGCCACCATTATTTAAGTGATGTGCCATCTTCTATTAGCCTCTGAGCTTTTCAGCTGGCTCACAGTGGCTCTTGTATTTTCCAGGCTCAAGCCAATGACAGTGACAGCGACGTGGGCTCCAAGCTGAAGCACCGATCCTCAGGCTCTGAAAGCGAGACGGACGATAGCGACGATGACAAGAAGCCAAAGAAGAGAGGCAGACCTAGAGCCCGCAAAAACAATGTGGAGGGTTTCACTGATGCAGAGATCCGCAGGTAAAGTGTTCATTGAGGATTTTTTTTTTCAGTTTTAATCTGTATTTTTATTATTACAATGAAGCCCAGTTGTCTGTCATTGTTCTTTCATGATAACAGTTAATAATGTATTCAAAATAACATCTAACAGGTTCATTAAGGCATACAAGAAATTTGGATCTCCACTTGAAAGGTAAGCATATTATTAAATGATATTAATAGCCATTATATGTCTGGATCATTTATTTAAATATGACTCATGAAGTTATCAGCTGTACCATGCATTCAGAAGATCTTCTCTGTATTCAGGTTAGAGGCAATTGCCCGAGACTCTGAGCTAGTGGACAAATCAATAGCAGATCTGAAGAGACTCGGTGAACTGATCCATTCTAGCTGTGTGGCTGCAGTGCAGGAGCACGAGGAACATGTTAAAGAGAACCCAGTTGAAGGTGTGTTAGTATTACTTGTTGAGAGTTCTTTCAAATTTCTGCATTTTCCAGGCCTAAAAATTTTGCATGGTGTTATTGTTATTCTAGCCAAAGGTCCTGGGAAGCGGCGAGGAATTAATATTAAGATCTCAGGAGTGCAGGTCAATGCCAAGTCCATCATCCAGCACGAGGAAGAGTTTGAGCCGCTGCACAAAGCAGTGCCCTCAAACCCTGCTGAGAGGAATAAGTAAGATACCACTGCGAGTATAATTGAGAGTGTGACCTTTGTATTGCTTCTAGATAGGATGGTTCAGAAAATGTGAGTCTGTGTTACAGATTAAACTTGAAAAACCTTTTCCACAGGTTCAAGCTGACATACAGAGTGAAGGTAGCCCACTTTGATGTGGATTGGGATTTGCAGGATGACATTCAGCTCTTGCTTGGTACCTATGAGCACGGCTTTGGCAACTGGGATCTGATCAAGACAGACCCCGACCTTAAACTGGCTGATAAGGTAAATACTGTATCGAAAAGCTGCAGTACCTTGATCATGGAGTAAGGGAGGGATTTTCCATAAAGAGGAATATTCATTCATTTTCTACCGCTTAGTCCCTGAACGGGGTCACCGGGGGGGGCAGAGCCAATCCCGGCCAGCAATCGGGCGAAGGCGGGGTACACCTTGGACAGGTCGCCAATCCATCGCAGGGCTAACACATAGACGAACAACCACACACACGCACATGCACTCCTATGGGCAATTTAGAGACACCAATCAACCTAAGCTGCATGTCTTTGGACTGTGGGAGGAAGCCGCAACGGTGCTAACCACTGCGCCACCGTGCTGCCCTGAAGAGGAATAATAAAACAAAATTAGCACAAATTTTGCGTGAAGACTTTTATAAGTATATTTTAAACAGAACTGGCATGTTGAGGTATTGTAAAAACTTTGAAAAACACAATGCAGTTCAGTGCTCTATGAAACACTTAGTATTCACATACTTCTGCAGATTCTTCCAGATGATCCAAGTAAAAAGCCTCAGGCCAAGCAGTTACAGGCGAGAGCAGAATATCTTCTCAAGCTGCTGAAAAAAGAACAAGACAACACCGACCTGTCTAAAACAGGAGAAGAGGTATGTTGCTATTAATCGCTGAGTAACTCATCCACACTGGTTTCACCACTTTGATGTGCACAAAGCCCCCTACCTGCCCCATCGCTCATGCAGTCACTTCCTATAAAGGTCAAAGTGAAGAAGAGGAAGCCTCGGGTGAAAAAGGAGAACAAGATTCTCAAGGATGAGCAGGGCAATGACATCTCCTCCCCCCACCTGTCTGACAACCTGTCAGAGGAGGGTGAGGTCAAGGTCAGCCATAAGATGACCACTGCAGTTATATGTCTGTGTCCAGGTTTTCCATTTGTTATATTGTTTAACTTGCATTGTCTTTCTCATGTTTGAGCAGGATGATGGAACAGAGAAGTCCCCCACCAAGAAGAGGCAAAAGAAAAAGGATAACAAAGAGAACAAAGAAAAACAGGGAACTCCTAAAAAGGAGAAGGACAGGGACAAAGAAAAGAAGGGTACAAAGCCCAGAAAAGAAAAGGTATTTCACAACAGTATTCATGAATGTAACATACTGCATTTTTAACTATTTTTTTTACATGACAGAAATGAAATGAGGTTCTTGAGAGTGATTCAGGCATTTTTTTGCAGTGCTACACATCTTAAAGCATGCAGCTAAAGGACAGTGGATAGAAAGTCATGGCTTTTTGCCTGTCTGTCCTCATCCTGTGGATAATCTGTGTGCTATGTGAATGGCAGATAGGGGTTAATTGTCTTGATGTCTGGTATTTTTGTCTTTCAGGCAAACAAAGGATCCAGAGGTAAGAAGACTCAGGGTCCAGTTCATATTACAGCAGGCTCTGAGCCCGTTCCCATAGAAGGAAAGGAGGATGATGAACTCGACCAGGAGACTTTCAGTGTTGTGAGTTTCTCTTTCTCTTTCTTCTTTAATTCTTGTGCAAAGGTAAGCATAAGAATTGGACAGACAGTGGTTATGATGACAAGAAGCAAAAGAAGAGGCAGACCTGTGCTACAGGACCCTTGCACATTACTGATCACATTGCTGCATAGCTTGTTTTTTTTTTAATCATGGAGTCCAAGAAGCTGTGCAGTTCAATAATCTAGCCAATTTGTGCATGTGTTTCAGTGTAAGGAGCGCATGAGGCCGGTGAAAAAGGCCCTGAAGCAGCTGGATAAACCAGATGAGGGTCTGTCTGACCAGGAGCAACTCCAGCATACACGCACATGCCTGCTGAAGATTGGAGACCGTATCACAGAGTGCCTTAAAGCCTACAGTGACCCTGAGCATGTCAAAACATGGCGAAGGTAAGATGACTGGACTCGACCTCTGTGAGATTAATCATGATGCTCGCCTGTTTAAACACTACTGATGACTATTTTGTGCCTTTGTTGGCAGAAACCTCTGGATTTTTGTATCTAAGTTTACAGAGTTTGGTGCAAGGAAGCTTCACAAGCTTTACAAAATGGCACAGAAGAAGCGATCGCATGAGGAAGAGGTAAGTTGCTCCAGTTTCAAATCAGAAACACTGTGGTTTAACAAGACTCCTCAAGCGAATGTGGTCTCTTGTATGCAACCAGCACTCAAAACAGCCTGTGACATTTCCAGAAAGAGCAGAAGAAGAAGGATGATCATGCAGGGAGGGTAAAGCCGTTCAGACCAGAACCCTCTGGTTCCAGTAGAGACTCCACGGGTACGCAGCCATCCTCCAAATCAACGTCTCACCTGGCTCAGCCAGGGCCCCACAGACACCACAGAGAACCATACAATGCGGTTAACAAGCGGCACTTTGGCAGTGATGGTATGTGTGGATAGACTTTTTGTTTTCAAGCTGTTATTTTCTGATCGGTGACTTATAGAACATTATACTGTACATAGAATTATACAGGTAAAACACGTTGAAACCTTTTTCGCTAAGAAAAAACGAATGTTAAATGCATTATATTTCATTACAGATCGAGGAGACTGGCAGAGGGACCGTAAATATGGTTACCCCGGTAACAGCAACCAGTCATGGCAGGGAGACCGACATCATCCATATGACCCGCATCGCTACAAGGATCACTATAGTGATCGACGTCCACACGGAGACTCTTATCGCAGCTCAGGCAGTTATCGCAACAACATCTCCCCCCGAAAAAGGCCATATGAGCAGTACAGCAATGACCGGGACCACAGGGGACACAGACCCTATTATGACAGGTGAGGATTATTCTAACCTAGCAAAATGCTTCGTTCAAGTCATTTTAAATACGACGATAGCCATGGTTTCATCCCTTTGGTTTATAAAAATCATGCTGTGAATGGTATTTCAGGCATCTGGACCCCAAAAGAAGACGTTCTGATGAGTTCCGTCCAAACTACCACCAAGGACTAGAGGGTCCCCTTCAGGACTTCAGGAGGATGCCAGATCACCGGCCGGTAGGTCCTCCTGGGCTAGAGCACTACAGCAGGCCTTTCCACCCTGACAAACCTCCACCGCTGTTGGACCCTCGCTCCCCGCAGGCCCAGAAGTCTCCCCAGGACTCCCGCTCTCCGCTCGAGCGACCCGTAGAGCTGAACGCTGTGCCAGACCCCAGCTGGAACAACAGGAAAACTTAAAGTCTGCTAGTGTTGGTTAAATAACTGATCTGGGTGTTTTCTCCAAGGTCAAGGCCACATGCTGCTGCTGATGAACAAGTGTGGAGTCACCAATCATAAGCTCAGTTGGAAAGGGAATCGACACGCACTCTCTTACCAGCAAAACCAAACTATTTTGCTCTTTCCCCTAGAATGACTGTGGCTGTGAACATTTTGTGCCCTGAAGGAAGAAGTTTGTTTCCTCATGTCATCTTCACATCGGAGAAAAAAACAAAACAAATAACAAATAAAACAAGCATCTTTATTTAAATGAACTGACTTGATCAGTCAGTCATGGTAAGACTGAGTGGATGCTTGGAACTACAATCATGTCTATGGATGCTTAGTCCCATGGACTATTATTAAAGGAGAACTTAGGAAACATGAACTGATGATTGAGCTCAATCCTAAAAGTGCCTGTAGGTTTTGGCCTTTTTGAATGGTAAGTGTATGGGATTATTCCCAGAGGACCCCTGACACAGACATTGTTTTTTGTTTTGTGTGTGTTTAGTCTCGCAAACGCTGTCGTTAGAAGATTTCAATACAAACGAATGTGTAACGTGTTCTCATCTGCACCTTTGAAATGTTTATCTTGAACATGTAGCTGAACGGAACTGTGGAAGTATCACCATGTGGATTAAAATGGTGGCATGATGGGACAGTCTGGCTCTTTTGACAGATCAGTCCAAGCCAGTATGTTTCCTCTAAACACTCAACATAAAGTTTAAAAAATGTTTTAACAATATCATGTTTCTCACGTGTACAAATAATCATTATTTCTTTAATGGTGTAGCTATATAAAGCATCGCAATGCTCTTGCTCTGTTCACTGAGTAGGCCCTGTGAAATGGAAGCTTTTGATAAGCAGTATTTATTGCAACAACTCATACAAAGGTTCATAACACTATGACTTAAAACAATCTTTTATTTTTGCCTTTAGGTATTAATGATGGTTAGGAATGGTACTTCAGTTTAGTTTCATTAATTCACCCATCTTTTCAGCTATGTATGTTTAAAAGAAAAAAAAAAAGTTTGATGATACTATGTGACAAAACCTTTTTTTCTTATCCATGGTTTGACAATATTATTGATTCACAGAGTTTTGCTGTTGCTGGTACATTGTTGAACTGTCCGGAAGTCGCCAATGACATTTCATTATGTTTAGTACTGTTGATCATTGTTTTCCTGTGCCAAATCTAGTCCAGCTCTAACCCTCTTTTTTTTTTTGTATAATGCTTTCCATTTGTGCCTTATTTATGTCTATTAATATATTGTATATGGGTTTATGGACAGTACTGTGGTGTAACACAGACAGGATGTATTATTAAATAGTATTAAACAGTCACATTATAGGAAATTACTCTTACTAAATCATAATTTAGTATGATTTAAACAGGTGAAGGGACCATGTGTTCTGGTAACTTATATGATTCTGTGATTTCTAAAGAAGTACATGATTTGAGGGTAAAATTGGGGTGAAACAATGTAAAGGAATAGTGTGTTTTGTCCAGGGCACTTATCCGGCCTGTTACAGTGAACAGCCAGCACATTTTTTTTTTCTTTTCACGTTTAAACAAGCTACAGTTCCTGTATCATATTTTCTTTAAGAAAGTCTAAATAATTTATATTTGTGACAAAACCACTCTTCATGAGACATGTGCTGTACATACATTTGGAAATATGTAATAAACTTTGTTACACAATGAAAGTTTGTCTACTGTTCTTTCTTTATGCTGACTTGATGAACATCATATAATCCCTTTTGCAAAAACACAACAGATCTTCAGGGCTACTGTGTATAAACACATTTTGGTCTTTAATGTGTAAAAATAAGTGATGTACTGAAGTGTTCAGACTTTGGTTCAACTAATTCTTTAAATTTGCTCTGAAGATCTCTGTCAGCAAACGCAGAAGCTACACCTTACATTAGCTGAGCTGTCACAATTTCTGGTAAAAGTTTAAAGAGTGAATAAAGTGTAAAATTGGTTTGGTGTGTAACATCTAACTATACAAACTTGTGAGTAAATGGACAAATAAACTTCTTGCATGCTGCAATGCACTGATGAAACTATAAGGACAGCACCTTAGAAGTCTGCTATTTGCTGTCAGGGCTTGAGGTAGGGCACTGTAGGTAGTTCCAACACTGAGGAACCACTGTATTCACACTAACCTAAAGTTACTCTGAACATCTTTATACACAGTCCTGATTCCTACTAAGATGTTTTGACTCATCTTCAAAGTTTAGGACCTTTCTTAAGACCATTTCTTGGACATTCTATACTGACTGGCCTTGCTCTTAATCCAAACATCTCACATTCAACACACCACATCGTCTTTACAGTAGGGGGCAGTCAAACACAACAAATTAGAGCAACACGTGGTGAGTTTTTCAACAAGTGCTCTAACAGCAAATGAGACCCGTGTGCCTCATTAACAAGACATTTTCTTTAATTCAATAAATAATTTACATTATAAACAGCTGGTGTGTGGCACCACATTTGCTTTACATACAAACAGTTTGATCTTTCTGGCATTTGCCAGTCAGCTATTTATTATTCTTTTGAGCCATGAGAAGTCTGACACAGAATTTCAAACAAAATAAGAGCTAAATAAAAAACAAAGAAAACATAAAGTGCTTTCACCTCAAAAACACAAACACCCCAGAACACTTTCCTACATTGCTTTTCTAGATAACGTGGACTGCATTCAGGATGTTTTACTTTATCATCACCTAAGAAGGCAACAAGTGATGACAACCAACAACTCCACACAGACCTGGTATACTGTTTTGGAATAATTTGTTCTGTGGTGTTCATGTTTTTGCAAAAATCCTTTTTTAAATAAAAAAGGCTCACATTCACCAAGACATTATGTACAAAAACTGAAGTGATAAATTCAAAACACAATTGGTAATATACAAATTTAAACTCACAAAAATGTGTACAATCTCCTATTACACATGTAGAACCATATACTGTATAACTCACAATACAGATTACATCTATTAACACAAGATTCAACACTACAATCATTTGTTTGTATGATTTTTGTGTGTGTGTGTTCTCAAACTGCACCAATGCATAATCCAAGCAGCAGTACTAAGACCTGCCAAATACTTCAGTGTAAAATATAAATGTAAAACTGTGCCCGAGTAGTAACGGTATCAACATGGATGATTTACACATTACTGGATACTAAAGCTGGGAGCCAAGGTCAAATGGAATTAGGAGTGTTATCATGAAACACAAAGGTGAGACTGAAACAACAGAAACAAATGTCACGTTTACAGTGTACTGTCACTTTTCTGCATACTGCAGATTCTCCCACAAACTAAAGTGATATATAATTAAGAACCTCCCTAATATGAATTGTTTCAGACTGAAAGATGAAAATTCAACTGTTGGCACAAGGCTTGTTCTTTGGCAATGACTTAAGCCATGGAATCACGTCTACAGACATGTGCTTATCGTTTACTCACTAAGCCACACGTTGGTAGTGTATAAAAAGCTGAGCTGGCTACAGGTGACGTCATTACAGCTAGTGCTAACAGTATCTAAACCACTTTTACAATGAAGATTTAAATTCACAAAATACTCACAGAGAGGTGTCCGCGTATAATCGGTTGGGCTACATTCTGTAAAACCACGTAAGTGCCCTTAACTAACTTTGTTTTTTTGCTTTCTTGTTAACTACATTCACATTACAGACTTAAAAAACAAAACAACAAACATTGCCTGAGCAACGTGTCAGCTCAAACAATGAAGGAAAAAGGCTGCATGACACTGGAAATGATGTACAGATGTACGAGATTATTTTTACCTGTTCACTTGTGGGAT
Source organism: Monopterus albus (assembly GCF_001952655.1). Classification (NCBI taxonomy): domain Eukaryota; kingdom Metazoa; phylum Chordata; class Actinopteri; order Synbranchiformes; family Synbranchidae; genus Monopterus; species Monopterus albus. The sequence continues at coordinate 2,476,329 of NW_018127885.1, forward strand.
TTGCTACTTGGCTGATAGAGTTCATTTGAACAAAGTGTGGAGCACCTTGTCTTTCCCATTTCTGACATTTTGGGTGCAACAACATGACATTTGAAAGATTTCTCCCACCAGAGATTTGTTACCCCATTTTTCTGGGATCTCCTGCACCCACAAACACACAAAATTAACCAGACATACACACATTGTACAGCTGCACTCTCTCTCTCACACACACACACATGCACAACATAATTATGTGACCCATTAATCTCCACAGCAGACAACAGAGATGCTGCTCTGACATCCTCTTGGCTGAGCGCTTCCTCCAGAAGGCTCAGGCTTTTCCAAAGCTGGAAACTAATCAAACATAGAGCTGCTTCTGGCCTTAGGTTCACAAAAGCCCCTGTCAGGTCCCCTTGCTTGGCCACATCAACCACAGAGAGCTTCACTGGCTTGGCACCAATGAAGGGATCAGGGGAGGGGAGGATCAGCAGACTCCTCTTTCTGCAAAAGATCATCTTGTCTGACTTCCCACAGGCATGCAGACATTGTGAGAATGTGGGATATAATCCCAGGTGGACACCCTGAGCTCTGGGGTAGCTGGGCTCTCTCACCGCTGCTCTCTTCAAAGACCAGTGCTAAGAACCAGCTAAATATATGCGATGATAGGTGGGTGAACACCTTGTCATTAGACTGAAGACATGACAATGCAGCTAAAATGAGACTTAAGGTTGTGATGATGTTACTGGCAAGCCAGCAGTCACGTCACTGAACCAGAGCAGAAGAGAGGAGCCGATGTATGACACACCAATGGTATTCTAACACTCAGTGACAGATATATCATCGGGATAATGTTGTACATGGACTATGGATGACCAGTGCAACACTCAATCCACAGCAAGACAGCGAGGAGGTTGATGAGGAAGAGTGAAAGTAAGTCTTTGCCCCTCTGTGCTGCATTATTCATAAAATCATCCTCTTCAAAAATGTGATATCTCTTGCTATTTGAGTGGAGCATTTTTACATCCTCAAAGGCGTAGTAGGCTGCCATGGTGAAGTTAATGTCTCCAGATGAGAGAAGGTCAAACACACAGGACTGAAAATACAGATCCTCCACTGGAAGCCGCTCTTTACACTTGGCCTTTGCCGACTGATAGGTAAAGCCATGTACCCACGTGGCGCCCCTGGGCCTGCCTGCACTGTGGGCCTCTGCCGCTCGAGCCTTGAAGTTCCTGAAGTCGATACGCTGGTTGGCAGGACAGCCGTGAAGACACAGGTACAAGTCCTGGTTATCACCTTCCTCCACAGAGTTCACAACTTCCTCTGGCATTCGCACAGCAAAGGTCAGGTAGCGACCTACCTGCCGGACAACTATGGTTGTACCAATGTACCTGGCCTGAATCTCCACGTGCTGCCCGGGAACCTTCTCCACCACGCGCAGGGTGTTTGCTCCGTGCCGATCCCCTCCATTCTTGGAGCCATCTGCAAATGCGGCTGGCAGTTCATCTGTCTCGGCATGGTACATCTTCTGGTCTACACATTCGTGGAAATTCTTAAAGATGATTGTCAGCTGCAGGAAGAAAGACACAAAATAAACATTTTTCACACATGTCTGTGCAGATTCTCAGTCATCCAGGTCATAGTAAACTGAAAAAACTTAGAAAAAAAATCAACTGGACTAGATTTCTAGGTCGAAGACGTTTCACCTCTCATCCAAGAGGCTTCATCAGTTCTGACTGACTGGTGTTGAGCCGGAGATATTTATCCCCCTCGGTGGTGTTACAGTCCTTTGATGGCCAACAATGTCCCTTAACACACATGATCATCTTTTTCTGACAAAGATTCTCAGAAATGCATGTATGGCAAGTTTCTGCTCAGGTGCGAAATTCAAGTAAAGTGCAGTAAATGTAAACCTCAGATTTAAAAAGGGAAGCGCTTATACTTTTGCATTAGGAACAAGTTTGCGCAGTATGCGCTATCTACCCCGCCATCCCACTTAAGTGTTACATTTCAGCACTGGCTCAAGATGGGGGAGGCCAAAGTAAACGCCCTCAAAAAACACGAGTCTCAGCCATGTAAAATCAGGCCTCAGTTTGCAGACACAAAGACGATCCATTCATAGTGCTGAAAAACCTGCCTGTGAACCCCAGAACTATGCTCCAGGGAGTGGCATCGGGCCAGGACAGAGCGATATACTAAGCTAATTAAGTGAGACTGGTCAGGACTCTGCAAGCTTGAGTTCATCAGGACACCAATGAGCCATAGTCAGTGCAGTGATGCCAGGACAGCTGAGGGACTCTGATGTCTGCTCGCTTAGGACAGAGCACTGGGGGAGTCTATGAATACTCTAATAGCTTGACAATCCATCTGTTGCACTAGCTGTCTCAATGTTTTCCTACCTGCGGCTTACATTTCCCCCCTGCATTAACTTCTCGTTTTTTTCGCCTAGTTTATTTCTTAAGCTTTTAATAAAAATAAACAAAAAATCAATTTGCCTCAATTATCGCTCCATGAGAATGAAGATGAGAATAACCTGTTTTATTTGCTGTAGCAAGAGCAATGTACCAACAGCACAAAGCTCTGCTGATGCTGATCGTTTACCAGAAGGGCCTTGTTTGTACAGGTGGCACTGGTTGCTACCTTCTTTTCCCTTTGTCCTGAATCAAGATCTTAAATAAGCTCTTATTTGCTTAAAAAAACAGCAATATAAAAAAGTCATTACTTTAAAAACTAAAAAAAACAAAACAAAAAACAAATCCACAAATGCTTAAGGGAGTATCATTAAGAAACCTTGATTATAGAAAATTATACTTTCAACAAATGTGATTAAGGACAAAGTCCACTTATACCTCAGTTTAAATGCTTCAGTTTAAATAGTTTGCAATGTGACTGATGTCCCCGGTCATTACTGTTAAAACTTTCCAAAATCTGAACCAATTTGAATGTTAATTTGCGAAGTAGAAGTACTGATACTCTTAGTTTTTGACCTAAAGTTCTACAGAAAGAGATTTCAGGCACCATCCAGACTAACCAATGTACCATTAACCAAAACATTAATAATGAGGTATGCACCACTGATAAAGCTATAAAAGAAAATATCTCATAATGTAGAAAAAATATATATAATTCGTTGCAGACACAACATTGTAGCGTGCTCAGTACTGATTACACTCTAAGCAGGCCAAGCATCGGCCCGAGCTGTCCACTGTGAAAAGTGAAAATGGAACCTCGTGTTAACTTTTGATGCAGTGCTACTGTTATAATGCTAACACGTCATATAAAGCTTATCAAGATCTTAGCAACTGGTCTGGGTTGGGCTTCTTCATCTGTCATTATGGAGTTCATCCAAACACGAAAGAGAGTCCCTGATCTAGCACAGAACCAGCCCCACAGGAGTCTGACCACATAAAAGAAGACAACTCGCACGTCCAGAAATATGAGCTGCAGCACTAACATTCAAGAACCCAAAACTAACTTCTGATAACGTAAGTCACTGATAACTAACATGGAACATTAGTACAACTTAGACACAAAGTAAAGAATATTTTCATTTCAGATTAACTGATCAATTATTAGTTCTTAATCATTTAAGCCTACAAAATGTAGAAAATATTTTAGTTTTTCATTAAATACCACAAATCTTCCAACAGTTTTTCTATTATCTGACTGACATTCCAAACCCACACATACCTGTACATACATACATATCTGCAAAACAAAACAAAAGCTGAATGATTAATGGAGAAAATACATTCAACAGAATAACAGACAGAATGCCAGTTGCAGCCCTAGCTGGCTGACTATCTGGTTGATAGACAAAACATGCAGCAGATAAAATGCCCACCTTGCTTGTGGCGGTTGCAAAAGACCCTGGCACAACAGGAGTGTTGGTCACCTGGACAGACAGGTATTTGTTGTGGATGAGTGGCCAGGCTCCTTCCACCTTACATGTCTGGAAATCGTCACCAAAGGTTCGGAGGTGCGGGTCTCCAAAGAAGCCACAGTGGGTGTAGTTAGGCGGCGGTATGTTGCGTGGAAAACTTCGCTCATAGTGGCACACTTCCGGGCCATCTGAGCGTTCCTGGCTGTCAGGCAGGAGTGGCGGGGGCGGAGGAGGAAGCGGGGTCCAGGCACGTGGTTGGGACGTTGGCCCCTCCTTGGAGCAGTTGTGCTGGCTCATTAAATCAACTATGCCATGCTGGGCAGAGTGGTACGCAAGGTCACCTCTGCAGGTACGCGCAGTCCGGCGTACACAGCTGTTGTATGCTCGCAGAGCTGTGCAAAATTCTTCCTCTAGTCCAGAGTTCGAGGTAGAGGCCCAAAATTCTGAGTTACACTTGAGGATCTTGCACTGCAGACTCACTGTCAGGGAGGCACAAGACACAATTTGAACAACAGAAGCAAACCCTGTCATTTAGAAACTTGAAATACCACAAATTTACATAAAAGCACATCTAAAACAAGAACAGTCAGAACTTTTCCAGCTAATTATGAATGTCAACTTATGTCTGATGCCCACATGGAAATTACTGTTAGGCTTCAGTGCCAAATATCTTGTGTTTTCTTTCCACATTACACATTATAATAACAACAAGTAGTTATCTTTTGCCACATTTTTGTCCTCTGGTCAACAGAACAGAAAGGGAAAGCGCCATGTATACCCCAAGAACAACAACAAATAGCATCTACAGCTAAGTAAATCTTCACATCCTATAGGGTGTAACAATGGGTTTTAGTAGAAAACAAGCAGGGTATGAGGTGTCCTCTCTGATTATTGTAAAAACGTGTACTTCCAGTGGTTTCTGGTGTAGGTACAAGTAAAAATACCATTTCATATCCTAATCTACACATTTAGTGATACTAAATACTGCTTGACTATAGATTGTTGTCTCTGGTGTTAACAGCACATCTGGCCAAGTCTTTACGCAACCGCCTTTCAAACATATCTCAGGATGCCCAGTTACAACACCATGTTTGATTAGTACCTTTGACTAAAGCATTTATCTGAATGGGATGTGAACTGTGTCTCACTGGGTGAAACCTATCAACACTTTGAAGTCACACTTTAAACAACCTCCCTCCCTCCCTCACACCCCTCTCTGTTTACCACCCATTTGATAGATGGCAGTAAACTAATCTTGATCTCAACTATCAGTGCATTATCACTTTGTTGTTTGATGGTTAAGTGACTTGAGAGGGAAACTGATAAGGGTTTGGCAAACATGCAAGATGAGTGAATGAGGTGTTTGCACTGCAAAAACGACCCACTTCAGTCATTCCTATGGACAAATTACAAGGAGATTATGACCATTTAAGTTCAAAATTGTGTCTTCCTAATATATTACACTGTTACCCTAGTGCTAATTTTTATGGGAATATTTGTGTTTCAATAGAACTTTTGAAAAATCTTATCAAAGATATGTTACACTGAGCTTTCAAACATTTCAGCAGGGCACATTCAAAACCATCATAAACTCTCCGAAAAAAGTCTCAACTGTTTCTTTAGGTATCGTTGGCAGTACTGGAAACATCCCTCGGATTAATAACCAAACCAAAGGATGAAACAAATCAGTTAATGTCGAGGAGTTAATGTAACATACTGAGGTATGCCCCATCCCCCAAACAAAACAGGGTTTGACGCCTGCAGCTCCTACAGCACCCCTGTTGTTCTTTATCCGATTAAATAAAATAAAATACAAATTTAAAATACAAATTACTAAAGCCACCGAAAGCTGTCAAATTTTTCATGATAAACGTGTTCTTTTTCAAGCCTGTTGTAATATTTTCCAAACCTTTCCACACGTAAGCACGTCGCCCTAGACTTTTTCCCCACCAGCAGATTGCAATCATTTTTGGACTGATGGTGGTGGGATTCCTCTGATTGCCAGGGCAAATTATAAATATTTATCCATTTTAATAACAGTTTTGTAACCGTTTGTGGGCTTCGGCATAAACCTTTTAAAAGAGTTTTATTTATTTATTTATTTTTTGATAACTCTAGCTTATAAAAGTATTTAGACTAATATGGGCATGGACCGAACCTGGCAACTTCGCTGGCCATGGTGAAAAAGAAGCTAGCTGTAGCTTTAAGTCGCTAACTTATGATAATATTACGCTGTGATTTCATTCGGTTTGTAGTACCTGAACTATAACCTAGCTTTAAAAAGGGCCAGCTGAATAAAGGTAACAAATGGTGGTTCATACCGGAGGGGAAGAGTGAGAGAAACACTGCGAGGACTCTGCACACTTCAAGCGCCGAGGGTCTTCCTCTTTTCCCCATAACCATCCATCCAGCTCGGGGTCGCACTTCACTCCTTTCCCTGGTCAAACTGGATTAAGGAAGGACAGAGGGAAGAAGTTAGAGCCGCCAAGTCCTCGTTGAGAAAACACACCGAAGTCCATAAAAGAGGTCTGAAGTGGGCTCCGTCCTCTCATCACTACCAGGTAAGAAGTCTTCTTCGGTAACTTGCGGCTGGAGCAGTTAGCTAGCTAACACTGAGTGCGGGGCAATGCGTCTTTCTCCTAGAGATCGTGGAAAGGTGCAGCCTCTGTGGGCCAGCGGACACACTGCACCAATCACTGCTGCCTGCTCTGCCCTTAAACCCCCTCTCCCAGTGTCGAATTACATCTCAATGTGCACACTTGTTCGACGACGAGTCTTCAAGAACTACAACGTGGTAGCCCGCAGAAGCATATAAGAAAGGTTTGACTTGCTGCTAAAAGTCACAAGAGTAAACTCTCTGAGGTGGGAAACCCTGAAAAGGGAAACAGCGTCCTGCCTCCAGCAGAGCATATGTGAGGGGATTAATACACAGGAAACAGGAGGAAAACAACAACAACAACGTAAACAAACAAATATAAACATCGCTTTTTTTCTTGGAGGGAAGCCAGTGTTTTTGCTTTACCCTCTTTTATTTACAAACCCACCTGTGGAAAGGAAGTAGGTTAAGTATACTTAGTCAATCAGGCTACTTGTACTTTACTTGACTATTTCCATTTTGTGCTACTTCATACTTGGACTTTGCTACTTCTCAGAGGCAAATGTTTAACTGTAGGCCTATTTGATAACTTCAGTTACTTTTCAGAATTCGAATAATAAAATAAAATGAAGTATATCTTAAGATTTTACTGATCTCTGCCTCCCTGGTGGGAAATTCACAGGCTACCCAGCAGTAGGCTATGTAAAGTAATTCAAATTACAAACATAAGGTAATTAACATTAATTCCACTTTTACCAGCTGCAGTATTAAAGTGATAAACACAATAATGCATCAGTAATTATATACATGAATGTGAAATGTGCCATTTTGCACTTTTACATTTGGTGCTTCAAGTATATGTCTATGTTTAGGTCAATATATCTGTAATTATATGATGTAAAATCATCCTTAGGTTGTTAAAATCACCAAATTACCCAAGGAAATACTCAAAACATGAGCTACCCTATGTATTCCTCAATGCCTAGCTTCAGGTTACTTAGCATATAAAGATTTAACTTAAAAGAACAATTGGCTTATAAAATATGATGCCTCCCTGTAGTTTAAATAAACCAGCATGACAGGAAGTAATAATGCTTACATGCTAAGTCTTAGAAATGAGCAATGGAGGCAGTGGGTGAGTTGGGTTATAGTGTAGTGCTAATACTTGTTTAGATCAGTGAAATTTAGCCAGTTGGACCTTAAAGAGTGTTTTGTGACATGTTTGCTTTAAAGGATTTGTATACATTTTCACCACTGAACAGAAGAGCCCCTCGTCTAAAAGGCATAACGCTCCATTTTTCATTGTCTTTCAGTTGTATAAATGACACATACCGGTGTCTTTTCCAGCCATTTCAACCTTAATACTACCAGATGGATGGGTGTGTACTCAGGTTGTGGCTGGCTTTACAGTATTTTTCCATAGAGCGGTGAATGTCTTTGTGATTTCTGTCCCACTCATGGATGATGGATATGTTCGTGCACAATGAGCTCTGAGCCTACATGTTTTCAACAGGGGTGGCCCTGTGCAGACTGATTTCCAGCTCTAATATACCAGGCTTTCTCATCTGAAATGAATGACTGCAGCTGGGCATTTTTGGCTTGTGCAGCGACATTGTGCATGTAGAAACGAAGTCAGGAATTAAAATGTCCCAATAACACTGTAAAGGCTTTGATGTACAGATCTGTAAGTTGAATGTTGGTCAGAAAAAAACTCAGAATCAGTGTCAAATCTGAAAAATACATGGTGCCATCAGCTTGTAGACCAAATATATTTAGCTACTGCAGTGACTTTGCAGACAAAGGTACAATATTTCTGTACATATATGCAAGATATGCATCTCTTTATCAGACAGTTCGTCAACTGTTTGTTAAAGATTTGGGCTTAATAGTCACTTTTATTACATATTAATGGAGCAAAGCTAATTACTTGTCATTAAATGATCATAACATCTTAAATATCACAGTTAAGGAAGCGTTGCTTTTTAATGAGAAAGATCTTGAGAGATACTTGACTACTTTTATCTGCAAAGGGACAATAACACAGGAGATACTCAGGGCATTTGACAGATTTTCAAAATAAATCAAAGTCCAAAATGAATTTCAGTGGTCAGGACAGTGCAATTTATTTTGCTGTCTGCATCAGAAATATCAAATTATTCTAAATAGTATTTAAACTATTAGTCAATGAAGAAATACTTGATCAAATTATTTCATAGCTATTAGGGTAATGTGACAATTATCAAGCAAAAATGCCAAACATTGTCTTGTTTCAGCTCCTCTATAGGAATTCCTGGTTTTTCTCAGGTTTACATCACTGTAAAATGAATATCTTTGGGTTTGGTTCTATTTGTTGGGTAAAAACAAACTAATCAAAGACATCACCTTGAAGTCTGAGACACTGTGATGGCCATTTTCTGGTATTCAGTGAAAAGAATCATCATTAGCTGCAGCCTTTATTCTAATCCGAAAACATACAGTACTGCCATATGACCTACACATCCAACGAAATGAGATTCTGACCTCTTTTCTTCAATAACCTTTTCCTTATGAAGCCTTTGCTATATGTTGGCTTTTGGGTATTGGGTAGTGACCAATTAATCAACAAATTGTTTTGTTTGCTTTTAAGTGATTTTCATCTATGAGATTTTACATGATACTGAAATGTTAAACCATTTGTAAGTGATGGAATATTTACACAGAACCACTAGGCACCAGGCAGGCCATGTGCTCCACATGCTGCAGTGGGTAAAGGTGTATAATATAACAGTAAAATATCTCCATAAATCCAGTGGATATAATCCGGTCAGGTTTTATGGTGCGCTGCTTTAAATCTCTGCTATCACTTGTCAAAGCTGTTGTTAAAGGGAGTTCAGCAGTCATTTAGATATATGGTATAATACTAAACTATTACCTCTTCTGTGTAAACTGTGAGCACTAGCCACATCTGTCTTGACAGCAGTCACAGCGGACTGATCATCTTTTCCAACAGATGGCGCTTGGTATGAGCTCTGATATGAAACCTCAAAATCATGACACAAACGCACATTGCGTATGAGAACAGCCAAACCTGTCATTAAATCTGAGATTTATGGACAGCTCAGTTATTGCTCTAATTATAGCTGTCATGCAATTAGGACCTAAAGGGTGAGCGTCGGCGGGCGCACACGGTGCACTGCTCCTTATTTCGTGGCAGACAAAAGTAGCCTCAGCGGTATTTTGGACTGGAAATAGACGTGATGAATGTTGACAGCGCGATAAATAACACAGAGGTGCGTAATGTTAACGCTCCATCGTTCAATATTTAACAGACACAAGTCAAGTGCAGCTGTTACCATCAATTGCATTTACAAACTCGCTTTGTGGGATCAGAAATCCAGCCCTCCTGGCTGCACAGATGGTGACAAGCATATTTTAAGGTTATATAGTTTGAAAACCCATCAAGTAAAAAGCAGAATCTCACAGGACTCCTTTGTAAAATAATATCATGTAATTATGGTTACAATTCAAAAATGGTTATGGCATGAACAAGACCAACCGACCTTAGCGACTGCATGGGCTCTCAGCGACTCTGGAGTCCTGCAGGAACCCGGAGGACAGCGAACAGGAGCGAGAGGAAGCAGACTCCTTAAACAAATCCCCCTATAAAAAACACGTCATGTGTGTCACAGTAATCCAAAATCAAAGGCACTCGGTGGCTTTCTGGGTGTAAAATCCGCCGATCTGTACATGATGTCCACGGACCAGCTCCTCCAAGTCTGCTGTGCACAGAAACGAAAGTGCTTTTCTTCTGTTTAGTTGGGGTTCATTTAAACAGCCACTTCTCGCACCTGGTGGACTCGGATCTCTTCAGCCATTACTTAACTCATTTGGCTAACAGCCGGTCTGAAATGAGACATTATGATGGGTTTAGTCCAGTAATCGTTGTTATCGGCGCGTCGAGTAGTTCTGGTCGAAGCGGGGAGAAACAAGCCCCGAGCGCAAAGCTGCTGCTGCTGCGTACGGAACGAGCCGCTGTCTGGATGTTGTGAAATGGCTAGTTAGAAAGTGTGAGAGAGACAATGATCGCCTCAGCATGACGCCGCCGGGAGCCCCCAATTTCAGCTGTGTACCCCTCCACCCCAAAATGTTAATTATTTATTTTTAAACTAGGTTTTTGTTCTCAGTGCATCAGTTCGGGAAGGTCGTCTGTAGTAAAAACATGGACCAAAGTTGAGTTGTGTGCAGTGTTAGCCCATTTCTTGTTAAAGCAAGCCAAAGGAGACCCATGCATTGTCTCATAGGGAGTGAGGACATTGTCTTGTGTTCTGCCTTACACTGACTTGTGTTTCTGCAGGGTTTGAATACAAACCCTGCACCTTTGACAACAGAAATAAGAGTGTAAAACTAAATTGAACTACTAACGAGGTGCATTTTTAATTTGTAACATCAATTGCCAACTAATAGCTCCATATCCTCACCGGATAACCATTAGCAATCCCTCGTCTTTGCAAATTACAGGTTGGAAGGGGACAAATCCATAGTAATCAGGATTTAATGGAGGATCAGATGGACAAACACTTTGCAGGCAGGAGGAGGGGGGTTGGGTATGCTCAAAGGCAGAGAGGGCTGCATGGAGGCTGCACCTGTGTTTTAGGATCAGGCTGCATGCAGGAAAATACCACCACAGCTTCCCACCCCGCCCTCCCACTCTTCCTCTCCAGCTTTTCAAACCTCCGCTCCTTACAACATAACTGCTTCTCTCTACTCTAGTTTCCCCCTGTCTGCCAGGCCGATGATCCAGCAGAAATTCAGAGCTCATAGTGAAAACCCTTGGTAAGGAGCCTGTGATTTCACCTTTTGTTAGATGTAGTAGATGTTATTTGCATGGAGCTACTGGAAACTGCTGTGAGGTCAAGTTATCCCTTTGTCCATCCAGCAAAAACTGACCCCTGTAATCCACTCGCTTTCTGCCATGGCCCAGGCCTGCCGTCTCCAGATGGCCACTGAGAGGCAGCATATTTTACACCGATATAACAGAAGCACATGAAAGGGTGACACCCCAGTGTGAAAAGAATGGTTTTAGAGGTGCCGGATGCCGGCCCCATCTCAAACACAGCTGGTGCACACGCCACCTCGCTGAGGGATAGATCAACAGATCTGCTTCACGTATCACTGTGTTGCAATTTAGTTTCTGCTTCATTATAAAGAACAAATCATTAACAGCCATGTAAATGTGATAGCAACAAATAAAAAAGCACTCAGTAATGCCTACACGTGGGCTGTGATTTTGCTTAGTAGCCTGTGATTTAGTCCAATATAAAAATCTGTTAAGCTCAGGCTGCCTCAGCAAATAAAACAGGAGCTAGAAACAGGAGAAAAACATTTCCCAGAAAGCAGAAAATTCCTGCAAGACCTCTCTATAAGTTCACTGTTGTCCTCTTGTTATAGGACAATCATGATTTCAGTTGCTCAGGCTCAGTTTTGATACCCATTTGTTTTCATTCCCAGTCAAATCTTTATATCTCAAGTGACCTCAGTACAGGTTTATGGGCTTGGGATGTTTTTTCCCCCACATACACTCATAAGGAATTGGCTCTGACCAACTGACCACATGTTGGGAGTTTATAATATTACGAAAGGCAAACTGTTCAGTGATTGCAGTATTTCTGAGTCAGACATGGATTAGTAAACATCATGTGCGCTTTCTGACCTTCCTGTCACCTCCTGAGCTCCAGCAGCATAACATCTAGCTCGCCACAGCACGTCATGCCTCCTTATTCTGAGTTGTCACCCTGTATTGTATTCAGACACCTCAGGAAGGTTTGACACAACATTTTGAGATAGTCACAAACATGCCCTTGTGATTCTGGATCCCCTGAAGGAAATATGTTAATTCTTCTGCTTGACTGTTTTGTCCCATGTCATATGGAGTTGATTACTGTAGAGTAATTTTTCAAGCAAAAAACACTACACTTCTCATCTGTGAGATCTTTAACTTTTGAAGTTTTGGTCAGATGAAACAAGACATTTGATGACATCATATTGGGCTTTAAGAAACTGTGCTTTGCCTTTTCACTATTTTCTGACATTTCTAGATCAAACTGTGAATCAGTCAGTTGAGAAGATAATTGTTAGCTGTTGCCTTAAGCAGCAATGATAGCAGGTGTTTACATCTGAAATGAAAGGAGCCATGGTCTCAGTTGGTTTCCTTCAAACATATAGCCTAAAAGAATAAACAATGTTATTTATCCGTAAAGGGATATTTCACATTTTTAAGAAACTAGTTGAGTTGCATATAAATTGATAAATTTTCAGCATATACACGTCTGTAACTGTTCCATAACATGCGATAGCTTATGTATTGCTTATTAGAGAAATGGTTCTGCTCTGTGAAACAGGAAGCCATTGGCTGCCAGCTGTAACAAATGCTAAGATTTATCTGCTTCTTTAGGTGAGAGGACAATTTTATTATACTTTTCATACACCATAAGACCGGGCCAGAAGAGTAATATCCATTTATGTGACGATGAATGTACTAAATGCATATCCCTCTGTGTATGGGATATGCAGAAACATATGTTGGACAGAAACACATCTTCTGCACTGGGTGCAACACATATGACTGAAGAGCAGTGTTTATTGTTAAAAGAGAAGTTCTCTTACTGTCAAATGTTCCTCTTCTTTAAAAAGGCGATTGGTACTAACCAGTGAGAGAGTGCCTTAGTACACGGTGAAAATACAGATAGACTAAGATGTATGTTTCATGTACATGACTGGCATTCTAAAAAGCAAGCGGTGTATCCAGCAGTACTCTCTTTGGTAATAAGATGTGAACATGAATTAAAAAAAAACCTATTAGGAGGTGATATGTAGGGCTCAGACACTGTGGAATGACTGCCATAGTCAGTAACAATATGAATGCAGGAAGCTTGCAAATTGGCCCATTTGTGCAGGGGAATGGCCTTGAATGTGTAAACCCTCATTACAGAATCTCCTTTCTCACTTGAAGCAGAGAAAGTGAGTTTCTTCTTTTTTTCCTTTTAAAACCCAGAAGGCAATTCAAGTGACAATTATGCACACTGTTTAATTCCAGACATGGACGGATCTAGACAGAGCGTGTACAGAGTGTGAGACAAACAATTAGCTCCGCTGCTAAATAGAACTGATCTCAGTGAATTCACATCACGCCACATTTTAGGCACGAACGTTAGTGAATAAATAACTGTTTTAGACCATGCATGATCATCACAATTTTGCACCTGACAGGGTTTAAGAAAATATGTTGGAGAGCAGCCATGACTCCATTAACATGCATATAAAAAAAAAAACTACTGAGCCTTATCTAAATAAAACAGCTGCCATTTTAATTTTTTGTCCTCTGATATTCTGTACAGAAAACTATGTCAGTATTGAGTTTATGAATATAAAATTAGATACGTTTTAATTCACAATGTGAGAAATGCCTCTCTGTCAATTTAATTTATAGTGGGCCCTAATTCACAACTAATCGGTTTCTGAAATAATGACAGTATTGGCATATTCTTATATTTGTCTTCACTGTCAAAAAACAAAACTATTATTGCATTTTACACAATAGAATCGGGTGCACACATTTTGACTATAAGTGAACAAAAAATAACATAGCGAGAATCAGATTTATTCTTAATTCTACACAAACTAATATAATGTTTAAGCTGAGAAACCCATTATATTCTTCACTGTCACTGTTACATGAGCAGCACCCTGTTTACTATGCTTCTAGTTGAAATGTTGTACATCTGTGCTGCAGAGATACAACACAAGACAACGCTGTGTTTTTGAGTAGCTTCCTATCAGAACCAGCATTTTCCTTCTATCTTTACTTTGGATATCCATCCTTGACCTGTGCAAATGTAGACTGATGATAACGCACAATGTAGACGTCATCACAACAAGCTGATTCACAGTCTCAGTCCAGCTTTTTGTATTCTGTGTATTAAAAGGTGAATGCTACCAACACAATCTTGGGCTTTCGCTGTTAGAAAATAAACAGCCAGTCTGAATTCTTCACGGTTCTTTTATGTCCTGGCTTCTTCTGCGTGGTTGTTGAACTTTACTAGTGTCCTGCAGTGTTGTCCTGTATACACAGCTGCAGGGGCTTCATCTTGCCCTTCCTTTTGTCCTGCCTTGTCACAATAACCGCAGTGAAAAGCTCAAGTTTTTGCAGGTGCAGGCTAATTACCGGCAGCTCAAAATCGCTTTCATGCACAGGCAGTAGTGTGAAACGGATCAGGCTGACTCTTCAAACTGCACAGGGAATCTCATGCATGTAGTGTTTGCTGTTACCTCCTACACACAGCAATGTTTAATGTTCATCGTATGAATCAACCCACTTTGTGTTTATAAGAAACATCACCACACTCAGATCCAGTAAAATGAATTCCTAACCATTAGAGTCAGTACATCTTAAGCATTATAGCACAGTTGGGTTGCAGGTTTTTCATGAATCACCTTTAGCTCCAGCTGTTTCTCTCTCTCTTTCTCTCTTTAAAACTTTGACCACACACATTGAATTTAAGGTTCCTCAGCCAATACAGCTGCTTAATGAACTTTACAACATGCTTCATTTTGCATTTTATTGCACTAATTTCCTTCAGATTTTTATCATTTCTAGCAAATATGCTCATCATTGAAGTTTGTAGTCATTCCTGCCTCTATATGTGGAGTAAAGTATATTTCATTTGTCAGACCTTTAGACCATTTTCATGGGTCAGTCACCTGATAAAATCTTAGGACAGTTTGCCAAGCAGCATAAATTTATCCTCAGCCAGCGAAGGGAAATGAATTTACAGTTACAGGGCCTAGAAAAAGATATTTTCCATGCTGAAATAATTATAGCCTCCTTAAAAGGAATTCAGTGATGGCTACAAGAGCAGATTAATTTGAAACTCATTAAGATGTGTGCCATCTTTTATAGGCCAAAGAGCTGCTTCCCATAAAATGCTCCCAAACATTTAGAAATGCTTCTTGTATTGTTAGTGAAGAAATGAAGGCCACAGCGCTGTATGTCATCCTTGTTCATATCACCGTGCAGCCTTGTAGTCCACTCTGTCTTTGTAAAGCATACTGTGGTTCATTAATGAGCTGTGGAAATGTCAGTACTTTGAGTTCAGATTAATTGAAGAGCCCACAGATTTCTAATTACAGGAAAATGACTTGGAGATATCCCCAGGCCTCTGAGACAGAAGACCTTTCCCCCCAGGCTAAATGATGCTGTTATTGAACATTATGTGTAAAACGATACTGTAATTTCTCTGTCTTGGCTGTTGCAATAGAAGCAAGTTAATTGGATCAGACCCTAAAAAAGAAAGAAAAACACTGATGCTGAACAAGCTATAAAGGTTTGATTTGTTATGTAGATGGATTAGCTGGAGGATCGTGCTTAAGTTAATTAACAGTAAGTTGAATGGGTTTGGAGCTCTGCCGCCGGGCCCTGTCCTCGAAGTTTAGAATCCTGCAATGGAGAGGTTGATGTCTGGTGTTTGGTCAGGTGCTGGACAGCGGAATGATGATGAAGACTACTGATGTTTTACTGATGGCTCTTGGTGGCAAACACCTCACACAGCGTGGCTCCACTGACAAGTTGTGAAACAAGAGGAGACTCAACCTCCCTTCAGAAAAAAATCCTAATGCCAGAGCCAAAATAACATCAGTGAGTCATAGTTGCCTTCAGGCCATGTCGACTTTATCTCTTCTGTCTCAACATGCAGGCTGGTCCTCTCACCGCTAAATTTAATTAAACAAAAGTAGAAGTCGCCACATATTTAACCTCATTGTTATATGACTGTGCAACTCCATTTCAAAAAGATTCAAGTCAGTGGTCTATGGCAGATTTGCACAAACCACATAAAGTTATTGTGTGATTGTTAAAAAACAAACAACTGAAATTATATTAGCAAATACAACCTCTCCTTGTCAAGTAGCAGTTATATTTTGCAGGGAAAAGAGTAGAAGTGTGACAAGATGATAAAGGTTTTCATGATTAATATAAGAAATGTTTTGTTTGCTCTGTATAGTCCACATTTCCTCTCATTTCTGCCCATCAAAGCAAAGTGAGAAAGAAACAATCCTCTGGCTGTTGAAAATTCAATACTATGACAAATGACATACTAGGTGAAATAGGTTACCTTCTATGAAGTGCCATCACATGTTCTGACAGACACTTACTGTAAGTGTCAGGACATGTAAATAACTGAACCCTAGGCTGCAAAAGGAAAGAAGAAACCAGACTAATCTCCAGAAAAAGCTCCCCAGCGCCTAATTAGTTCAATTTTGATACACAGTGCAATGTGGAACAACAGTTACCAAAATAAGGTCCTATGCTGCTCTTAAACAATATGCACTGTTCCTGACCTGTACCACTGCTTTGATGGTAGAACAGTCCAAAAAAGGCATGTAGGTACAGTAACTGAGAATATCCATGACAGGAAACTATGATATCACAGGTCTTGCACCATTGGTTCATGGAAATAAAGCAGCATAGCCACATTAAATGGTATTAATGTCACTAGCAGGAAAAAGATTTCCAATTAAGTTGTTGTTTTACCAAAAGATCAAATGCACAGATTCCATAAAGCATGCTGCCGCCTCTTGTTAGTCAACTGGAAACGCCCAACCATCCACTTAGCACATTGGTATTATGTCCAGCATCCCGATAGGAGCTAGAGCTGACACTTTACTCAAGGTGTGAGGAGTCAGGGAGTCTGAAAATTAGATCTTTGTACTCCTGAGCTGCACACTCAAAGATAAACAAGTTGTTTTCTTGAACAAGAATGTGAAAACGAGCTTCCTTTTAAATTTTAACTAAATATCTTAGCCGTACGAGTCAGTAGTCAGACTGGGGAGATATTGCATTAATAATCTGTATGTTGAGCAGAAGAAAATGTTTCTGTGCTTTCAAGAGTACTGAGGGTTTCCAGCTGGCACAATGAACAAACTGGCAGCAGAGAGGTGAGGACACTTTCCAGTGCTGGTGACAGACTACATTCTTGTAAAGAAGTAAAAACACATACAAAAATACATACACAAGTAATGATAAAGTAAGGGAAGCTCTGTTTGAAATCTCTGGAACTCTACAGGAGGGATGAACACCATTTTTCAAACAGGTATTTCCTCATTTGGTGTTTTCATGATGGTGGTGCAGAGCGCTGCCTAATACACCAGTCTAAAATCAACCCTAGGTGTCCAATTGAGAACTGGTGACTGTGAAGGCCATAGCATATGATTTCCATTATTTTTATACTCATCAGACCATTCAGTGACCCCTCGTGCCCTGTGAACTGCCATCCTGGAAGAGACCACTCCCATCGGTAGACAAATGCTTCATTAGAACAAAGGTGATCACTCAGAGCAACTATTGATTAGTAGTGACCCTTTCCTCTAAGGGGACAAGTAGACCCAAACCATGCCAGTGTTTCTCCACTCGGTTTTTCACGTTTTCCCTTCTGTACATGGCCTTTATGTTTCCCCTGAATATTAAATCACACCTTGATGAACTCAAGGGCCAGTGAAAGTATAACTTGCTTCTTCAACCTCAGGGGAGTCTTTTACTCTGACAGTGAGACGGCTGTGAAACGATGGCACTTTCATCATTTTAATGAGACCACTACGTGGGCACGACAGGGGTTCGTGTTTAAGAAGCCTCAGGCAGAAGATACAGGCAAAGGTCCCAGCGAAGTGTGTTCTTTGTAGCATTTAGGTGGAGGAGAACATGATTGTTGTGTGATAAATTTTCACAGGTTTTACAATTTGACCTCATTATGAACAGCAGTACAGTGTCTTGGCATTAGATAAAGCTTAATTCTTCACTTGAGGGTTCAGATTTCATCTTCTACTTGTACCTTGCAGCAACATACAGGCACCATCGCAGCACCTTACGTTGAGTTGCTGTAGTGCTGTTGTACTGTTATGTAGAAAATTAGCATTCAGCTTCATTTGCATCCTGACTGAAACAGATGGTTACCAGAAATTATGCCACCAGTCCACAAACCTCCAAATGAGGATAGGATCATTCTAGCATTTCTACTCAGGCCTTCTTTATGCAGAAAATGCCCATAAAACACACTTCATGGCAATGCAGTTTGGAGCAACTATAAATACATTTGTCTTTAGATGCATTTGGACATGTCAAACAAATTAGTTTGTTTCAAGCCCCACTTGAATCAACATTTAATGTCAGTTTTCTACTGAGCATGAGCTACCGTCCATCATGTCTGACTGAAATGATTTGCTGTTTGTGTTTGAGCTCAGGGCTGAACGTGTTCTTGTAACCTACCAAGTTACAACTTTTGACCTTAACAGCACCAGGTGCAGCTCACTTTGTGCACCTTTGGACTGCAGATTAATCAAAGTGCAGTACAGACTGCAGCCAAGTTGATGGACATACATGTATGTACCTCAAGTGTGAGGACGGACATGTGGTAAGTCTGTTAAATGTAAGAAGTGATTTTAAGCAGAGAAGACTACAGGCCAGAGTTGTTGCATTGATTATAGTTGTGGTGTAGCTGACTAAAAAGAAACTCCAGTTTTCTGCTTCATCTGCAGTGGAAAAAGGGGAACAGTTCTTTTCATAAATCAAATGCCTTCTTTGTCTCAACACAGAGGATGCACAGTGTTTTGGGTGACTCTTCCAGATGGTTGACACATGTTCATTTGCTTTCCAGCTGCTATCAGTCTCTTTTTCACAGTAAGGTGATCTGCTCTTGTGATCCCAGCTGTATCTTTGCAGCAAATTCCAGGGTATCAGCAGTCAAGCACTCAGTGTCTCCTGTCTAAGACCCAACTTTACCCTATATGGAAAGCTACCACACCCCGTACACAGGGGAATAAAACAGTGCAGAGAAGATACACTAAATGAGGATGAATCAAAAATGAATAGACAAAGATAAGACAATGCAAAAACAGATTTCATATATTTTTACCTATGTATCTTTTTAATATAGCCTACTTTAAGGTGTGTTTTTGACACACTGGCATTATTATCAGTATGTGGAAAATTGGATGCAAATCGAGGAACTCTCAGTCAATGCGGCCTACGCAGAAGAAATCTGAAATCACTCTGCCATTTTAGATAAGAAACTTTTTCGGTCAGATGTCAGAGCCAAGAATTCTTCTTTGCAAAACTTGGAAAATCTGCCCATACTTGTCTTCTGATGCATTTTAACAGTACTGATTGACGTTACTGACTACTTTTCCAAGGAGATTTAAAAGTTTAAGACTTTTTTCTCTTCTCTTTTTCTGTAAAATAAAAATAAACAAAAAAACCCTCAATCATTTCTAAAAATCATCACCAGTGACAGGGCTTATTTGTTTTTAACTAAAACATCCAGCGTTACTGGGTATTTTACTTCCTTCTGCTTTTTCTCTCTATTAGAATCTGTCTTTGTTTGGCCTGTGTGTTCAGACACATACCTTTCCCTTAATATTTTTCTATTCATTTATCAAGTCCTTTTACACCTGTGAGTCTTGTCACAATGCAGAGGGCTGACAAAAACCTGAGGCCCTGGTTTCACAGGGGGCACCTGTCAGCCAGTTTAGTTTTTACACAATGGAAGGTAGAAAAAAATCTTCTAAGGCATCCGATTGGAACCACACAGGCAAATGGCTCAAATAAAAACCAGGCAGTGAAGACTTAGACACACACAGAAAGCATAAAGGGTGTATGAAAAGGGACCTGGAGGATCCAGAGATGAGCATAGACAGGCCTAACACTGATCTACAGTGCCGCTGACATCTATACAGCTGGATTCTTGCTTTTATCAACAGAGCTGAAAGCAAAGCAAATACGTCGGAGAGAAAGGTTTACTTGGCAAAGAAATTAGAAATCATCCATTATACTGACAGCTGTGCACGCAGTGACAACAGCAGTCTTTATTCTTGCTTAATCAGTACTTTCATGCCATATTTTAACTCTTTTTAAAAGTTTTTTTCCTCAACCTTCTCTTGCAAACACACATCAGAGATTGATATATGACCAAGCAGAGAATAACGCATCTCCTAATAAAACTATTAGTGCAACTGCAAAAAGGTTGTTTAGTGAGCAAACAAAAGCTTTCAGAAAGCAAAGAGCAAAATTCAAACACCATTCAGTTCCAAAAGATGATTGGATCCTGGACAGAGAGGGTTTACTGTAACAGTCAGACCCATTTCTAACTACCTCAACACGCTTCACAGGCCATTAATCCTTTCTCGCTGCTCTCAGTCCAGTGTTCTGGGCTGTAGTATAAGTGTTCACCACTGATTGGACTTGATGGTTCATGCTGTTCTTTGGTCAAAAACCAGATAGAAGCAACTGGGCGCCCTTTGTGCACAGCTGTGAGCTCAGTGAAAAAACCTTTAACTTGTCAGGCTAGTTAAATCATTTTCCCACAGTCTACTTTGTTTGCTAATAACACTCCAGATTATCGGTTTAATTTTTTCCCCCCTCACCGTTTCCCTGCTACTTTCCTGTACTGTAGTTAGAATTCAATTTGTAGACTCTCTGACATCATCAGCTGATGCTGTTACTTTGACTATGTCCACGTGAGGACAATCCAGTGTCCCACGAATTTAGCAGCCCTCTCAAATGTGACGGTATGCGAGAAAACGGAAGCACCAATTTCGAATGTGTTTCTTTGTGGCTGCGGCCTATCTGCTCTCCTAATCCTTGACACAAAGCCTGGATGAGCAGCACCTTTGTATGTGTCAGATCGGCCAGCTTAAGAAACAGGCCTCAGCATGCAGGGCTCCTTGCACAGCAGCAACACTGTGGAAACTTAGCTGACACTGAGAACATCTACAATGATGTGGAGGAATAATGCCGGCAGGGATGAGAACAAATTCGCATCTACACCTAAATATATGCCCACAAGACAAATACCACATCGTTTGTCCTACTTTATACACCTGCTTAAACACATTTCATAGAGGAATGTTATACTTCTTACACCACTGCATTTATATGACAGCTATAGTTACTTTTCAGATTAAGATTTTACATTAAAAAATATATTGTTAAATGTTAAATGTCAGGTTGGAAACCACTAGTCCACATCACCCAGTGGCATAGAAAGATTTTAAAACATTACACTGGTACATACAATCAAATTTAATTTATTTATTTTTGGTAATTGACTTGTCTTGGTCTTTGAATGTAATACTTTTAGTTGTAATGGAAATGGAATGTTTAAATGTCTGTACGGGCTCAAGTACTTGGTCGATGGTTCTATGCAAGTGTGAAAGATAGAGTGCAATTTAACACAAGACAGCTGAGAGTCAAATGCAGGCACCTGCAAAAAAAGATATTTTTCTTTGCATGTTTCTGTGCTTGCATGTGTGTCAGTCTTGTATTGTTACACCTGGAGGCATCTGCTTGTATTTCCTAGTAGCTATCAGGTATTTAGGGCAGCTCCCACTGAGACCCAGCAACATACAGAGAACATCAAGTTGTAGTGAAACTCTGAGCGAGCAGCTTCTGAGCCACATCTGCGTTTATGTTTTATTTTTAAAAACAGTCAGATCTACAGTATTTAATCTACAAACATCAAAGTGAATGTAATGTGTGCATCCAGTCAGCTTTACCATTTTCACCGTACAGCTAACATGATTTGACATATTCAGAAAACTGTATTAAGATCTTAAGAGGCTCAGTTAGGAGTCAGTGGGAGACTTAAATGTTGGAGACAAAAAGCCGTGTGAAGAAAAGCTCCAAATATTTGCTTTGATAAGTTAAATGAGCCCACACAGTCACTTGGTAAAAATACCTTCCATTCATACCATTCATGAATTTCCATGTGAGGTATCTTTTTTACTGTCCTAACCTTGGGATGTGCTGTTGTAGAACAAAATACATTTAAACGCTGCCATTTTCATTAACACTGTCATGTTTCTCTGGAGCACCCAGAGGCAAACTCATTTTGGCAGGCTGGAGTTGGATCAGGGCAACCACCTGTCATCTTATTTCTGCACATGGCCTCTTTGTCAAACACTCCTTCACATTGCACCCTGTGCCCCTCACAGCACCTGTGATTGGCTCGCCTACTGCCATCACAGCTGTCACGCTCACAGTCACTGCTGATTAAAATAACAGACCTCCCCAAAAGCCGTTTATTCCAATAGTTGAGTGTTTTTTCAACAAGCCGATAACAGTGAGAATGTAAAGTGTAAAGAAATATTGTGGAATATTAGATGTACTGTGTTTGGGGGTTACACCCTACAATGTGTTCTCAGTGAACAGCAGTGCAGCAGTGTGAGATGTTTTTAGAGCTGAAACAAAATCACAATTTGTTCATTGTTTAAGTCATTTGTTAAACTAAAATGCCAAACATCCAGTATCTCAAATGTGCAGATCTGATGATGTTCTTTGCCATATATAATATTACAGCTGCAACAATTAGTCAATTAACCAATTAATCAGCTTAAATTAACCAGCAACCATTTTAAATGAATCACTGTTTTTGTCATTTTTTAAGATAACAATTTCAAATATTTTCTGGCTCCTTGTCAAACGAGGATGTTTCGAAGCTTTTCTGCATCATACATGAAAGTAAACTTTGGATTTTGGACTATTAACATACTGGGCTTTATTTTGTGCTATTTTCTGACATTTTATAGAGGATTAATTGATAAAATAGTAGTAGATTTCCTTAATTTTTGGTCAGAGAAAGAACACAGTGATTTCCTGCACTTTCCTTTCAGAGTTTACATGACCTTGCTCCAAAGTGCTGAAGCTCCATTTGAACAGATACAAATCAGCCACAGCAGACTAAATGAAACACAAATGTGTGAAGGCCCCTCCACAATTGGGTTTAAGTCAAATTTGTCTCTGGAGACTCTTCTTCCCAGAAAGTCATAATATTCAGCACAGTGAGATGACATCAGATACAACACATTGATCCAGTCTATCCAGGCATTAGAGGCTCATTTGAATGTAAACACAAGCACGTCTTTTGGTAGATCAGCTTCAGAATCATCTACTTTTGGGGCAGGGAGCACAATAAAGGTTTGTGAAGTTCATTTGTCAAAATATTTCTTAAATTAAAGACAATGAAACTATTTTGTGGTGTATTAAAATAGCTGCATTAGTCACTCTCAGAATTAGCAACATCAATATGTAAAGTCTGTGGGTTATTACAGTCTTAGTGAAAGCCTCCTTGCCACTGAAAAAGGCTGAACAGCATCATTACAAGTCTTTAAATTTGGGTGCAGAATGAAAAGGAGCAAAAGGCACCAGGAGGAAAAAGGCCAAAGGATCTGGCAACAACCAAGACAAGTTACAGTTTGTATTCTGAGCCACTCTCGTACTGTCAGCTAGTATGGGTGTTTTTTAACAACAGTGTTACTGGAATGACTTCATCAAGCTACACTAGCAGTGCCTGAAAAACTATCATCTATCATCCTTTATCCATTTTATAGTGCTAATTCCCCACTGAAAATACGATGTCTGCAGAATATACTTGTTTTCTTTCTGATGAGGTGGAGTGTGCTTTTCTTTTTAAGAGAGAGAGAGAAATATATAGACTCCACTAGCAGAAAGTATGCATGCACAGTAAATAAGGTTGTACGGGATTTTCATGTGATAAAATATGTTCTATACAACACACATCCTATAAATGATTAGGTCTTAAAATTAAAGCAACAAATTAACCCAATAACCCCTGGAGGCAATGCATTATTCATGTCCGTGACACTTGAACCGGTCTTCATGAAAGCCAGTTTGACATAGAGTTTAAAGGGACTTCTGCATTTTATTCTCTGCTGTGCCCCTTTTTTGATGATTTAACTCTGACAGTGACCGACTTTGATGTTTTGTCAAAAGTGTAAGTGGGAGCAGAGTTGAATGAAGCGGCTGGGTATCTCTGTGTGACTGACTTTTCTTTTCATTTCTGAGCACCAGTAGCTAAGCAGAGCCTCAGCTGTGGATAAAGCTTCTGATCTGTGCCCTCCAACACTGTCAGGCATCTAACATGTTTAATAGAAGGTTGTTACAATTATTATCTTAATATGACAGTACAGAAACAACGGGGGAAGGGGGAACTTCTAATGAGGCAAATTTTTATACGACAGTAACACTCAATCAAATTAGCCAATAACGAAGCTTTGTTTTTCTTGAATGGCAGCAATGTTTTGTTCAGCTGACAGAGGACGAAGCCTGTTGCTGAAGGAGTTCCTGAAAAAATGTCCGGTTTTTGAAATGCCCCTATTCAGGCCAAAGGAAAGGATTTTCTTTTACCCCAAGCCCAGTGTTCTCACACTTGTGCTTGCATCTCAAATAAACCTCCTATGGATTCTTAACTTCACAGAATAGCAATGGGGGAAGGGAGTGCTGGGGGTAGTTGGAGTTAGGAGGCGAGAGCTGGGAGTGGGGACTCTGTGCCAAAAAGAGCGTTTTATAGTGTTAGGTATTTTTAGTCAGATAGAAATTGGATAGATACTTTATGTATTAGAAATGTTTAGTGGAGATAGGATGTCTAGTTAGACTGTTAAATGCTTAGTCATACTTATGAGTTTCTACAGGGTACATCTGGTCAAGGAGACTAGAGAGAAGAGTTGATGACTGTCAGCAGACAGGGTGTTTAATATTATTATTATGACGTGTATAACTGTAGCCTTAGCCATAATATGTTCTTATGTTTAATATCATGACATGTACTAGAGGTCGCGAGAATGTTTTTAGTTACACACCACTTAATCAATAGACACACACACATTGATTTGCTTCATGTTTTGACTACTGCTATGACCAGCTGCTCTTTGGGAGTGCAAGATACCTGAGCGTGTAATGTTAATTTTTGTCTGTGTTCATGGAATAAATCAGCACTGTTTTGTAGTTACTTGGACTGTCTCGTCTCTCAGAGTCAGTATGGTAAAAAGTACCGGGTACAACAATAGAGATGCTGATTTTTATTCACTGACTCTCTGCAAGAAGAGAAACCCAATGGAATGCACATTGAAAGCTACGATTCTCATTCAGAGGCCATAATGCATCCATCGTGTATGAGCTAAAAAAAAGCGCCTCCCTGGTGGGAAAATAGTGACCCTCCAACCCCCGTGAAAAGATAGCTGCATGTGGGGGGCGCTCGATGCAGAGCTGCATCATGGAGCGAGCACTGCTGCTGCTACTTACCTGCACAGAAAGAGAGTGGAGGCCCTCTCAAGTTGTTTACACCAAGCCCTCCTCTGCCTTCCCAGTGGAGCAAAGGAATAACAGTCCTTAAAGTGCGAAAGTGCTGTTGCTATATCTTAATCAATCCATTCATGAGAGGCATGGATGACACATCATCTGTGTTCTCATTTATTTTGCTGATATTTTCCCTTTCATCCTCTTTGTTGGGTAGATTGGCGAAGTAGATTACACTGAAAACATTGTGAAGCATGAAGATCGTGGTGGCAAAGAGCCGTCACACCTGATAAGCATCATATAAACACCAACTAAATCCAACTAGTTAGGCGACATGTATAGGCTAAGCAAACACAATGAGCAGATAAGAGTTTTAAATGTGTTGAGCATTTCTAGCTGCATTTCTGCGACATCTGATGTAACTGAATTAAATATGAGTGTCACTGTTTATATTTTGGACTGCTAGACTGCTACGCTGATACTGAAAAATTCAGAGAGTATCAAGCAAATGCATAAGTAAGACCCAGGGGCGATTAATCTATATCCTGGCAGAGCTGCTTGGATGTGCATTTATTTTCTTATATTCCCCAACATGAAGCTAGCATTATGCATGACTCGTGCCACATTTGGAGGAATTAGAGATTAGCCACCGTTCCAACTGACAGGACTGTTAAACAGATGTTGCGTCGGAGACAGATATCCTCAGCGGAGTGAAGCCAAGAATGCCAACTGGTTTTACAAACTGTGCTGATGGACACATGACATTTGGGTTTCAAGTGTGTGTGTTTATGTGTGAGACAAAGAGAGAAAATACAGAGCACATGTTTTACATATGAACAAAGCACCTAAACAACAAGGAGTGAATGCACCAGGCTCATAGTGCAGTTGAGAGAAACGACATCTCATTGGCAGCTGCACCGAGCGTTAGTTTCCTGGGTGATATTAGTGTTTAGGGTCAGCTGTGAATGGTGCTCACATTAGAGATGCTCTTTATATAAAACCTCTGAAGAACTTCAGTTCAATGGGTCCATAGTTTGGGGAATGCTTTGTAGATGGCCAAAGGTCAGGGCTTTTCTTCCATCCCCCTCCTCTCAGACTATGTGGTTTTGTTGCTAAGGCCATATGGTACATTTGCACTTAGAGGACCTCCACATTGTTAATCTGTTAAATGCTATTATTACACATATTTATGTGTTTTTATAGTGCAGTTCTACAATAATTTACACATCTTTATACTAATTATTGGTTAGAAGGAAAATCTGTTAGACTTAAATTAGACTTAATTTGATTAATAGTATTTTCAGAAATCTCCATACAACACCGACAAAGAAATGCCTCTGCTCACGGTTAATATCTGGACAGTCTTATTTGACTGTGTGATAGACTGGTGTTTTTCAAAAACACACCGTTGCACTGGGTGACATGTTTTTTCATTAGGAAACCCCAGTAGAGCTGTAATTCTTAGCCCGAACCCGACCCGACCGTCGGGTACCCATCGGGCTTAATTTCTATCATTTTTACTCAGGCCGGGCTCGGGCGTTAGATGAGTGGTCACGTGATGCGTTTCAATTAGCGCGAGAAAGCTGCATTGCGAAGAACGAAGATGGATGAGGTGAAACAAAGGTTTGCATCTGGCGTATATTTTTTGGTTACACCAGCAGCAGCTAAGTCTGAGGTGTGGCAACATTTTGAACATGTGCATAACGAGAACAATGACCCAGTGGGTTATGTAAAATGCAAGAAATGTAACGTTTTCTTAAAATACGACAGCAAAACGACACGGAATTCCTCGCTGAGAAGGCATGTTGAGTGATGCTGTGTGCGTGCGCCGTGCGCACATTTGAATAATGTCGGGCTGTAAACGGGTTCGGGCTGTCAATCAAAAATGTACTTGTCGGGCTCGGGCCCTGTCGGGCCTAACTTTTCAGGCCAAATTACAGCTCTAAACCCCAGACCTGACGATGTTCCCCAAAAGGCTCAGAGCGGCCATAATTTTCTGACATTAGTACAAGTCAGAGTCAACTGCACATGTGTGCAAGATCTTGCACAAGCTCTCTGCTTTGTTTACATTAAGCTAGCTCCTCACTGCTGGGCCCGGGGTTTGCTAATGATGAACTAATCCAGGACTGACAGCTGACAGACATTATCCATGAGTAGAGGTAATTTGTTGTTGGTTGTAGTCTCTGTATGGCGAGTATTGAAAATACCATTAATATAGAAAATGACTGGCCTCATCCTTTAAGTATATGCTGTATATTAATAAACACTTAAATATCTTATATAGCTACTAACTACAATGGCAGTGTGTTATACATTAAATGTTTATGTGCTTCTTATAAATGTTACAAAGGGGGACTATCTATCACCATCTTCACCACCATTATCACCAGTGTCTTCATGACATCATGAGTGTCCTGCACCAACACTGTGCAGCTGCATAAGACAATAAAATTATGAGCAGTGACCAAAGAGGTGGGATTTTAACACAAACTGTAATTGATATAAGCATTCTATGTATTGGTTAATGAGCATTTTTAACTACAGACCCTTTTAATGTTGTCGATTGATCACACTCTATTTAATAACACCTATCCTCTACATGTTTCAGGCTGTGGCAGTCCAAACTCCACCAGGAAGTCCATGAGGTGGAGTCAGACCTGATTAATAGCACAGATGGTAATCTTACAGACAGACAGGAGCATACTCATTTTCACCCCAGTGTACCCCTCACAGGTGAGTGAGACTTCAATCAGTTCCACAGGTTAAGTCTATAACACATTTCATAATCCACCTGCCACACATAAGCAAGTAAGCCTACAGGAAATAACACTGATGTAACTAAAGTTCCTATTAAAAACAAATCCTTTTATGCATATTGCTGTTTTCAGTAGATGGTAAATGGTATTTCAGAGTGGAATCATTGGGTTTGGCAAGACTTTAACTTGATTTCTGCCACCAGGAAAACAAATTTATGACCAGCCTTCTTTCTCTTTGAACCGGGATGGGAACTATTTTTTTATGATCACTTTTATATGAAATAGCAATTAAAAAATCCAGGAAAATGATTTGCTTCTCTTGGTGCCCAGCAGTGCTCCAGGCATGTCTGGTTCTATCACAAAGACAACTTAATGTTACAAGTAGCTGTGATGTTGCTGTGAAATACAACATTTGCAGTTTAGCACTGACTATGCTGTTCATAAATACCGCCCTCAGAAACTAAAGTCTTCAAATCAGTAAGCAATGGCAGGTTGCAGAGACTCATATATGTATCTTTTACCATCTGAAACCACACAAGCTTCAGGTAGGTAATATTTTCTGCTGGAGCAATAAAAACCAGTGTGATTTTGTCAGAATGTGTGACTATGTGGGTGGTCCTGCGCTATGAACACTTGTTGCAGGAGACCACAAGTGGTTTTGGTCTATTTTGAGCAGTGCAGCTGTTTTCTGCTCACTGCTAGTCACCGACTTACTGATGCAACTATTTGTATTTGACTACACTCACTGACATTGTTTATCTGTTGTTTCCATTGCCACCATTCTAATTATCATTATTAGCTTTCCTGTTTCAAAATTGACTACATTACGTGACAGTTGAAATATTTCAAGTTGTAAATGCATCTGGACAACTTTTTGTGTTCAATTCAAGAAAATGAAGGTAAAACAGATAAAGGTTTTCAAAGACTGATTTAGAGGTAACCAGAAGTGGAAAGTACATTTACTCAAGTACTGTACTTAAGTACAGTTTTGAGGTTCGCTGTGGCGACCCCTAAAACGGGAAAAGCTGAAAGTGACTTTCTTAATTATAATCAAATAATATGATATAGATCAAATGCACAATGTGCCATCCTATGTAATTACTACTTTTACCTTTGGTACTTTAAGTATATTTTGATGCTAATACCTTTGTACTTTTGCTTAAGTAACATTTAGAATCCAGGACTTTTACTTCGAATAGATTATTTGTACACTGTGGTATTGCTACTCTAACTTAAGTAAACAAATTCGCTACCTCTTCCACCTCATGATGGCTTAATAGAAATAATGTATCTCCAGTTAGATCAGAAGAGCTCAAGTTTTTATGTAACAGCAAGATGAATAGTAAAAGAGGGCTAGCTGTGAGCACACTGGATGCTTGTTCAGATAGAAAAGCCTGTGTTAGTTATGGATGACCAACTAATCAATTTGCAGACAACTGCAGAGAATTAAAGAATTTAGAGTCTGAGAGTGACGTGCCAGAAGGTTGGTAATGATTTCAGTGCACATGGCAGTGCTTGGCAACTGACTTCTCAAAACACAGAGCAGAAAATAAGCCCTTTGGGCGGTCTCAGACCTCTAATTGGACTCCCACCAGTGACAGCCCTGGCTCGCACCAAGCACTGGTTGGATAGAAATTGTCAGGAGAGGGAAATTTTATTATCCTTAGAGGCTGAAGAGAAAAAAGGTGGCCTCCTTTTGGAGGTACCTCTATGGAACTCATGCCAAACTGGAAGGATACATCCGTTCCCAGCAGAGATGCATGGCTGACATTCCAACTGACAACAACACTCATTGTTAAGACATTCCAGTGCCGTTGCCATCATTGTTTTCTCAGACACAGTGCTTTATTCTCTAAACTTAAAATTCTTTCGACTTGGATCAAGATGATAATCAAACCAGTATGTCCTTTAAAATGAAAGAATAACTAAAAACAGATATCGATGGTGTACCTTCAGTTCTTAGGACCTTTTTTTTTAACCTTTTCACATGATGAACAACAAACAAAGTCAATTTAAAGTTATGTCAAGAAGTATTATAAGTAACTATAACAGAGTTTAATAGAGGAAGATCAGTAACACTTTAGATTAGATGTAACTCTATAAAATTCAAAGCTTCCCATAATAAACAAAGGTGGCCTGGCTCACCTGAACCAAACACACCCTCCGCTAACTTCATGAAAACGAATACACTGTTGTGAGATAGCAGCACGGTGGCGCAGTGTTTAGCACCATTGCCTCACAGCAAGAAGGCTCCGGGTTCGGGCCCCACCTGGGACCTTTCTGTGTGGAGTTTGCATGTTCTCCCCGTGCTTGCGTGGGTTCTCTCCGGGTACTCCGGCTTCCTCCCGCAGTCCAAAGACATGCAGCTTAGGTTGATTGGTGTCTCTAAATTGCCCATAGGAGTGCATGTGTGTTTGTGTGGTTGTTCGTCTATGTGTTAGCCCTGCGATGGATTGGCGACCTGTCCAGGGTGTACCCTGCCTTCGCCCGATTGCCGGCCGGGATTGGCTCTGTGACCCTGTTCAGGGATTAAGCGGTAGAGGATGAATGTTGTGAGATATAACATTGACTGTGGGGGGAAAAGACTAACAGGGGTGCTGTTTCTCACAGCAACAGCCAATATTTTTTAGTGCAAATGTTATTTAGGGACTTTAGTTAGAGATTCATCTAACTAAAAAATGTATCTTCCTTTACTGGGATTTGTTGAAAGTCATTCTAGCTGAAAGAAACAAATAGCTGAACGTTACAGGTTGATGGCATCAGTAGTATGTATTGCTGTATTGTTCCTCTAATCCACTGTTTTCTCTGTGGTGTTTGTGTATGCTGCTGGTCATCCTTCATAGATGCAAATGATCCCCCGTGTTATATCCATCCAGTTTGTTGAGGTAAAACACCAGTGAGAGAGCACAACAGATGGTCTGATACAATACCTGTCAGCATGCATGAGGGAGAGCTTTGGAGCAAATGCGCACGCTCAGACCTCCCAGATTTGTTTGGAGTAGTGAAGTCGTTAGTAAAGACTGTTTGTGCTGTTTTTGCAGAGTGACACAGTGTGAGGCACCGACAGGTGGTCAAAGGGTTCACAGCAAACACAAATAAAATTACCCTTATTTTTTTAACTTTTGTGATTATTGTGAAAAAGATCACTTTAGTAGATTCATTCACACATTTTTTTATTGCTTGCAAACAGTCAATGAGGAATTGTTGTTTTTCGGAGTAGTACACTCTCTGATTTGAAGAGTCTGTGTTGGAAAAAGTCAGGTGTTGAACAATGTAATGACGTAATCATAATGTGATGACAGCTGTTGGATTGTTTGTTTATGTTGGCAGGGAGATACCACGGTCAATCAAACATAATCAAACCACACCTCCTCGGTCATGGTACAGCAAATAAGCAAATATGTTTTTATTTGTTCAACTATTATTGAGGTATGACCAGGAATCTTTTGTGTTCATTTCCAACTTTGAGGATGACTATTGTTCATTTAGTCACAAAAGTAAAATATAAGTAAAATAGTAAAATATTTTGTTTCTAAGCTTCTGACCATGTGATAACACCTGAGGAACCTCCTGAAATATCATCAAAACCTCAAAGAAAAGCTAAATAAGTGAAGGTGTTGCCACAGATGTAAATTCCCAAGATTAAGAATAAAGCTACGCTATTCAGGGGTTTATGTGAAAATGTATTAATCTGATTGTTGAAGTTTGGAAATAAAAATGCTGCTGCCAGTCCAAGTGACATTATGGATACACATATTAGAATTTTATTTATCTAATAATTACTTCATAGTCTATTTTAGAGCCAATAAAATATGATTTCAGGGACAGCAATCAGCGCTCGCACAACTAGAGAAAATATGATGCTGGAAAATGTTCAAATGTGGTTTTCTTCTTTGAAGCCGATATAGCACCAAGGGCTTTGACTTCAGCTCCCTCTCAGCGGACCTGTCCTCATGTCTTTTCTTCAAAGCCCCTTTATTAAAATAGCCAACAGCACACAGGCATAAATACAAATCTCTGATGTGATCAGGAACACGCAGCTGCAACATATCACACAACACTGTGCGATGTTTTCTCTGTGAAAGGTATTCACAGGTGCTGGCTGGACTGGCTGGGCGAGATGTGAAAAACAGTCCCATCGTCGAATCAAACCAGACATCCTTAGCTTCGTACAATATTCAGCAACAACATACCTGACATGATTCTTATGAAACATGGATAGTCCTAGAACTTTTTCTTTCTGTTTTGTTTTTACTGCCTGCTCTCTGAGCTTGTGTTGGTTTTGTCAGTGTCAGAGCTGATGGATGAAACAAAGGAACTGGAGGTGGCAGTCCAGAGGCACAGGCCTCAGGTGTGAACAGGTGTGTGGGTTCACTGCCATGCTGGAATGGGAGCAGTTCCAGGTGCACAGCTGCAGGGTGTGGCGCTCGCTCATATATACACCCAGCCCGTGTTGAAATACTGAATCCTTGGGAAGGAGGGAGAAGTGGGCTGGGTGGGATTTCTGTGTGAATTTAATCTCTCATTGCCATAACTTTGAACAATGAGGAAGAAAAGAGTTGTATGTTTGGAGCTTGGGGGTTAGAGGGTGATAGAGGGGAATGTGTGTGTTTCCATATGTGTTTCTATGTGTGTAGGTGTGAGTGATCTGTGTAGATTTAAGACACAGTAGGGCCATAAGCAAACAGAATGACAAAGAATGACGTTTGGGAGGTTGCACGTCTGAGTGCTAAATGCATGCTAGTCTGGTCTCCTGGGAAACTATTGTTCCTATCAATCCGTGATTAAACAACTTTGCTAACTTGCGATCTTGCCGTAACACATCCTCTGCTGAGAAAACATGTCTGTATTGAACTTCTCTAAGCTCTGGATGGTATCATTCTCAGCCTCAGAACAGATTAGGTTGGAGACAAGCTCCCTGTGTGCAGGGTACATGATCTCTAAGTCTTTCTCTATCAAAGGTCGAGCAGTGAAGTGGAGAGGAGCTGGGGTGTTGTGTGGCTGGTAATTCTGAAAGAAGAAATGGGTCAGTGGCTACAGTGGATGGGCTCGCTTGCTTGTACATGCCCACACATGCACATTCGTATAAAGATATTTATATGTGGACACTGATGCAGACATGCAATCACAGATTGTGCGTAAGGATGTGGAGCTTGCCATTTTGCAGCTTTAAACCCCAATTTTCTTGTACAATGTGGTCCCACCAGTCCCATTGACTGCTAGACGGTATGCCAGACAAGCAGCCTGACCTTTCCCGTCCTCCGAGCCGTTGATGCTGTATAATGTATTCTGCAGTTGATTCCTTTCTCGTTCTATGAATTTTAACAACTTTTTAACCCCCTCTGCAAAAGCACTGAGTCTTTCCCTCTATGCCTCTGCACTGCTTGATATTATTCTTCCTATTACCTTTCAGAACTCCAATCGCCACGTCCTGTGGAAAAATAAAGCTATGTGACAAATCAAAAATGGAAACAGTGCAGGGAATCTCAATTTCCTCCAGTCTACTCAAAGGACTAAGATTAGGCTGATCTCAAATCTGAGATCAAATGAGAAGTGCGCCATGTGCCAGTGGCTGAGGTAGGAGTGAAGGTGAAAATGTGCTGAAATCACTACAAAACACTTGTTTTAAAATCTGTCAACCTATTTTAATTCTATAATCCCATATGACTACATTTGTCAGTGGCTGGGGGC
>NW_018127885.1:2510655-2549587 GCF_001952655.1 Monopterus albus
AAATTGATATTGGATTAGCATTTGTTGGATATGTGTAAAATTATGTTTGTTGGGCATATATCAACTGTCTTTACATGCTTGAAAGAATAAATCAAATCAAATCAAACTATCAAATCAGCCGGCAGTAAGTTAGAGGATGCCAAGAATGTCCATCTGAATCCATTAGTTGTCTGTTACTAATTGCCAGTGACTCCAGGGTTGATTAAAAGAAATCACTAAGCAGCAGCACACACTATTATGCTAATGAAAACTCATTTGGAGAGGCAGCGCGGGGGCGCCGGCAAGTATCTGGGCGACTTTGCTGTGCAGCCGGGTTGGCTGCAGTAAATGGCTTCTTGGATGGCATATCATTACAGGACTGGAGGAGAAGGAAGATTTGTGATGATGATGATGATGATGATGATGATGGTGATGGTGGTGGTAGAATTTTAATCATGTTTATGTTGTCTAAATACTAAACTGATAGATCCGTACTCACTTATTTTTTTCTCCTGCTTTTCATTAGTAAATGCCTGCTCTCATCCACCCTGTGGCACAAACTACCAAATATCTCTGGCAAGTGAAGATGAGACATGTTTGGTGTGTTTCAGTCATACGGTAATCGATTGTCTCAGCTAATTAGAAACCTTTCAGGGGTCATAACAAGCTCATCATCATCGTTTGATGCCAAAGTTTCATAGCAAAGATGCCATTAAAACCGCCATCAGCTCTTAGTGAGCCACATGGAGTATATAATACAGCATTTCATTCACTGATTCAGGAAATACATAGCCACTGGATGTATATTATCCATTCATTTTATTTAGTTATGTGACGGGTGAAAATTGAATTTGTTTCATTCTTTATATTTAAAACATAATATCCTTTTTTATTTTTGACCTTGAGGAAGAAATTCTGCAGTAGATTTTATAGCAACTGCCCTAATCCCTTGCTTCCTTTGTTTGATGAAAAATAGCCTGGGGCTTTCCAACGGTTCATGTTCATGCAGCCAGGCCTATATTCACCAACCAGCCACTGAGCACCTGTTAAAGACCGCTTCTCCTCTGCATATGAAAAACAGCTATGGGTCTTGATCCTCTTGCATGGCATTGAGACCATGTTTCATCCCTCACATCTGTGAATCCCTGAGCATTTCCAAAAATCCCCTTGGCAGTTCAGTGATCTTTCTCAGCTGTTTAGCATGCCCTCGGGCTGGGGCAGCCTTGCTATGCGCTCCAGCTGCAGGCTTTGCTATGGTCATGGGGCCCCACTGAAGGGCACTATTGTCCATTCATGGGGTTCACTGTGTGAGAGGTCAGATGAGGGAGAGCCTGCAGTAGGGCCTGGCAGGAAATGAAGGTGGAGTGGCAGTTTGGGTGATAGTGTGGGGCTTGAGCCTGAATAAATAAAACTGTATAAATAAGCCCAGAATAAGTTGAGCCATGAGTTTATACTGCAAATCAGTATGAAACGAAAAGCTACGACAAGCACTAGATAAAAAAAAAAAATCTATATACATTTAACTGTGCTTGAAATGAAACTTCAAATGTGTACCTTTTTAACCTTCATTTGGTTTGCTCTTGACTGCTTGCAGTGAGGAATTAAGATCTGCTGTGTGACTGAGAAACCAGAGGCTCACAGATGTGCAGATAAATCTTCATTTCTCACCCAGTTAAGCAATTCAGTCAGCTTCAGAGGCAGCACTGCATCATGCCAAAGGCACCTTCCAGGATCCAGAGAAACTGCAGAACAAATTGGAGAACAAACAGTCACACTGGGTCATTCACATTATCCTTCATCTGAAAAGCCATAGACCTCAGGAGGTAGGCTGGCTGCACCATAACAATGAACAATAGCAAACATGTTGTGATACTGCTCAGGCTCTTTTTAAAGTGGCATTTCTCACATAAATCTTTTATAAGCCCTGCTCAGAGTCCTTCATCCAGAGGCAGCTAATATGGTTTTACAAGGAGGCAAAATAGTCAGCAAAGACAAGTCAAAATGAGTTGCTGTGAGACCGCAGATATCAGCCAAGCCAGTAGAGGACACTTTCCTTATGCCTTTGGCTGTGCAAAGGAGCTTTTAAAAGCAAAATATAATATGTAAGATAAGCAACTTGGTAATGTTTGACTTACCTCCACAGGACTTTCTGAAGAACTAAAGTATCCCTATGTCTCACCCCCTTCATAGATGGGCTGGCCTTCATGGATTTGTTCAGGTGTATGTCACTGCAGAGTGGGGGTGATGTGGCTGCACGTATGAATTCATACATGGAGTTGCCTATTTTTAGACTTTGTCAAGCTGTGTCTTGTGCGGTCAGAGAGTCATAGCTAGACTGTTGATGGTTATTGTACTAATATTCTGACAATACTTGAGCTGTACCTATCGATTATTTTCTTGACTAATCAGTTAAGCTTTATAGTAGTGAAAATAGTGAAACAAAAAGATATCCAACCCAGAGAAGAACAGTATAGTAAATCCTGTGGAACCAGGCAATTGTTAGTGTTACTAAATGACATACAATTAATTACTTGCCATAACAGATCAGAATTTTAGGTACCAGCAAGTGACTGCAGAAGAGATTAATCAATGTAGGAAATTTTAAGAATGTATTAGCCTCTGCTTCAGCTTTTTAATGGGATAATATGAAAGTTGGATTAAGTTAATATAAACTAGACAGAAGTAAACAGGGACAGATTCACAGGCAATGTTCACATGTCACAAGTAGTCTGTTTAGTAATCTTACTTCTGAATATCTGTTGTATAGTACCACAACGATACTGCCACAATATTCAGCTGAATATGAGATATTATAGTACACATGCAAAATGTCTCAGACATAGAGAGAAGTAATTATTATTATTATGATCTCAGTTTGCGTTTCACTCCCTGAATTCACCCTCTGTGTAGTAAAACGTTCTGTGCTAGTTTAAATGATACATTGGACTTTCATGAGGAAGGTTTTCACCTCAGAAGGGAGATGCTTACATCTCTACATGTAATTCAGCTAATTATTTCTGTACAAGTAGCTCCTTTTTAGCACTGAACAATAGCTAGTTTTTTAAAAAGGGGGCGGAATCCTTGTATTAGGGGAAAGATGCTGAGGAGGTTTGAGGGAGTTGTTCAAAGCCGTTATGCAGCTTAACGAGAGGTGAAAATGAAAAAAGAGGAAGCAGACAATGCACCAGTGCTATGCCTGTTTTCTTTTGTTACTAACAAGGTCATATATTTTCAGCCAAAGATAATGAGGGAAGCTTGGCTCTGTTTCTCTGAAATCACAGACCACATACAAAGAGGTAATGCTTCAACATCAGCTGCAGTATTTCTTTTGTTTAGTTTTTTTTTTCTATTCACTGAACAGCGAAAGGAAAATAGTAACAATTAGGATTCAGGCAGTAAGAGACAAAGATAATGTCCCAGACAGCTCTGCATGTTCAGAGGTGTGGATGGGGGGAGGGGATGGCACTGACACAAGGTGTTGAGGGAATATTGGCCAAAAGAGTGTCTCAGTGGCAGACCAAGTGACCTTTCTCTACACTGCACTGGCAACTGGTAAGCAGGGGCAATTATAAAGCTTTCTTGGCCACAGATCATCTAATCCTGTTGTGGGAGTGGGAGCCAAATGTAATTATGGCACTCTGGCACGCTGACCTTGTGCCCAGCGGAATTAAACCCAGGAGACAACCAGAGCAGTCCAAACTTTACTTCCATCCAGGGTAGATGCTCAAAATATTCTTATGTGGTCAAAAGAGAGAACCGCCTGTTTCCTGCAGCTGTAATTCCCCTGACGTTGAGCTAATTTGTGCTTTATAAAAGTTAGCACATGTATGTGTGGCATGGATGGCACATCACATTGATCCAAATCAAGATCAGTCTACACATATTTAAAAAAAAAAGAAGTGCAAAGATTTATTTTGTATATAAATAAGCTATGTCTTTGTTCTTTGCCCTTATGGCCATTTTTTATAGAGATTTAATATTGTGTTATTTCTTCTACTTCAGTACCACACCCTTAGGACCTGATCACACCAGCATTTACACTAAACAAAACCAGTTAACTCTAATGGAATAGAGCATAGGTGCTCACAGGGACAAAGTTACAAAGTTACAAAGTTAGTCTATGTAGAGATTTACTTAGGTGAACTTTATCATGCTGTTTTCTTGTCATTAACCAACCGCAAAGTGTCCTGACAGCACTGACCTTTGAGAGAATGAAGAATTGGAGAGTCCATTGTTGAAGAAACCTCCTTCAGATTTTAAAATCAATTGTGAGACATGAGTCAATGGTAATACATTGTATGAAACAGTTTTAAAGTATAAAGCTGGTGATATTTTTTAAATATTTTTCTTATATCTGACAAATCACACAAACAATGTATCTCACTAAGAAGTAATGCCTGTGTAAAAAAACATCATCATCCTTATTGTTTCACTGGATGACATGTCACGAGGGGCATTAGTGGCAGGTTAGTGATAACTTGTTAGCATCTATCTCATGTATATATACATTCATAACTTCACATTTTGTTCCCTTTTACCTACAAGACTGTCTCACTGTAAAATACGACAATATACGTCATTTGTGCCAGCAGTTTATTATGACAAACTGTTACGTGTTATAGTTTGGTGTCTTCTAGTGACTGTAGCAATTATGATATGAGGAAAGGAGTAAGTAATGTGGCGTAGTATATAGAGGCGCATTAGGAAGAGGTGGTTGGGATGGGTGGGTGGGTTCACTTCCATTGTGTAGCTTGTGTTTTTGTTTCTCAACGTAGCAACATTGTTTTGCTCCTAAACCTATCCAAGTACTGTACGTGTCAAAACGTAGTGAAACTGTGGCAGTTTCATAATCGTAATGGCATATTTATGATAAAGATGCAGCAGCCTGCTAACTAGCCATCATGTTTATGGCTGTTTTCATGACGACAAAAGTCCGTAAAGTTTGGTATTGTGACGTATGCTGTCGTTTTTGTTGACGGAATTGTTGAAATTCCTCCTGTTACCGTGGGAGTGCTATTTAATGTGATGCCTCTAGGGGTTGTATGAGAGGAAAGGGACAAACGCCCATATGGGTCGTATAGGTTGGAGAACTTGTTGTTACCTACATAGTTTGCAAGTATAACATAACCACAAAAAATTGTATTGTAAATTAGACATAATTACACTGAATGTTGTGGGTTATGATCTAAAGCGTTATCTTTAACACTTCTGAGCATCACTTCTCTTATGATATTATTGCAGTCGCTCTATATAAGGACTTTGCTGTAGCTCAGTATAATTATACTCAGAGAATACATTTACATAAGGAAAAACAAATATGCAGCTTATAAGGATAACAAGCTAAACAAACAAGCAACCCCACCATATAGATTTTACTGTATATACAGTAAAAATGGCTACGATCTGATAAAGGTAATTAAATGGAATAAAGATGTACTTAGGTATCTCTACAGTCTGTGCAGCTGTAGGACATCAATATGTGAGCCCTCCCCACAACTCCCGGGCTTCTAGACAGCAGGTCTAAAGTGATAAAAGTACACAAGATAAAGTGTAGAGTTCTATGGCAAGCTGCAGCTTTACAGCAGCTCTTTGCTGCCAGATTGGCCAGATTGTAGTTTATTACTTTTACATTTTAACAGTAGCAGGTTGGTTGATAATTAAAGTTTCTCTGTCATGTAGCATGTTTAAGCACTTCATTATATATTTAATCCAACAAAGGGTACATCCCAAGTTTCTTTTATACATCCATGTTTCCCTCTCCCACATAACATGTGAGGAGAAGATGCAAGGAGAGAGGACTCAAGGAAATATATATGTTTTAAGAGGCATGAGACATGGGACGTCTGAAGTGTCCAGTCATCAACTGATTTCTGATAAAAGGGTGTGTTGGTCCATACAAGAATGCTCCCTTATATCCTCACTCACGGCTCCTCCGGGCAGTTACTCCTTGCTCCATAGAGCAGGAATAAGAGCTTTGGGATGTCCTCGATCCACGCTCGACATCTAGGTCGAGCGTGGATCAAAAAGACTTGGGTTGTACCCAAAACCTCATGACTCATTGAATGTTTTGTAGAAAAAATGCATTTTGCATAATTTTCTCATTCAGCTTACATGAGTATCAGATTAGAACAAATTCCACCGGCACTTATTTAATGCGCCATTGATTTACCATCATGATTTGTTTAACACACGATTGATTTCACCTCACCATATAATCATTTGATTGATTTCTTTGGAATTCCACCTGCAACACCACAGCTTGTACATCATGCAGATCAACTAAAATGTTTCTCGGTGTGTTTAATGGGCTGTCACTGGACATTTTCCTTCTATGGCACTGAAGAGACATTTTTAATCCTGTCATTCTCTCAAAAAATTTGCATGCAAAGGCAAATAAAAAAACTGAAGAACTGACAAAGTATTATTTAACTTAGAATGTAGACATCAATTTTTATTTTCTTGTTTATCAGGTGCATTTAGTTGTCACTGTGACAGAATCAAACTGAGCTGAGGTGCCTGGGAGTGACAGAATAATACTTTTTCTGTCAGTTAAAAATAATATCAGGTTATTAAATGTCAGTCAAACTGTGATAAATTATATGTCGTATTCAACACTCTTCTCACGGAATAGATGCAGCCACCCACAATTCATTTACCTGTTCTATAACCTGACTTCTAAATGGAATAGCAGCTCCAATCAGTCATTACATGGCATGATGAAAGCCTCTGGGGACAGACAGGCTGGGGTTTTGAAAAGTGGACCAGATCAGGCAGTAAAGTACAGACTGAAGCCATCAGCAGGACAATTGAGTTGTGGCTGTGCAACAGATTTATTTAATCAGATGTAAATAAGGCACATTCTACTGCCTCGGTAACTGATTTTTTTAAGCTTTATAGAGGATTTTAAATGAGTTTTTCCTTTACCTTTTTGATTATGGTTGAACAAGTGAAAAAAAATGTATATAGTAAGAAAAAACTCTTTTAGATATACAAAATATCTTTGTTAAATGTGAAAACTGATTGAGAGTGGACACGGAAAATTACATTCATTGAGTTACAGGGGGCGCTATGTTAAAGATGTAAAGCACATCCCGCCTGCTTTGTGGCTTTTAATGGCAGGAAATGTTGCACTCTATTTTGGATATCATAATTTTTGGCCTCAAATCCCACCATGTTAGTTCCAAAATCCATATATTAAATTTAACCTAGAATAACAAAAATTTTTTGGCCACTTGGGGGCAGGAGAAACAACCTGCAAGCACAACAGTGACGTCATTTTTAAGTTGATGTACTAAACACACCGGTAAACAGTTGCATAATTAGATAACCAGCAACTACAGATCAGCATTAGAATTCATCTAAAGTAATTTTTCTGGCCACCTGATGAATGTACGTCTAATATTGGTCTTCACTGATTCCTGAGCAGCTAAAGAGTGACAGCTAAATGCTCCACTGTGTTCCAGTGAGTTGCTACTTCTGTTGTTTTGGTGCTGGGAAGGTAGCGTACAGTAGATCTGTAAAGCTTTTTTGCTAAAAACATCTGCTGCTGCATCTGGAAATGATGCTGAACAGAATGCTGATAGGGAACAGTGAAAAGCACAACTCTGAAAAATGCTAAAATGCTCTTCAGAGTTCAGGGGAAGTGCAGAGTTGGGCGATGATTGACTACAATCAACACTTTTCACACGATAACTATTGTTTTGATATAAAAATGGCTATTTTTGCTGATTTAATGGTCACCATGTACTTGCCTCCAACATTTCAGTGAACATGTTAGTGGTACATCTGTCCCGAGATTTAGATTTTCCCTCAGCAGCAACAAAATCTTTTCATTTATTTATTTTTGCTGAGTATTAGGCAAGATAAAATTTTGACAAAACAACTCATAGTGTGACACAACAAAGAGTTAAACCTTTCTTTCAGAACGGAGCATCTCCTGTTTCCAGTGAAGGTCTTTGAGGGGTAAAATAATGAGGGATGAAGATGCAACGGATGCATCTAGCATTACAGAGAAGCGTTCCCCTGAGCAACCAGGGCAAGAGACGAGGGACCGGGACGTGTACAAGTACAGGCAGAGGACAAACTGCCCCTGAACTCAGCCTGATGACTGCAGGAAAAACCTGATGAGGCATCCAGACACGGCTTCACATTCATCAGAGAATTACAGAGATATCAGAATCCTACAGTAGAAACTTCCCAAATTCTAAAATTGAAACTGTTTTCTTTTGTCTAAA
This sequence comes from Monopterus albus, assembly GCF_001952655.1. Classification (NCBI taxonomy): domain Eukaryota; kingdom Metazoa; phylum Chordata; class Actinopteri; order Synbranchiformes; family Synbranchidae; genus Monopterus; species Monopterus albus. The sequence goes on from NW_018127885.1 coordinate 2,518,869, forward strand.
GAAGGTAGATGTGTTTTTTATTTGCCACACAAATTAATTAATGGTATCTGAATAAATGATAAAGGATCAGTCATTGTTTGCACCTCAGCTTTATTACTCTGTGTGTTTAGAGGAAAGTCACCTACTATAGGTGTCACAGAACATACAACACTGCCATTTAGCAGCATATACAGTACACAGTGTATTTTATATGTGACTTCCTATAAATTAATAAGGTGCACTAGTGTCATTACACCTTGGGGAAATCAGCAGCTCTTTGTTCTCGCTCTTTCTGTAAGAGGATTTTGAATAAACTCCTCTGAAATGCAGTGTGGAGGTTATCAGACGACTGAAATGATTCTCCTGCGAGGATTTCCAGTCAACTGACTCCTAATGAGTTTTCGGCAGTAACAATTAGATCAGCCATGCAAGACCCAAGAAAATGGGCATCATGCCACACTGATTCAGTGCAACAATCCCAAGTCAAGTCATTATATTTAGGATAAATGTCATTCTTTTGTTACATATTGATGACTAATGGGGCCATTTATTTATTGTGTATTTCATTTTTGTATCTGTGATGCAAAGCTTATTAAGGTGTTCAAACTATGGCTTTCATGTATGAAATCTGAGTTCTATATCCAGCAGTTTGGTGCTGAAATGTGTCACAAATCTTGAGGACGTAAAAGTTGGAACCGTGTCTGCATTTTCAAATGCCAACACTCACTTGTTGTCCTCTTTTTTCTTTGTTCCTCCTCTCTTTTGTTTGTCTGTGGAACTCGTTTGATCCTAGTTTGAAGCGGTGTCAGTCAGAAATATAAATATGTCTCCTGCTAAGATGCTTAACTGCTCAGAGAAATATTTGAGCTGCTTCAGGAGCTTGTTTCTGATGGCGTGTTCATCAGAGAGCATTTATGATGCTTGCTCACAACCTGGCAGCATTTCTGCAATTACTGTACCACTGTGGTGTTTCGGCTGGTGGTTAGACATGCTTCCTCATATCATTCAGAGAAAGACAAATCAACATTCAGACAGAAAATTTCAGTTTGAGGAGAAGTACTGAATAGAGTCTAGCTGTACATATGAAGGTTAGGTCTTTTTCTTTATTGCAGTACAAAGGCAGCTATCTCAGTGAAGACTGAGCCAAATCAATATTCTCTGACATTTGCAGTAAGGTGCAGGGCAGCAGGGGTGAGACTGGAGCAGAGCGTGTACAAAGGATGGGCTCTGGAGAGGGCTGACAGGCCCTGGTGTGACCATTAGCTTTGTGAGAGACCCCATGGTGCTTGAAGAGTGGGAGGCTGGCGAAGTGCTGCAGGCTTTTTATTTAGGAGACACGACAGGAGACCCAGATGAATAACCCAGCCAGAGAACAGGGGATAATGGAAGGTTTCAGTCTCCAATGCAGAATTCAACGGGCATAAACAAAACAAGGCTTAGTGATGCATTTGAATTGAGGGCAAATAACCACCTTTTCCATGCCACATTCCCCTGGCTCAGTCCCCTGGTCTATACAAGTAGATCCGGTGGAGACTATCAAAAATACATGCTGTTGCCGCTGTACTATTTGCACTCAGGGTAATAAATTCATTCTTCAGTTTGACTTGAAATTTATCAGACAGTAAATGTCACCCTGGATGAATACAGCTAAGAAAGAGCCACCAGGCTCTTCTGTATATGTTTATTGTTTTACCTTTTGTGTGAATTGATGGGCATGTTTGCTTTGTTTGTGGCACAACAGGAACAGAGCTTTTGTTCTTCCAGAAGATTCACAGAGAGTATTGACGAGTTGATTCATTAAATTCAACAATTCATTAAAGACAACAAATCACAGTTGCGTGTAGCAACAACTGACAAAACTGCTGTTTGCTGCAATAAAACCTGCATAATTAGATTGTCTGTTGTCTTCAAATTTACATTTAGGAGAAGTTAGTTTCATCAGTATGATTCATGATGCAATGGCGTGATGTTTGGAAACATTTTCATTCTTCGTGAAAGTACTTGCACCTCAGAAAAGGACATTTTCACTCTGTACCTGCTGTGTCTAATTTCCGAGTGAGAACAGCCACAGTGACTCATGGATGAGAATACTGATTTTAACTGAGAAGGGGTTTCATCATTGTTCTCATGCACGACACGTCTCTGTGAGTGAAGAGTTGGTCCACTGTGAAGACAGTCCTCAGGGACTGCCCTCTAACAGGCACTAGAACATAATGAGGGATTTGAGACAGCAGAACGTTGCTGTATTAACATGTTGCAGGAAGTCTGCTGTCAGTTTGTTCCTCTCACTGTAAATCTGACCACAGGGCATCCTCGGGGTAGCTTCCTATTTAATGCAGTCTATATACCCCTTACTTTTAAGCCTGGTATTACATGCTGCTTCACGTTCTGCCACTTAAATCTAAACAGATATTTTGTACCACTTTGCACAAGTTATTTGTTTTCAAATGGGTTCATTCTTTGTGTGCACAACTGTTGAGGCTACAATATTTCACTCTCACCAATGAAACCTAGGAAAGAATCAATATTACATGCCAAACAATAGAACACAATGATTTGAGTTTAATACCCCTGGCTCGAGAGTCACTAATGTTCCTGTTGCAGAAAATCGATCTTCTCCACACTGGAGTGGCTCTAACTGAAATGCACAGGGCAGTGAGTTGTACATCAAACACGCATGGTGTTGATGTGCTGCACATAACAGTATGACTTCTGCATGCTATCACTACACACCTCTAGGTTTAAATGTTATTTGGTGTCTTTCTGGTAGTTGTGCTGTGAATTTTACTGCAAATAATAGACTGAATAAAAACTCTAGAATGGCCGAATTTCTGCCTTTTCTTGTTGTAGTGGACGTGACTTTTCACACCAGTGCTGAATTGTAATTCACTAAGAGGAGTGGAGACTTTTGCTTTTGTTTTACACAAGTGAAACATTGGCTGAAACAACAACTGATGTTGACAGCGAAAGAAGTATGAGTGGATCTGCACAGTCTTTCTGTGTCAATCACTGTCTGTTGTGTTTACATGTGCTATGGCGTGGCTGGTTTGGTCCAGGCTAAAATACTGTATCTCAACAATTACTGGCTGGGTTGTTGTGTAATTTGGGATGGGCATCCATGGTCCTGACAGTCCTGATGACTGATGATTTCCTGGCTCACATCCTCACATGGCTGTTTTAATTCTGTTTGTTTTGTCGCTTGATCTTGAATTTAAAGGCTTAATGAGAGACAGGGGCTGCATTCGACATTACTGTCTAATGTGTTGCATTACATTTTCCTGTTCAACAATATTTATCTGTATTGAACCTAAAAGTTAAAATTCTGAAACTGGTTGCTGCTCTCTGCTCTGCAACTGATTGCTGCAATCACTCCTAACATTTTCACATGCTTTAAGGCTTTGCATTGTGAATTCTCCATCATGACTTGACTGACTTGTTAATAATCCTATAGAGACAGGTGCATTGGCTGACAGCTAAAGAATATGTTCAGCTTTTTAATAAGTCTTCTCTGGATTTGAGCTGTATTCCATATTATCTCGGATAAATGCATACGGTATTATACGGTATCACTGTGCTAGTACAGAGTTGGGATGAGCTTGTGATAAAATGTAGACAGGTTTGCTTAGAGAATTAAGTGTAGAAGCCAACATGTAATTAATTAACCATGTCCCTGAGGCAGAAAATGACAGCCACATTTTAGGGCTTCTATTACAGGGTGTTGAGTTGCAGGCCTCAGGGGTGGGGGTAGGATATCTCAGGAATCTCTCCCCCTCAAATCAGATATGTGATAAATATTCAATGACACACAGGCTTATGGGTAACAATGGGGTCCGTTTCCCTGAAGTTGATGGAAGAGGGGCTTGACGGAGCAACGTAATACAGCTCCTCAAACCATAGCGCAAGTCTGCATCAACACCCCCTCGGGATTCACCCTCTGATCTCCAAAACCGTAGATGTCAGTGTCAGTAAATGATCCCGGCAGCACGCTCCTCTTCTTACAGCTAAAAAGCACACTGTAGGACCAAACCAAATTCTCACAACAAGAAAAAAGTGTGGCGTCATGAAAGCAAATTCTTAAACATTTTCAAAATGTTACAACAGTTAAATGTCTTGGTATCATCCTTGTTTGTCTTCAAGTAAGGGGTTAATATTTGCTGTGTTTGCTTTTGCAGTTACTGAAGTCACTCTCTGACAGCATGATCAATAGAACAGATTACTTCACACTGTCAGCTATCACCTTTCGCTCAGTGCTGGGTAAATGAGCTCAACGCGGCGGCGATGAGGAGTGCAAGCTGTTTGTGAGAGTGTCTGTGTGAAACATTATAAATGATGTTTTGGGCGTATAAGTCACATTATAAACCTCTTTGGCATGACAAAACAATATCCAGTTAAACTATATCTCATAAGAGCCTTTGTCAATACACACTGGCATAATCAGAGGTCTAACGCTGCAAAGCTGATTAACTGTAAATGAATGCCTCACATCAACATATTGGACAAAGAGGTATGTTAATGACGCAGATGATAGGCAAATTGTGCTCTCAGCCTGTGACCTTAATTAAATCATCAGACAGAGCTACTTGACCCGGGGTGAAGATGCTCAGCCACACTGTCCTTCAGCTTTCACTGGAAAGGATCACAGGCTTCTATGTCCATATAGTACAGTGTCTGAATCTGCAATGAATTTTAGACACAGAAAATGTATAAATGTATAAAAATATTACTGTATTAACAATATCATTGGGCAAAAACATTAGTCTTAATTGGACAATTTTGCAAAACCTGAAAAAAAATTAAAGCTGCAATGTATAAGATATAGAAGGATTTATTAGCAGAAACTGGCTATAATATGCACAATTATGTTTTTATTAAAGTGTAATTGCCAGAATAAATGAACTTGAAGAAAACGATCATAGTTGTACTTTACACCAGAAAAAGGAAGACGGCATGAATCCCCGTCATCAAAGAAGCAAAGATACAAAGAAATAGGATTGTGATGGCACAAGACGACAATAAACTTTGGTGGGGCCTTTTCCAGATGGAAATCATTGATGAGGAACAAATTTTTCTAGAATGACACCAAAGTTTCTTGTTTTCTGGTGGACAGGTAGTTTAGCATAACAAATAAAGTTAACCTAAATGCAAGTTTTTTTTTTATATTGTTAGCTATGGGAGAACGAGGCCAGTGCTGAGTAACCCACTGCAGTCAAGTGAGCCGCCGTTAGCTTTTGCTCCGTCAAGTCAGCCATACTTATTCTCTGAGTCCGCAGTTTGTCCTACACTTATGGCAATAGCTGTGAAATGGTTGTGAGGGCTGTTTATCATGATGTATGAGAGCTCTACTGAATGTTACAATCTGCAACCTCACCTCTAGATCTCACTACGCTGCACTTTTAACTTAAAGTTGTTTTTTTAATGTCCAGTGTTTTTAAAATTCTAGCTTTTACAACATTTGTGCTTGGGGAACAGCACAGTTAAAGAAGCTATATTCCATATTTTTACATTAATAACTGATCACATGACTATTTGTATATGAAAGGAGTTACTTGCAGTGATGAACCTCACAGTGACTAAGACTTATCACCCTATTCCGCCGTTCCACGTGATGGTTAGCGCCATTGCCCTGTCATAGCTGTCATTGTGTTGTTTTCAGCTACAAGCAGGCAGTAGTCTGAGCGTGGAGCATTTAGCAGCAAGCGGCCAGATATTTTTCTCAGACTTACATGTGGCCAGAAATATGAAATGATTGATGGTGTTGCTCCATGCCTGCTGGATGTGTAAATAAGCAACGGTTTGCTTACAAGCTTGCCATATCAACTTAAAATGTGATGTGTCAGAATTGTGCTTATAGCTTGTTTTCACTGACTACAGCCCAAACAAAAAACCCATGCAGTCCACATTGTCACATAAATGGTATTTTATATCTTGAACTGATTCTGAATGTTGGCATTCATGGATGGAAATCTTGAGCTGCAGATTTGTCAGATATGGATGTGATTCCCATAGATGTTTAGCAGAATATTATTACACAGTGGTATACAAGAGAGTGTTGGTGTACGATATTCATATCAGTGCACAGCCTCATGCACAGGTGTTTTTTCATTCTATCATGTTTCACTGATGGCAAAATTAGCATTCACCGCCGGCTGATGTGCATTATGCACAAACTCAATTTAGTTTTCAATCTTCCACATACTGATTGCTGAAACACGGCAGAAGAGATATGATGAAGGGAAACAGCATTTGTAATGAAATGACTGAATAGTCTTGAAAGTTAATTAGTGCTGTATTATTTGATTGGCTGTCTGGTGCTACTACTTTCCAAGACTCAGGTAATCAAGCGTACACTGTAGCTCTTGAGCCAAAGGTTCAGAGATTAAAATTTGGAGGATACACTGCTGCTTACACGTCTAGAATCCTGGTACTCACACAACATGTCTTAATCCTTTTAAAATAGATCACTTACATACAGGGTAACACCAAGTCAATAGAGATATATGTAATCTCATTGCCTCTGAAACAGAAAGATTGCCCCAAAGATACTTAAAATGGTATTAATTTCACTGTACTGATGGGGCACAGAGAAGACAGTGAGGCTGATACTGTGTCTCTGGTGAGACATTTGACAGAAGAAAATGGGTTGCATTAATACTTCATGGGCTTTGGATGCATATTCCTACACATGCACAACCTGTTTGTCCTGCTGGAAATGGCACATTTTATGTCACAGAAGTGCATCGGCTTAAAGAAATCTGATATTTGTGATACTCAGAATGTTAAAAAGAAGCGTGTGTGACTTACCTTTTAATGTATGACTGTTAAAAAAAAAAATTCACGTGATGTATTGACACAATGTTATAACCTGGAGTGTTTCTGCTACAACCTGCAGTGGCAATGACAAATCTGCAGCCAATTCCATGGCAACTTATTGACAGCTGGTCTGAATGAGTATTAATAACTGAACTGCAGAACTGAACCAATGAGAAGATGGGATTTGAATTCATTACACATGAATAAGTCACCCTCATATTCAAACCGTAGCCAATGAAAGAGCAGGGGATTATACACAAAGTCAAAGTCAGAAGCTTCGCCCATCTGCCCTTCACATCCTTATAGTGAGAAAATAAACTTTCAGTGGAGCTCGTCAGCTTAGCTGTGACCGAATGACTGGCACAGAGCAGAGCCTTGGAGAATAGTGCTGTAGCTCTCAGTCATGTTAATGAGTGCAGCCTCTTCATCTGAACTGGTAGTAGCTTTACAATTTTAATTTATGAGATTATTACGGTTATCTACATCAACAGTAGGGACCGCAGGGAGAAACAACTTTAGCTTGACAATATAATAATAATGTATAAAAACAACATTGTGAAGCTGCAGCTGACTTTGAAAACACCAGAACAATAACCAGTAATGTCTGTCATGATGATGAACACGCAGAGTTTATTCTTTACTAAAATACACATTGCAGGGGAATTAATGCCTTTATCCTTTTGACCTTCTCAAGTTCAACTACACTGTCTTTTGCGTGATATACTAAGGCATCATTTTCCATGTAAAATGGATGCAGAAAGGTCTTCATGACTCAGTGAAGACCCCGTGAGTAATGTCAGTAATCTGAATTACAAAACTGGACATGCTGCAACAGAAAAGATTCCATGACCCACAACTAACACTTTAGCTGTTTCTGTACATTAGTTTAATAACTGACCTTTTTTAAAAAATGAGAATATACCTGAATAAAATACTTTTAAATAACAGCTGGAAAAAAAAACCTTTCCAATAAGTCATAGCTAGACTGAAAGAAACTCTTCCTGATGCAGGTTTAAACAGTTTATTAAGACAAGAAAAGAAATGTTCTTTTTTATGTTATATATAGCCACTGGAGATGTTATTGTCATGTATATGCTGAGTGTATTACTAACCAGTCCGTTTTTATTTAATTTTTAAATCTTAAAAAGTGTACATATGTATGTCCTAGGTGTGCGTTTACATTTAATGCACTTTTGTTGAGACTGATTTACATAATTTCATGAGATGTGAGATAGCCCAAGTAGCTTTTGCATGGATGACATCCAAGGGGTAGTAAAATAAAGCAGTATTTCTTTCAGTTGCGTTCATTATATGGTGTTATCTTGCAGCACAGATAAATCGTATATGTTCAAAAGATGTGACATGGTGTATAGCTCTGGAAAAATCTAGCAAGTGGACATTATATTTTAAATGATGTGCAGTATAATTCAGTGTAATAGCGGTCTATCTGCAGTATTTTTCATCATTAACAGTAAGGCAGCTTTTTTAAATCTATCTGAAGTGCCCCCAATCTCTGCTTGACTTTTAAGAGCTTCTCCAGCAGTCAGAAGCACAGAGCTGACTATTATGTTCATGTTCCACTTCAACAGGCAGAGAGAGATGCATCCAGAGAGGAAAACACAACGAATATACTGTATGTCTGTATATGTATATATGGCTGCCGTTGTTTGAAATTTGGTGCATATACGAGACAAAGTGCAAAACTAAATGACAGAAAATAACTATTCTGCCACTTTGCAGCACAGCAAGGGATGAAGACAAATAAGCTCAGGCTTTCTCTAGGGGAACATTTGCTGTTTGAAAATGATGTTAATCAACCTTATAGCCCTACAGTTTTATTTAGTACTGACAGAAAAGTGGCAGGAAATGCTGCTGACATCAGTGACGAACGTAGATTAAGTGATCTTGTTAATTTATGATTGCTCATAGAAAGAGCCATGCTAGAAAAGAAAAGAGAGAATAACAGATACAGTCTAAATCCTTATGTGACTTCTGCTCTTTGGAGTACAAATCCAGGCAATCAAAACTGCATAGGTAATTGCTTGATTCAAGGGTTGTTTGATAGCACTGTGAACACTCCAAACAGGCTGACAATTCTCAATGTACTCTCCAAAAGGCACTTTGAAAATGTAAATGACTATTAGACACAGTTTTTCCTACTGGGAGAGTTCAGTGGTGTGAAACAAAACACTGCCTTATTTCCATGCATTGTGCGTTTTCAGATTAGCCAGATGACAGTTGATTGTTTGAAATTACTTTCCACCTCATGTAGAGCTGAGTCACGACAACATCCAAAATGACACTGGGCAGCTCCAATGACTCCTAAATTAAAATCATATTAACTTGATCCATACATCATCTATACTGAAGAGAGTCACACAGAAAGGCCCTGGGTCAGCCGGGGGCTCAAGCCCAGAACCTTCTTGCTGTGAGTGACAGTGCCACCATGCTGCCCTGCTAACGTAATATTTTCAAAGTGCCTTTTAGAGAGTACATTGAGAATTGTCAGCCTGTAAAGTCATGACCATGGTAGGTCGCTAATGTTACCAAAACAAATATGTTAGCTTTAGATGCTAATGCATCCAGAAGCAAGAATCAGAATCGAATATGAGTCCTTTAGCTGCTATTAATGCTCTCCATCAAAAAGCCAGACCAGTGTTAACCCAGGTTTTAGCTCTTTCTTTGCCGCACTCTTTCTGTGAAAAATAAAAAGAACTAAATCACAATATCTTCAGTCTGTTTCAGACGTTTCACTAACATTTAGCAGGGCTGATTTACAGCCTGTATTTTTACAATACAGGATAGAAGCTGAAATAACAACAGCAGTGCTGTATGCAGGTTTATTGATTTATCTGACCATGTGTTAAATCCTAGTTAATGCACCTTTAAGTATGTATGTTAAAGTATGTCCAGAAAATCTAATATCCAAGATTCTGGCACTACTGTGGGGGCTAAAAACCACAGCACAGTGGAGATGCTTCCAGCTACCGGCACAATAAAAACTTAGGTCTGTATAATCACTAGGAATACTGAAACCATGTTCTGAGATATTATCTGTAATGCAAAGCACAGTCATCAGCTTGGGTCCTTATCTCTCAGAGAGAATAAAATAGGTGGGTGTCTTTGCAATAAATCTGTCTCCAGTTTTCAAAGAGACAATACAGTCCCTGTGGAACATATTCTGTCAGTGCACCTCAAAACCTTCATACAGGCTTTGTCTGACTCACTGACTTAGTGTCTTTTATTGCTTCTCTAATCTTTGTGTGACAAAGTAATTGAGATTCTTATGGCTGAATATCTTCCAATTTCACTATCAACTACCCTTATTGTGGTGTTCAGACATTATAGTGAATATTTTTTTAATAATGTGAGGAACAGAGAGGAAGCACTATTGCAAATCAATCATTTCTATTCTCTCTAAGCAGATACATTTCCCAAAGAACAAAGGAAAGGAGAACAAATCACAGGTTTGGCACACCCTGTGATAAAGGGTGGATATTCAAGAAACACACACTGACTTTCGGTGAGCTAATTACTTTTCAAATGGACCCATTTATTTTAACCTGAGCGGCATTAAGATAAGATGACTGTATTACTTAGTGATGCCGAAGATCCTTTGTTACAGGTTCGACAATATATGGATCTGCCCAGGCCATAAAAACACAGAATGACTGTGTGAAGTTAAAGCATGAAGAGACAGTTTAAACAGATTTTACCTATACATGTGTTGAGAAGCTCAGTGTTGCTGTCATCCCCGGTTACATAAAACAACTTGCAGCAGTGAGTATTATAATTACAAATAAGCTTTACAATTGTTTATTTGTTATTCTTTCTACAGCCATTTAGACTAAGAAAGTCTATTGCACATAAAGTTCATAGATTATTGTTTGAAATTTCTTATATATGTGCATGTTACTCTGCAAAACATTTGGATGTATTATGTATTATGTTATCCATCCATCCTTTATATGCGTACACGCTGCTGTATATTTATCATGTCTGAATACAGAAAAAAGTGCAAGGGCTGAACAAATCAGTCTTAATCCCAACTAACTCGGTTAGACAACAAACAGCTGTGTTTCCATAGTGTATTACAGTAAACATTATAACTGAATTTGTCCACTATTACAAAGGTCTGCATTCAGGTTCAGCAAGGAGTGAAGCGATTTTACTTAAAGCATCTAGTGTATCATCTAGTGTAAGCATCTTTATCATCAGCTGATTTACAGTAAGTTTAACTTGTTGTGGCAACAGAGAAAACAGCTGTGTATGTAGCCGGACAGGCAGAAAGTATCTATTAACTGGTTCAGTTTACCCAGTTCGCTCCAGCTCCAGTGGCAGCTCTGCGTTCAGCCATGTCTTTTCCTCCAGTATTTCTTACGGGATAAACGCAAACACATTCAGTACAATAGCAATGAGAAAAGCTTTAATTTATTGCACTAAGGCTTTGATACAGAACAAGTTTGGAGGCAGATTTGTTTTCCACAAGGGCTTGACAGGGACCATGCCAACTGTGAAGACAGGCTCATTAAAGGCTTCTTCTCCCTGCAGGACAGCAGCCATTTGTTTTAGAGCCTATCTTCTCTCCAGCCAACCCAGATACAATAAGTCAAAGCAGAAGACTTCTCACACAGACACCTGACAAATGACAGTGTATACCTGCCTAAAATCGTAGCCGCATCTCTTTGGAAGATTAATGTCCAAGAGGAATCAATTTCCTGTGGGGAATCTTAGCAAAGATACAAATCTGCGAGATGGTAATGGGAATATATGTCCACATAGGATCTGACAAGAAGTAAACCTCATATGGAGAGAGAATATAATATGTGCAATAACAGATATGGGTCAGAATATATCTTTCAATAAAAGATATCAAGGGCAACCATCACAAAAATATATTCATTAAAATAACAACATAGTGGCAGTTCGGCCATTTTTATTCTTCAGCTCAGCTTTAGCTCTACAGGAGGCTATGTCTACACCGTATTTGTTAACTCTGTACAAAGGTACTCAAAAGTGTTCTCAGTCAAACCAGAGCCCCAAGGCTCCATTTAAAAATATTACTGATTTGGACTAACACACAGCAGACCCTCTGAATCAAAACATTTGGCAGGATAGTTTTCATTTTCATTCATAAATAAAGACCTACTGCTGTTCCAAGGTCAAGAACATTCTGTCCATAACCTCTAGAGTCCTGAGCTTTGGAAACCCAAGCTGTGCGGTCCTCATATGAGGACGCAGGGACTCTAGAGGTTAATGTACAGTACTCAGAGAAATTTGAAGTTCATCTGCTGATATGGATGAAGACTTCAACAACTTGTGCTGCAATCATTTTATCATTTGGTACAAAATCTTTTATTTTTTTTTCTTATATTCAACATTTGTTCATTGTGAGGAAAAAATACAAAATACAAATGTAATCTGTGCCTGGATACTGCATATAAAATAACATTTAAAATCCTGCATTATCTTTAACCTTCAACTTTCACCTTAGTGCCTTGAAACTATTCTGATGCAAACAGAAAGACACAGAGAAATAGTGTTTACCATAAAATAGTCTGAGCCAAACAGTGGCTCACTAACCATGGCTTAATCGAATAGGTAATAATCCTGCATGCATAATATTACACGTGGTAGCACAACAAGAAAAGAGCGCACCTAAAAATACTCTATTAAGTATCCTTGCTTATCTTTTTTACAAGGTAGTGGTGGTTAGTCACCAGTCTATGACAAGACTGACACATTGAGACAGACTTCTGAAAAATGCAGGTGAAGGTGAGGCTGAAGGTGAACTGAGTGATATCCACCATTCCTGTTTTTTAAAAATCATAATTTTCAGGTTAAAAGAAACAAGTGATTACTACTAGTGACTACTGTAATGCTTTAACTGATCACCTGTCACTATTTTGGGTTTTTCTCTCAATCAACAACGCTTTTGATTTGACATAAACATGTTGTGGGTGCTGTGAAGGGTTAAGCTGCTATAGCTGTGAGTTGTCTGTATTCCACTTCCATTATAGCAGTCTCCCTCTGGCTGTATCGAGTGTCTGCTGCTCAGGATGTGGTGCAACAATTAATCCTCAGATTGATTCACTTCCTATTGAATTGCCCCCAAACTCAAGCTGTAATTCAACCTGTCCTTGTTAATCCTAGACCCCGCTTTACTCACTCGACTTTAAGAAAGGGGCGAGACATGTAGCAGCCCTTTGTTCATCAATTTCAACACAGTTGTGTTACAGCTCCAAGTCACTGGCATGGTAGTAGTTTTTAGGTGTAGTCAGTTAAACATTTTTATGTGAGAAGAGAGTTCTAAATCAATCAGACTGATTGGGAATTAATGCTATTGGGCAGCCATCATTATACAGTAAAGCTCCACAACTTGATCTATTCTTGACAATGGATTTTTTTTTTGTCCTAGCTCCAGAAAATCAGAATATCATCATACATGAGAAGTCCTTAAACTAAGAGTTTGACATTTTTGGAAATAAGCTTATTTGCTTTCTTGGCAAAAGTTAGTTGTAAAAATAGAGTATTGTAGTAGCGAGTCCCAAAAACCAGGACTGTGTTAGCATTTTTGCACTTTTGGTTCCCTCATGCTGAAGTCTGGGATTTTTGAATGGGTTAACCCAAATCCAATACATTTTAATGTTTAGTTCTATAAAATAAAGTGCACTAGTAAATGTCCCACTTGTGATTTTTAATGCTTTGACACATCTTAAAAAAGGAGGTTGCTAACAAGCTGCTAAATGAGACTACAGAGGCTGTCTGGGATTTTACGTCACCATGGAGACTCATCCAAGCTCAGGTTTGCTTTTACAGCCTCATTATTTTTTAATTTACGCATTTGCAAACTATTCTAACTACCTGACCCAGCCATGATCACTATCTAGATCAGGTCATGCTGAACAATGTGTGCAACAAAACTTACTGATTAAGCAGTGGTAATTGAAAATCTTTGATTGGTTAGAGATGTTAATCCCATTCAAATCCTTTTAGAAGCCAATATCTCTGCACTGATGCCAGTGCTGTTCAATGAGTCTGGGTCACAGGAGGCTTCGACAGCACCTCTCCACATTAAGACAAATTTTAGAGCATATTTCTACAACAAAAATATTTTTAAAAAGTTACATAATCCATCTTTAAATGTGAAGCTATATCCAGCAAACGATTAACCTACAGTATCTTAGCATAAAGACTGGAAAGTTAACAAAATGCTGCCTCCTAGCACCATAAAACCTCACCACTTAACATGTTGTCCTTTTTGTTTTATTCTCACAAAGTCTGAAGTATAAAAATGACAAGTTGTGGTTATATTTGTTGGGAGTTTTGAGAAAGTTACTTCTCACTACCAAAAAACAGGCTGGTACATAACCCCCTGTAAAACAACAACGTGCCATTCTTTGCACTTTAATTATACAGTAGATGGATTAAATACACAAACTGTACAGTGTTAATTTGTGAGTTTTATATGTGCTGATGGGTTGGGTTTCCAACAGTGCTAGGTTATCTGTTACCAGGCTCTTATCAGGCTTTATACTCTAGGTTAGACTTGTATTTAAGAAACAGCTGTGTGTTGGCATGAGTGGGCCACAATCCACAATTCCATGACAACTGGCTAATCTCCATCTGCTGAGAAAGATCATGTGGTGTGATATGATTAAAAGGACCAGCACAGCTAAAAGGGCCTAGTAGTGAGCTTGTTTTGTCAACCAGAAATCTTGTTTACCTTTCGTGTGGTGAATTTTCTGGCGATGAATAACAGTAGCTGGTGTGAAAGTAATGTGGTGGTGATTTTCTATCATTCTGTGTCTTCTGAAATATAACAAACTGTCTCTGAAAACGAATCCAGGAAACAGCAGCAAAAGCTAATGTGATGAAAATATTCACAGTGATAGGAACAATCACATTTCTTCTGTTTTCCTAAGACAAAAGATATCGAGCCATTTACTCAGCTGTACTCCAGCTGCAGAATTTTAAATGTGCTGCAGTATTAGATTACCTCTGATCGCATCTTCATTGATACAGTGTTAGAGCAGCATTTTTTGGAGTGAGATTTCATATCACTTTTGGGAGATAATATATTTATATTAAAAGCTCTCATTGCAATCAATCTTTCCTCAGGGACCTGAAGAAAACGCTTAAGAAGTTTTATCAACATCAGCTTTTGGGGGCCTATGGAGGTGCTGTTTATTATGATTATAGTGCAGCACTATAAGGCTCAAGGGGCCACTTTGAAACTGTGAGAACAAATATTTCACAACTCAGAAATTTGTGTGGGTTCAGTCAGCCATATAGTTTAGTTCTGGGGACAATATGCTATGAACATCATCGTGCAACATGAGATGGTAACAGTACTAATCCCCTTCAAAGGCAATGTGCTTGTCACAAGTCCTTTAAAAACTCACTTTCCCAGTCAGAAAGCGCCAGAGGGAAAACCACAAGGCTGCACTCTGATCTTGCCAGGTCTATCACTTTTGATAAGAGCCTCTGAAGCAAATGAGGAAGAGACTGTCATTCAAGAAGAGCTCAGCTGTATAACACATTAATTAACATAAACTGCTGGAAGATCAGGGTCTACTGCAAAGGTCTGAAATGCTGTACTTGTCTGTTTGTTTGGTTTTCTTTCCTTTTGGCAAAGATTGAATCCTTTGTAAACATAAATTAGCAGTTTCAGTTAGTGTATTAAATAATGTACAGAACTGTCTGAACATTATAACACTCTGGACACGGATACAAGAAATGTAGTTCTCAAAATTATCTGAAATGGAAAGAAGCAGAGAAGAGACGTAATAAAACAGACAGGTATGTTGTAGATGCAACATACCTCTCATTCCCAGAGCATCAAATACTGATGAAATGTCAAGTACCTTTAGCATCTCATAGGGATGAGATTTTTAATAGAGTAGCCACTCGCATCAGTATTTGATGCCCAGAGCAAGAGGTTGTGGTAAATGAAGGGAGAGAGTCCGTAGTAGGTAGGAGGTGGCTGGGGTGGATGGTGGGTCAAACAAAACAGCAACCTTTCACATGGGAGAGTGGAGTACACGTCTGGTGTGTAATGAAGAGTTTTTTTTTTTTTTGTTAGTGAATGTTTTCCCAAGCCACGATGTTTTCCTAAACCTAACCATGTTGTTTTTTGTGTCTAAATATAACCATGTCATTTTTTCCCCTAAACAAATAATGCCATTTTTGTGCCTAAACACAGCAATGTCTTTCTGTGTACTAGCTAATTCTACTGCTGGTGGTGGCTTAGGCCCTCACATGGTGAAGGCCTGGGCTGAGACCTTCACAGGGATAAACAGATAATCTTCAGCAGAGAGAAAGGTTGTGTTCTTTAAACGCCACCTGTACTCTGCTCTACTTGTTCGCTGAAGGAGGGGAGCTTCTATTGGTTCCTGCTTGAGCAAAGATGAGAAAGCATGTCTCTGAGCTCTTTGAGGTGTGAAGCCATTTATGGCTTTTCTATAGCTTCAAACCTCTTTAGCTTCTGATGCGTGTTATGGCATCTCGCTTTAAGAGTGCCGCCTAATGACAAACCATATAAAATCAGTGTGTGCTCCTACTTTCTGTGAAGTGTTGCTTGTATAAAGAAATGCAGGAGGCAGTCTACACTGTGGAGCCACAGTTTAAGTGTTACTCGTACCAACAAAGAAGGTTTAACATTATTCTTGTGAGAATTCTAAATAAAGCCTGTCATATTATAAATAATGTGGTAACTGCTTCTCTCAGTTTGAGAGAAAAACATAACTGGCATTGAAGTGATATTCCCCAACCACGGTGTAGCCTGAACATAAACAGGGGAGGGAGTGAGAACATTTACACCTCATTCTTCTCATGATAATCAGAGCCCGCAATGAAGGGAGAGAGTCCGTAGTAGGTAGGAGGTGGCTGGGGTGGATGGTGGGTCAAACAAAACAGCAACCTTTCACATGGGAGAGTGGAGTACACGTCTGGTGTGTAATGAAGAGTTTTGTTTTTTTTTTGTTAGTGAATGTTTTCCCAAGCCACGATATTTTCCTAAACCTAACCATGTTGTTTTTTGTGTCTAAATATAACCATGTCATTTTTTCCCCTAAACAAATAATGCCATTTTTGTGCCTAAACACAGCAATGTCTTTCTGTGTACTAGCTAATTCTACTGCTGGTGGTGGCTTAGGCCCTCACATGGTGAAGGCCTGGGCTGAGACCTTCACAGGGATAAACAGATAATCTTCAGCAGAGAGAAAGGTTGTGTTCTTTAAACGCCACCTGTACTCTGCTCTACTTGTTCGCTGAAGGAGGGGAGCTTCTATTGGTTCCTGCTTGAGCAAAGATGAGAAAGCATGTCTCTGAGCTCTTTGAGGTGTGAAGCCATTTATGGCTTTTCTATAGCTTCAAACCTCTTTAGCTTCTGATGCGTGTTATGGCATCTCGCTTTAAGAGTGCCGCCTAATGACAAACCATATAAAATCAGTGTGTGCTCCTACTTTCTGTGAAGTGTTGCTTGTATAAAGAAATGCAGGAGGCAGTCTACACTGTGGAGCCACAGTTTAAGTGTTACTCGTACCAACAAAGAAGGTTTAACATTATTCTTGTGAGAATTCTAAATAAAGCCTGTCATATTATAAATAATGTGGTAACTGCTTCTCTCAGTTTGAGAGAAAAACATAACTGGCATTGAAGTGATATTCCCCAACCACGGTGTAGCCTGAACATAAACAGGGGAGGGAGTGAGAACATTTACACCTCATTCTTCTCATGATAATCAGAGCCCGCTGAGTCAGTCACCAGAAAACTAACTTGCCGGGGGGGCGTCCACTTTGGTGGAACCCCCTGTGTTGGCTGAGCACAAAATCTAAATAGTCTGGAGTTGTTGACTCATTTAAATGAGATGGATGGGTGGATGCTGCACAGCAGTTCTCAGACATTTGTCAGATGGTTTGTGGCATTCATATGAGGCATTTCATTTGCACTCACATTTCTGAATACAATGATTAATCTCCTGCTTCCTACAGCTTGTACAATGGAGCTCTTCAGAGTTTAGAGTGAGAGCACCAGCCTCTGGACTCAACCCTCTGGCACAGAAGCAAGACACTTAGTGGTTTTATTTCTCTTGGTAGGTGTTTTGTGTTTCTTTGCAGTCAATTTGTATCTCTACTGTCATTTTCATCACTTTGTAGTTTTGTGTTTTTGTTGTAACTTGCCATCTTTTTTTTTTTGCATTTTGCATTACTTTGTGGTCGCTCTTTGTCAGTTTGTTCCCCTTTTTAGTTGTTTGCCGTCTTGTAAAACTTGTTTCCAATCTTCTGCACCTCTTCAAGGTTGCTTTGCAAGTCTTTGCTGTCATTGTCTTTGTAGTATTAGATTGAGCTTCCAACAAGAAATGTTAATGGTCACTTCAGTGTATGGGGCCCTTGGCCTGGACCAAAGTCTGTTCAGTAAGTTCCCCTGCCCCTGATCACTGACATGCAATTTAAGTTGAACTATTGTTATTCTTTCTCTTTTATTGGAAATCATACTTGAACATGGCATTTTACAGTTTTGATGCTGCACATATCACTGTACAAAGTTCATGTAAGAGTGATGATGATGCGGGAGGAGACAAATGTGAACCTGAGCTGCATCAGTCTCTGATCAATAATGAGCTTATGACAGTGATGGACTGCAGGAATTGCGGAGAAATTGGAGAGACAAATTGTCCAGAGCTCAGACTACACAGTTCCACCTTGTTTCAAGGTCACTGCCTTGTAGTTCCTGTGAAATCAAACATGCCTTAACTGGATAAACCTCAAAGTTCATTTTATGGTAATAAAAGAATATACACTTAGGACTAATCATTTGTACATGAATAGTTCATTGCGTTTTGCTAGATGTGCAAGACCTGCTGTGTCCTTTTCATTTGTGCATTTTTTTTTTTTAAATACAGCGACTCTTATTCAAATGACAGCCATACTGGTTTGTCAACTGTGTATAAGGCTGCAAAGCAGAAGGGAACTATTAGGGTTGAGCAGTATTGTTATCAACATTACTTATGAGAGAATATTCTACTCTTTTGGGAAAAACTACGATACTGTATATTGCACACATTGTTTTTTTTGCATTTGAGTGATTCAGGCCAGTGGTTTCCATCCAGGTGTGGTTTCCCACCCCAGATGCCAAATGACTAAGATGAGTGTCTCAGTGTCATACCAGTTTTTGTTAGGTTTCTTTTCTTTTCAAGCTATGTACTTTTAAACCTTTTCAAGTATAGAGATTAGCACTGTTTGATTGATGGCACTCGTGTTCATGCCTGTCTGTATTCAGTGGTTTGTTTTGTGAGATCTCTAGAGCATCAAATCGTAATTGCCAAATTAGCACTCGTAAAATCATGAAATCCTTGAATCAGTGTGCTCTCCTGTGTTCCTTGTCAGTCTGTCTTACCTCTCTGCCATTAAAACAATTATAATTCAACAAATAAAGACCCAGGATGAAATGATCATTTGCTTTTTCTCTGAAAGTGTTGGCACTGAATGTTGGCTTTAACCCCTCATAAAACCTGTTCATCCAAATTAATCTGTTTTGCTTCAGTTCAGAGGACAAACATTACTCATTCAACATTTTTCTTACTGCCATTGTGAGAAAATTTAAATGCTTTATTAGGGCTGGAAGAACCACAGATTTTCTGTAACATTCACCCAGGTGCCAAATTAAACACCAGGTAGAGCTTGCCTGTTTGTTTTATTGATGTTAAATGCCCTATGTAGCATATTTAAGTGCTGACATTTTAAATGTGGTAATCAATATGTCATCAGGTCAAAATACGGTGAAGCTCTTTACTATGTCTTCTGAAAACCAGATTCAGTTAAACTGGAAGTTTCTGCTATTCCTCTGGTTTCTGGTTTTAAAATCTGTGCCCCAGACTCATTACATTTTCTAGTCCTTATAAGGCCACTATCAAGGCAGCCTATTGCCTACGCAGCATAGAGGCACAGAAAAACAATGATTTGCCTCAAGACTAAGCAGGTTGGAAAAAACCACAGCCACCAACACAAAGCAGAAAATCAATACCTATATAACCTGGTAGGGTCACACTGTCAATTGCTATGTGGTGCTCATGCAGAGTTGTTACTTACATGGACTAACTCTGGAATTACATAAATAAAAGCATAGTTTATCCCTCACTCTGCATCAATAATGCTTGCCATTTAAATATAAGATGCATGCTACTTGACTAAGTTAACTTTTTGAATAAAGCCCATATTGAGCTCAAGGTGAAGTGTCTCACTGCAAGCAAGAAACCAATAGAATAAATATATCACATGTGGAAATCTAAGGACACCCTCAGTTAAAACACGCACACAGAGCATTTAAGTCCTGAGGTACAGTGAGAGGCTTCACTTTTTTTCTCTAGATGAAAGAGCGAGTAGAACAAAGTGACAAAGACGGTGAACTCCCAAAATAGCATAATTTTGGCTGGCGATGAGTTTCTGATACTTCTGGGTCTTTTTTTTTTTTTTTTGCACTTGGGTTAAATGAGGGATGAGACTGTTTCCAGTCCAATCAAGGGGAGCAGAAGTTGTAACTAAAGTACTCTCCTGGAGAAGATTACATCAGACAGACAAAAACAGATTTAGATGACAAGATCATTTCATTTGGTTCTGCATCTGTCGTCTCCATATGGCTTTGTGGGTGATCTAATGCAGAGGGGATCTCAGCTAGAGCTGTGCCATCGTTTGCGGGTAATACTAAAGAGCGTCAACCACACTCCAGTGAGCTATTAATTCAAATCACATGAATTAATCCAAGTCTAGGCCTCTACCACAGAGAGAGAGAGAGAGAGAGAGAGTGTCCCTCTGCTTTTCCACCATGTGCGATATATTCCAGCCCTGCTGCACACAGCCACATTTTGGCACCTAGTGAAACACAAGTGGGAAAGCTAGATGGAGAAAAGAGAGAGAGAGAAAAAAAGTTGGACAAACTTTAAAACACCTTCTGTCAGAGGTTTAAATAATCCAGTGTGCAAGGCAATGTAGACTGTCTAGCCTGAAAGGAGTCATAAATACCACACACATGTCAAACCTTAGTAGTGTCTACTACATCTGAACTGCAGACAGCAGCACTGGATCTGGTGACAGTGGTACAACCCGCACAGACTGCATGCTCCTTTACAGTTTCAAACCATCATATTAATTTTTGTCAATGATTGTTCATTGGTGCAGCTTGGTGTGGTGCATCTAGCTTGTCTGTATAAAAACAAAATGTAAAATGTAGCTTCATATTTGCTGTACAGACATGAGTGGTGTACATGGCTCTGTGTTTATTTCCTAAAACCTAAGATGTGACTGTTTCTTTGTGTAGCCGAATAATGAAGTGGTCATTTGCTTGAGCAAGGCTCTCTGAATATTGACATTACCACCATCAAAACATCCTTGTCCTTAGCACAGCCTGTTTCCTTGGAAACATGCCTTGCTCGCTCGCTCGCTCTCTCTCTCACTCTCTGTTTCCTGGCCTCTGCTTTAATCTCCTCAAGTCCTACTCCTGTGTGGAGCTGCTGATGCCTTTGCACACACAAGCCTAAAGTAATAAACTGATATGTAGTATTTGTTTTTCACCACTGTCTTTCATTATTTCAGATCACTACATTTGTCCACACATCACACAACTTCGCTCTTCTAAAAGCTTAATATTCTCCTCATGTGCAATGGCAAGACAAAGTAAATGAAACCTTTGGAATTACTTCCAAACACAATCTATTTTAACTAACAACACACAAATCATTGTTTTGTTCTTGTCCATATTGATTTGATCATTTACACGATCACAGTGTTGGTTGGAAAATGTGACCCTCAAGGCTAATGACATCAACAAAAGCTAATTGGAGTCAGGAGGCAGCAAACCTGGAGTCCAGTCAATGGAACAAAATTGGAGGTGTGGCTTCGATCCACTTTGACTTATAAAGAAACGCTCTAACATTTTGAATTAGCTATTCACAGCATCTGTTGATATGAACCATGCCTTACAGAAAGAAAACCTACGATCAAGAACTGTGGATTTGCACAAAGCTGGAAAGGGTCAAAAAGTTGTATCAATGGAGATATTCAGTCCAAAGTTACACAAACTGTCTACAAAAGGAGACGTTTTAGCACTGTGGTTATGCCCCTTAAAAGTGAGAATACTCAAAGAGGTTTAACAATTTCAGGCATAAAGGGTGGTTAACATCTAGGGGAAAGTGAATTCCCAGGCGTATCAAGGTACAGTATCTTTCAAGGTACGATGGTGCATTTCAACACTGAAGTAAATCTATTACAGTATGACTTCAAGCAAAGAAATGACTCCTTCTGCAGTGGCCCAGTCAGAGACTGAACTTGAACTGTGGTGTGAAATGGCTTCAAGAGGGCTGTTCACACCAGACAGCCTGAGAATATGACTGAGAATGGTCCTTCAGGACTGTACAGGTCTGATCTGCAGCTAAAGAAAGTGCTTGCTAGAGGTTACTGCTCCCAAAGAAGGTTTGACCACTTATTAAATCCAAGGCTCTCTTTTTCCACCAGCACTGTGACTGTTTAGTGTGTTTGGTAAATACACAAACAATTATAATTGTATGTTATTACTAGATTGTGATTGCCTATACTTGTCGCTTAGATGAAGATGAGTTCATTTAATGACCAGTTATTGCAGAACATCAGGTAATTCCAGATGGTTCACCTTTCCTCTTTGTATTGCCACTGTCTTAAACTGAATCAGTGTATAGTGGAGCTGTCACACAAATGAGAGTAAAGTATCAGGATAGAAATGTTAAAACCACTGCCGATTAATTACATGTATTGCGCTGAGAAATTAAGACCTTATCATTAAAATATATCACTATAGCTTAGTAAACAATACTGCCTGTTCAACATTTCCCCCCAGAATTTTCCCAATGTGCTGAGTAATGGAGATTGCATGTACAGGATTGTGAAACCATAAAGATCACTCAAACATTTCTTACATAGCTAGTACAGTAGGAGATGAAATTAAACAGACAGGGTGAAAAAAAGATGAACCTAGAAACTATGAGAGAGAAGTATCCATTAAATGAAGATCACTGGTGAATAACTCAGTCAAGCAATGTGGAGAATATTGTGAGAACATGTATAAATGCAGGATAAGACCCAGATGCTGGAAACTTCTTTGCAAAACAGTCTGACAGATTGTGAATGTTGGCTGGAGACTAAAGTACTGAGTCCTTGATTACATTAATGGAAGACAGGTGAATGTAAGTGAGAACCGCAAAGAGAAAAACAAAAGCCTGAAGCAGGAAGTTCAGGTAGCCGTGACAATAGCAGCACTCATATGCATACAGTTAACTGCATTATTGTCTATCTAATTCAATGAGGCAGTGAGTATGGCTAGCTCGCACAACAGCATGTATTGTTGTATAGTTTAATAAAAATATAGGTTGCTATTAAACTTTTTTCATATGACAGAAATGTCTCTAGATGTGTGTCCTTTTTGTAGTAAAGGACAAAATCAGCTCAGATTTGCTCTGACTTCCTCGAACAGGCTTTAACCAGTCTAAAAAATGTTTTGACTGAGGTCAGGTTTATACATCTAATGTCATTAATTTTGTGTTTGGGCAGTGAAAACGGATTGTTGTTGAGTGGCTCTGTTTGATTGTCATGCGTTGTGATGTCTGTTGTAAATCCCCACAGTGTCCTTCATTACTTTTGTTAATCTCAGTGGACAAATAGAGTTAAGACATTCAGTTTTATACTATGATATCCAAAATTACTACAGTTTTTCTGAATAAGATATCATCTATGGACCCTGAATGACACGTTTTATTAAACATAACATAAATGGACCATCATCTCCTAAAGAGCCAAGTCTCCTTAGTAACAAGGTCATAAATGTTTTTGAGCTTGACAGAGAAACTCTGGCAGCTCCAGATTAACGTTCTCAATGAGCCAGCTGTCAACTCTGACAAAAATAAACAGGCTAAATCTGTTCTGACCTTAAGAGTGCACACACTGATATGCAAACTAACATAGCAAACACACAGACTGAATACACAAAGTGAATACATAGCTAGGCACACATATGATCTGTCATACAACCACATAAAGCACTAGGAAATAAGAGACACAGGAGGGCACTAATGTATGTCACAGCATGAATTGCCCAACAGAGAACAAAATAATGGCAATGGAAAATACACAGTAGGCATTGTGTGATGTATAGAGGGAAATGGTTATATCTTCCTGATGGTGTGCACAACAAGCCTCCGGAGAGCAAGTCATGTTATTATGCCCAACCTACATACCGTACATGTGAATTCAGTGTATGTTTGTTTCTTAGCGGCAGCGCCCTAAAGGACTGGTATATATTTAATATAAAGGTAACGAATAGTCCCTGTTCCTTTCTTCTTTACACCTCGTAAAATCCTGGGTTCCAGTTAGCTATAGAACACAGTATAGGAATGCAAACATTATTCAAATCATATATGGTAGGTAGAGACAGGTGTCTAAAGATGAATACTGGAGATGTTTAAGGAGAGAACATGAATATACTGCAAATATATTCCAAAGCTGTCGTTCCCAACCATTTTAGCTTGTGATTTCTTGAATTGAGGCAAAACCTACATGTTTCCCCCTCACTCCCAGCTGAATATATGTATGGCTTATTGCTATGTGAACACAATTTTTAGGTAGCATAAATGTTTTTTAAATATGCTTATCTTCCTTTACCTTTGTCATTATCTCTGAGTTATCCTGTGACTTGTACTTGGGGCCTGACCCCATGCCAATGATTGGGAACCACTGCCCAACAAAATACGTTTATATACTACTAACTGTGTACCTTAGACATACTTTGTTTTTTTACACAAATAATAGAGTACTGTTTTAAAATTGTTGTAGATAACATTAACACAGACACACACACAAAGAATGAGAGAGAGAGGGAGGGAGGGAGGGAGGCAGAGACTGCTATTGATTTGACAACCAGTTAATTCAAGTCTTTGTTACCTAATACAGTCTGATCTATCAACAATTGCATCCTACAGCAGAGAGCTAAATGTAATTTGCCCCAAGCATATTGATTCTCTTTCAATAAGACACCTGGGAAAAGGAGATGGCAATAATACAAAGAGGATTTCTACAAACATTGACTCATAGTGATGAGCCAACTCTATGATTTTACCAGCTGAAATGTTTATCAAAACATCTAACATACTCAGGTTTGACAATGCGCTTTGTAGCTAATGATCTCTGGTTTTTCTATAGCTTTCCAACTTAATAGAAACAATATGTATTAAAAACCCAACAACAAGGTACATAGAGAAACCGTATAAAAAAAAAAAAATCTTAGAAACAATTAGTATGAACTATTATAGTAATATTGCTAACACGGTCACTGCAGCACAGTTCTCATGTTAAAGAATGATCAAATGTGTCTCTGACTACTTTTTACCTAATTAAAAGACTTTTTCCTACTTACAGTTTGTATCATGTAGTTTAATGTGAATTGTCGATTCCACAAGTGAAACCCTAATAGCCCTGAGAATTGTATTGCCATGTGAATTAAATCCAGTGATGATATTGGTATTGTACATTGTTATGCAGCTGATTATAAGAGCAGTATGGGAATCAGAATCAAGCTCAATATTTTCATGACACTCCAAGCTAAACTTTGTAACTTTTACTGAAAAAAAGAAAGGTACAGGATAATGGTAAACATTATATATGTTATCAAAGAGTCAAAATTATGCTATATATATGTTGTCAAAGAGTCAAAATTATGCTAACATTAGCCACCATATAGCTAGCTTGGCATTGATACAAAAAATTAAGCTTTTGGACTAATAAGTCTCAGTCTAGATGTGCATATTGTATATACTGCACTTACAGCATGTATTAGGAAATGCTGTGTAATTTAGGACTGAAATAACTCAGCTGATTCTGGCAGTTCCTTGTCCATACAGCTACTTTAGGAATTGGTTCTTGAATTAAACTGTTATTCAGTGTGTAGACATGCTACAGTGCACACTACAGGAGGCTTCTGTACAGGCGATCTAAAATTAAATAAAAGATCATTTATTTTATGTTGTTCTTTGTGTTTTCTGGAAGGACTTCTACAGCGGTTTAGTGAAAATTTTGGTAAGCCATTCATCTTAAGGGCTTTCCCCCCGCTGTGAACATGTTGTGAGGGATACCCATATTGTTCCATTGAAAACCACTGGCCGATAAGATATGCATACTAATTATTTCATTTTCAGTTTTCAAGCATCATTTGATGTTTTTGAGGTAAAACTTCATCTTTAATTCTGGTAAGAGCTTATTTGATGCATTTAAAAATAGGAATCCATTCAAAACCAAATCATCCAATAAAAGCCGGGGCGCTGCATATCTGATGTTATCCCTGTGCAACCAGTTGAGCGTAAACTTGGCTTTGTGGTTCAGTTTGGTAGTTTCTGCAGCCTTATTCTAAACAGATGGCAGATAAAGACAGGAACCTGTTGCTTTGCAGTATTTCCACTGAGTGATACAAACATATGGGCAGACAAGTCCTGTGTTTTTTAAATGTGTTCAAGTCTTTGTTTAAATATTTTGTTCAAATGTATAACTACAATAAAAGTACAATCTTTGAATATTGTACCTACTGAATAATCACACCTTACACATACTAAAACACATGTCACAATGGGCACTGGGCATTTCCCTGTTTTGACTAATTAGGAAGTTAATTAATGAATCAATAAAATAATCAACAAATTAACTGATACTGAAAAATTGTTTATAGTGGGTGTATATGGACAGAGTTCACCTGTCTACCTGTCAGTCACAGTACCTTCGTCACCTTCATTATCCATTTTCCTCCGTGTGTTGTGATCCATTCTTGGATCACCAGTATTTGGATTTTGATGGGAAATGTTTTTTTTGAAAATGCCACTATGAATACAAAGGAAAAAAAGGGACAATCATAACATGATTGTGTTTATACTTGGCAAAAAAATGTACACATTACATCACTATAAAAATTAAGGGTAAAAAGAGATGTCTGTACTACTCGATGGACGCACTGCGAGTTATTGGGAAATAGTTATGTCTTGAATATGTGAAATCTACTGAAGTACTCTATTATTCCGTATAGTCATAGTTAATGAAAAGCATGCATACAGTGAATGTTTCCAATTCTTGAAAGCTGCTAACTGGTTCAGTTTGGTACAAGCTACATCTTATAGCATTGATGTCATAACGTAAACCAGATGTCTCCTTGGGCCACATTTTTTGACAGAGAAACACCTTTTTTCTATACAACTTTTTGTCGTAGCATAGATGGAGTACAATAATAGCAAAACTGAACATTTGAGAAAAACACTGCAGCGCATATCAGTTAAATTAATCATTACATGCTGAACAATTAAATAGCAATGTTTCAATGATACAAGTGGCTTAGCTGTGTCTGTAACCTATGTACTGTGTGTCTGCGTTGCAAGAGAAAGACTTGCACCTTGTGGTGGTGCTTCCCCTGGCTGTTTGGGTTTGGATGTGTCCCAGACAAAAGCCTGTCCAAATGAGATCAATCTGTTGGTGCGGCTCTCCCACAGCTCCACAGCCAAGCAGACTGAGAGGAGGAATAATGGAGCACATATGAAGCTTATGTTAGAAAGCAAAAAATGTTGTTAGTGTCACATCACACATTCACATGTGTGTATGCAGGGAGCATCCATGCATCATGTCTACACATGTGATGACAAATTTAAATTGAGTGGATATTTGAATTTAATGGCAGATTATATAAAACTGTACTTCATGGCAATATACATGACTCAGTAAAACAGATCTGAGGAAATCATTCTTTACCTTGTCCAAGTGGCATATCCAGGTCAGCAGGATAGTATAAGGCACTGCCTGATAGCTTTACAATTCGGATAACAATAGTGTGCTGTATCATAGCTAATTACAGCATGGCAAATAGTGTGTAATAAGAAACTGGGATAATGACCCATTACAATGGAGGAAGATCATCGGGACTTATTTCACCTAGTGGGCCTCCTCAGTGCTGTGGCTGTAAATGTATAATAGTTTAATAGCAGGACAATTTGGAAGCAGCTGGAGGCAAAGCAACCGAGGCAGCTGTTTCACTTCAGACCAGAGGGAGAGGGAGGGGGAAGACTGCAAACCACAACACTGCATTAGCATACAGCTCATCATGCACACACACACATGCACACATACTATGTTTATGCATGCTAACCAGTACTGGGGAAGCTGCTTTGAAAATGTAACTTTGCAAGCTACCAATTATTAACCTGTCCTAAATAACACAATCCCATCTGGGCTTGTCACAAGGACAAAATTGCAAAGAATTATATATATTTTTGTGTAAACAAACTTTGATTTTGTATTATCTGACTACAACTAAAACATTAAAGAAAAACAAAAAAGGAAAAAACACCATTTCACCAACTTATGCACTGGTCTAAAAGAAAACTGTTGTCTTACTAGTCAGTTTTGTAACATCTGACTTGTACAGTGGTAACAACTGAAACAGTCTTCAACTTAATCTTTTTTAGACAGTATGAAAAGCTCAAGCACTGGTCTAAATAATGGGCTTATCTTTTGTTTGTATGACACATGAGCAGTCTCTCAGCGTCCTCATCCGACAGGCGGTTCTGTTTGGTACTGACAATGTGCTGAAAGGATGCTCACATTCAGCATAGCAAAATAAACATAAAAACTGTTCCTTTCCCTTTATTGGCCCAAAATTATTTGTAGTTTCAGTAGATGACTACACAAAAATGACAAAAAAGAGAAGTAATTTAACTATTTGAATCAATATGTAAATATGAACATGCAGTAAGTGAACTACCAGCAAACTATGGAAAATGTACTTAAACTGCATGTTTAATTAAATGTAGTTCAGTAGTTGTAGTAGAGCAGCAGTAGTACTCAACACTGATGCATCACATTCAGCTTGGTTGTAAAATAGTAAAAAAAATAAGCAGGGGCAGCTGTAGATGTTAGTCTGTGATTAATTTAAGGGGGCAGATGAGCTACAAGAGACAGACACACAAAAAAGATGTTTATTACACAGTCAATACAGAAAAACGTCATAAAACTCTGCAACAAGACCATCACATTGCTCGGAGTTTGAGATTCTGTGCACTGAAACTGTTGTCACTCATTAATGAAAATGAAACTTATGGCAGAGGAGGTGTCACTACAAATATTAAATCCAAATTCAACAGCACATTGCATGTAGATGAGCACAAACATTAGTGCAGTTTGTCAGGTTGTGACAACAAACAGTATCTGAAGGCACAAAAACTGTTTCCAAGCTGAGCCTGTAGGATTCACAGCGCCCTCTACTGGCAGCAGACATCTTTAAGGTCTGTGGTTCCTGAAAATATACCCATGGTCCACAAGAAAAACCATCACTCACATTCCCTCGCCCACAAGCTTAGACACTATAATTTTGTGGCTTGGGCAAATTGATTTACTTGGACAAGAGGACTGAGGCTTTCTGCTCCAGCTGATGTCAGTTCCTTAACACGAATCTGTCATGTTTGTTGTTTTTTTGAAACAATGGACATTAAAGATATAATTTAGTACTTCATATGTTAAACAAAGAAAATACACAATTGTGCTTTTGATCCATTTTGAACAAGCTGGTGCTGAATGATGAAAACAAACCACCTTGAGATTCATGTTGTCCTTTCGCTGTCTGTATGATCCATGTTTTGTTACTGCCTGTGACTATAAACAATAAAGCTGAGTGTAGTGCCGCTTTGTTGTCAAGTCAAGAATCACTTGCATTCACTTTCAGCACAGACACATATTGTACTGAATTTTTTTGGCACTGGCGCAAACACACACATGCATGCATACATACTCAGGCACACACATACACAACCATCACACCTACTGTTCAAACAGGGAAACCACTGCAACTGGAAGGGACCGTGTGTGATCACCCTCTGCCTTTTGCTTTTTTCCCCTTCTGTATTAAAGGTTATTACTAACTTTCTCTACCTAAATTCTGCTGATTATTGAAAATGAAAGAGCATATTCTTGGCTTGGTGAAGACACATTGCGTGGTTTGAGATGTATTGTGAAATTTGCAGTATTGTTCAGAGATTTTATTCCAACCTCTGGTGCTTCCACCCCAAAAAAGTGAAGGGACAAGGAGAGCCACCTTCCGCGTAATGCTGTGAATACATGTCAAGGTCTTTTTTAAAGCCCTCAGCTCCAGTAGATAAATGGCGGGTACATCCTCACAATAACAAAGTGAAGAAGAGAACCAAGTAGCAGAGAGGGAGGCCAACGGCTGCACTGTGTCACCTTCTGCAGAAAGTGTACATAAACACTCTTTTCCATCTAGAGCGTCTCTTCTATTTTGTAAGTGATGAAGAATATGGGAGAACTTGAATGTGACAAATAGGAAGCAGACTCTCTTTACAGCTGTGAACAATTACAAACAGTGGATGGAATGTTTCTCCACTGCTGCTCTCAGGAATGTGCATCATTGCCCTTTGTCCTCTCAACAAGCTGGGGGGAAAGAATTCAAGCTAGTATAAACTGTGCATTAGAAGTGTTTTTAAGTGGTCGTGCTTTACAGTCTTTTAATTTAAACTAATTTGTGTCAAGAAAATGCTTAAAAAAACCCTCCAGACTGCATTTTTACTTGGCTCGGTTGCAATCTATATTAGTGTTATTGCTAAGATAAAACTTTAAGATAATACTAGAAAAGGCTAGATTTTCCCACAAAAATGCACGTTTGATACTGAAAATAACCATTTAAAACATGAAATAGTGAAAAATGCTTAAAAGGTTGACAGGAAAGTGGCTGTAAGAAGGTGAAACGGCACCTAAAATGGATCTGCTGAAAGAGGCTCAAGTGTGTAAGCACCTAACTAAGCTGAAGTATAAATTCAGGATCAAGCACCGAAGTATCGGTAGGATTAAAATTGCTGAAAGGAGCTGAAATGT
>NW_018127885.1:2549618-2566769 GCF_001952655.1 Monopterus albus
TAATTTACCTGGTAGTGTCAGATGAACTGGGAATTCCACAGTAAACTAGTGTTAACTCAAATGTTTAAGATGAGAGGCGATGTTAAAGGAGCTGTCTATACCAAAATAGTACTATGAGGTGTTTTACTGTAAGATTGAATGTATTGAGACACAGATAATAAGACGAACTGATATCATGCAAGTATGCTGTATTTTGAGGGAGAAGTACTGAAAACAACGAAAACAACACTATTCTCAAACATTAATATGACTTACACCCCTGTGCACCGCAACACAAAAATGGGGAGTAAAAATCAATGCAAACCAAAAGTTTATTAGAAGGAAAGTAAACAATGTTTTAATTATTTACAGCTCTACCAAAAATCAATTTCAGATTCTTTAGATAAAAAATAAAAAATCTTCCAAAAAAAGGCAGTTTGAGGTGTAAATCTCTTTAGGTTTGCAAAGTGCCGTAGCTGTATAAATGAGGACAGATCTTTCTTTAAGATCTCCATTCCAATCTGACAAGTTTAAACAAAGCAATTTCAAGCCCAACTGCACCTGCAGTATTGACATGGCTTGTCAGGGATGTCTAGCAGGAAGACAATCATTTGTCTAGTAACACGACTGAAATGGGCTCAGAGTCTGGAGGACAGAGTGACAGCTGGTAACAGGCTCACTTTGTAATGGACATCACACATTAGGCATTAGAGTCATTTAGAATTAACACACAAACTAAACCTTATTGATTTTGAGATTACAGTTTAGAATTTTCAAAATTTTACATACAAAATAAATCACAATTTTTTTGTATCAATTATTTAAAAAGATTTATTTATCTATTTCCTAGTAAATATTTGTAACAGCAGACGTATGTGAGATGGACTCAATATAAACTACTGTTCAGTATAAAGGAACATCTCACCAAGTGGTGCAGCTTTGGGCAACAACAGAGGGAAATCGGGCTTCGGCTTCACAATCTTTAGCTGGGAATTTGTAGGATGATACAAGTTATAGAATATCACCACACTTCCTTTAAAATGTCAAGGGCAAAATGTTTACAGCATTTCAGTTTTGTCTGCTTGAAAAGAACCATTATTAACACATTTTTAAGGAGGATCAGCTTTCACTTTGCACTTCGGCAGGCCTGAGGCCTGAGGTTGCTAGGCAATGGTGGCTATCTCCCCGGTGACACAATCCCCCCAGGGCTAGATTGTCACTCAGCACCTCCACAAATGGATACAGGGATGTGCGCATACACATGTGCACATACACAATACCCTCACACACACTGAGGGGCCGCTGCTATCCAGAAGTCTTTCTCTCGCTCTGCTCTTATCTCTGGGAGGCTGTTGTCACTCACTCATTGCTGTGCTGAGAGGGGCTTCAATGGTCTGACCTGATGAGGTTAGTGAACACCTTGGAAAACTCTCAGGTGTCAAGAACAAGCAGATGGTGACAATGCAGAAGCCCTGGGAGCAGGCAAAGCTAAGCTCCTCCTCTGTCCACTGCTTAAACAAGTTGAGCTCTGTTTATTCTCCCAACTTAGTTGAGTGCAGCTATTTATTTGGAGTTAGTAAGACCTGTGAAATCCCTCTCGTCCTGAGGGGAGCACGAATACCTTTACCAGATTTAATGACAGTCCATCCAATAACTGTTGAGGCATTTCAATCAAAACTAAAAATGGCAATCCCATGGGGGCACTGGATATTTCACTGAATAACTGAAAACCTGATGACTTGACACAAAAAAATCAAAGTATCACCAGTGTTGTTAAGAGTCCTTCTTGGGACACCATGAATGTGTGTCCAGAATTTGATAGAAATCCATCTAAGAGTTGTTGAGAAATTTTAATCTAGAGCAAAGTGGTGGACCAATCGAAACCACTGCCCTCAGAGCAGCGCCAATAGACGGTTATAGTAGTGAGTACAAAAAAGTGGAACTGAGTTAGCATTTTGCACCTCCGGTTTCCTCGCCCTGAAGTCAGTGGGTTTTTTGAATCACTTTTTGGTTAGACACCTGAAAATAAGGTCTGTGGTTAACACAAGGCCAATACATTTTCACATTTTGTTCTATGAAATAAAACATGCCAGTAAATAAGCCCACTCACAATTTTTAATGCTTTTACGTGCCTTAAGAAAGGCGGTTGCTAATAAGTGGCTAAATGGGACTACAGAGGCTGTCTGGGATATTAAATGTCATCCAGCCAAATGGAGACTCATCTGCTTTGTCGCCCGCTTTTACTGCCTTGTTATCTTCATACTTGTGCACTTGCGAACTATTCTAAATAACAGCCATGCTCCCTAGCTAGATCAGGTCACACTAAGAGGAAAGAAATTTGTCCAAGAGGTAACACTCACTAAATCAAATTACAAGTTGGAAGCCGTGGTGGTGACGCTAAAGTCATGGGACCGTGGTGGAGTTTGTTTTTAGCCTAACAACAGTGTGACGATTGTCTTGCTGAACAAAATATGTACATGTCATAAACTGCTGTTTGTCGCAGAGCTTATTTTCTACAATAATCCAAAAGCCTGTGGAAAAATCCCATTGGCTTTTTGTCGAAGGAGCCAGGATGATGCTAATTTCTGGGCTGGCCTACAAAAATACATCATCCCTACAGCACTCTGTAGTGTGGTTACAAAACAAGGAAATACCTTCAAAATACACCCCAGAACTATTCCCAGCAATTCTTTTCAAGCTTCAAATTAGGAACAAGTCTGTCCACACAAGACTGCTAAACCTTTGTCAAGTCAAACTGTGAGGGGAAATGTTAAGCCGTGACTCACCACAACTGTTTATTTACTGTATGTAATGATAGAATAAGTGACAGTGAAACACTATCATCAGATCATTGAGATTACTGGATCAAGAGTCAAACACTAGCCTGTCTTGTTTTTTGCAACCTTGCAGCCAATCACTTTGTGTATATCTACTGGTCAAACTTGGGTTTTCAGTCAAAAGATGGTGCAGATTTTTCATTCTCCTTCATTCTCTTTTCTTTTTATCAAAGAAGATGATCTCAAACTCAAAATTACTACTTGCCATTCAAGAGTTTGTCTGACTGACAGATTCAATGACTCTCTAACTGGCACAGATATAAAGGTACCACAGGGTGGTAGTTACAGTACATAGAGCTAAAACCTAAAAGCACACTTCCCCACTGGTCTGAGTGGATTACCTTATTTTTGAAGTGAAGAACAAAATCTGACCTTTGGTCTCAGGTTTCAGCGTGTTGGGAGGCTTCATTGTCATCACCTTGACACATACATAAAGTCTGTGTACACCATACCTCCAAGCATAAAAAGGAGTCATGTTTTCCATCTCCCCTGCTCTTTCTTCACAGAAGGAGCGGGGGAGATCTAGGATGCTCCACAGGAGCACAAATCAGGTCAGGGAAGCATATCAGCACAAGGAAAATCATATCAGTTCCAGAGTGAGGAGAAAATGAGTAAATGTGAATTTTATAGAGCAAGTCATCATACTACAATCAAATACAGGAGTTGGGACACAAGTCAAGCGTTTCTCTATATATCAAACCTGAGGTCATTAAAATTTCATCATGACTATAAATAGACTAATCAGACTAGACAGTACTGATATTAGTTTTAGACAGATTGTAGTTTTGGATTATTTTGACCATATTTATTATATTTACTATCTTAAATTAAAAGGGCCCACTTTGGAAGGAATGTTTCTCCATTTGTCATAGCCCTAACTGTTTACTGCTCACTGGTGTACATGGGTATACAGTAGCATATGTGACCATTTTACAGCAAAACATTTTGCATCTCCATCCATTATCAGCTGCTTATCTGGGGTCTGGTTCCAGGGGCAGCAGGTTCAGTAGTGCGGTCCCGACATCCCTCTCCCCAGCAATGTTCTCCAGCTACTCCTGGTGAACCATGAGGTGTGCCAAGGCTACATGAGATTTATAATTCCTCCATCATGTTCTAGGTCTGCCCCGGGGCCTCCTACCAGCTGGACATACCCAGAAAACCTAATCAGATGCCTGAATCGCCTCAAATGGCTCCTTTCAAGGTGAAGGAGCAGCGGCTCTACCTTGAGCTCTGAGCTTTATGCATTTGCAGTAAAAAACGTGAGCATGCTTGAATTTGCGTGAATATTTACCAACTATTCAGTACAGTATTAAGACAGACCACAGCGAGTCCAAATTTCAGCTCTCTATGATCTTTCTCTGTACACAAGTCTGGAATTGTTTATATGTTTATCACAGAGTTGAAAGGCACAAGAAGAAGAGTGTGCTTAGATTTCTAAAGAGGCATATTCCACCAATACTGATTGCTCTCTAAAGTAGTGAGCATCTACAGTTGAAAAGTGTTGATTAGCTCAGTGTGTTTAATGAAGCAGACACAGCCTCCATCAGAGCTGAGTCTGTAGTGGTGGTGCTTCATTTCATCTTGTGTCCTTGTATTATTGATTACAAAAGAAAAAGATATTGTCATCACTAGCTCCAGAAACGTTTGCTAGTTTGATAGACAGTGCACTCAGATTCACTCGGATCATTTTCCCGATTCTCCTGTTGTTATCCAACACAGTTTGTTTTCCATATCACATGCAAAAGACCACACAAACATACACCCATTGCCCTCAGTTTATGTCCTGATGTTGATTGTTGTAATCTGCTGAAACATCTGCTTACATCTAAAGAGCACAGTTAATGACTAGTCCAACTAACTCACTGTACACACAAGCACACAAGTCAGTTTACCTCTCTCAATTCCACAAATTCTGGCACAGAAAAAGCATCACAAGCTTCATTTTGAACTGAAATGGTCTCACATCAGTCTGTCCACAGTTCCTTTCATCTTTACAATGCCAAATAAAGTTCTGCTTATACAATTCACTCTTGAGGTACATTATAAATGGTCTGCCATTGTGTCTTTATCTGACCTTGGATCAGGAGCCACTTGCCAAAGGGAATGGGCTGACATGTACTCCCCCATGTAGGGCAGCTTTGTGAGCGCTGTAATAAAAGATAGATGCTTGTTCCCGGTGTCCATTCTCATTGTTGGCCAAGTCCTCTATCATGTTTTGATCGTCTTTGTTTGGCCTCACTGTGGTTCTTACCTTGACAGTCACCATCTGCCATACAAAATGGGAAATGTCTGCCTGAGCAGACATTTCCCATTTTGTCCTCTGAGCCTCAAGTCCTCCGAGCCTTTATGCCATTCTTATGTTCTCATGTTGTATTTTTGGCTATAGTGTGTTTTATACAGACTTCCATGTTGAATGATTCTCAGCTTTTGCAAGCAACTAACTTTTCCTTGAAAAGACTTCTCTGAGAACACGTGCACAGCAGCATCTGGGAATGGCAGGAAATTAGGCATCTCTCAGCGTGACGTGTAACAAATGTTTTTTCAAGTACTTCAGAGGGATGAGCAGAGTACTGAGCCTTGCAACCTCCAAACCCTGACAGACTTTATTCAGCACCAAGTGGTTCTCATTACCCATGTCATCCTCCAAACAAATTGCTGCATAGGGCTCACAGCTGGGGTGCTGGGGTGAGTTTTGTCTCCTGATGTAATTACCATGGTATTATATTGTGTTTTCACAACCTTATTTCAGTTGTTGTTAACAGTATGTTTGGTTTAGTGTGACTGAATGAAGACGGAGGATTTCCATGTCATTAACACTCCACTCACTGCAGCATATGTACTTGCATTATCCTCCATTTTATTTGACAAAAATCCCCAAAGTCCTCCTGTGGAATAAAACCCAGAACTGAGAAATGTCTGCTAATACAGGAATCCACCACCAGTGTGAGGGGGCCTTCCAGTTACTGTTTAAAAATCACCCAGTTTAATTAGTATTCATCTGGCAGTGAGGGGCTACAGATTGTCTGCCAGAAATTGTGCCTGAGACTGCAGAAGTGAACATGTGGCCCGACACAGCAGATTCACAAACAGTTCTGCCACTTAGACCAAGGGCCCTGATTTTGTGTTAAGGTCTTAAAATGTCTCAAAGGCAGAAAATAAAAAAGGAAAATGATCCAACAGTTATTATAAACCAAAAACAGTGTTAAATCTGGCATTTGAAAGCTAGTAGAACAGAAAGACTTTTAACTGTTAACTGTTGAACTCTTTCTGATTAATTTGAATGTTTACTATAAATTTCTTTGTGCAGTGTGTATAAAGATATTCGGCTGGTTAATGATTTCCAACTAACTTTAATGCGGTTGTATTTGTATTGTTTCCTTCATCAGCACTGCAGGTGTATTATATGAAGAGAGTAATGGGAGCCCATACTGAGCCTCCTGCTTATGTTGTCTTGTGCTCCTTCAAGCCAAGTTGAGTTATATCCAACGATTTAGAGAAGCATGTCCAACCCATTATCCTCTCTTCATCCATGCCTGTCTCAGCGGAGTCTTTCTTCCTGCCAACATTTTACATCGTCCTTTACAACTAACAAAGACACAATGGAGTGCAAGTTAATGTGAGACAGTATGCAGTTTGAGCTCCGCAGCATCTCTTAAGATGCAATTAGACTTTTTAACTAGTTTTCTAAATTCATGACACACAGCAACCTGATGTTTTGTGAATTCTTAAACCAGTTCTACAAAAATACAAACTAACTTTCTGCATTTTTCTCGGCCTGTAAAAATATAAACCTCTGTCTTCATTTCTCAGCCTCTGACACTGTCTCCTGATTAGCGTTATCTCATAGTGACATGAAAACTGACATACTGCCTGATAAACCAAGTTAACAAAGAAATACCTGGACTTTCCACATTTAAAAACTTTAAATTGCTATTAAATTATTCAATTACAAATCAAAGCAAAAGGCCAAAGGTGGGTTGCCCTGCCTTAACACTGTAGAAGGACGGGAAGGGAGGAGGAGAATGAGAAGGAGAAAGAGCAACTCGGGGAGAATAATTGTTTTTATGCTTTTTTTCTGTGTAATACATCGATAGTATCAATATAGTCTTGACAGGAGAAAATATATGAGGGCACCAAATCGGACCAAGGCACAATAGTAGATGAATATAAAGTAAGAAATTGAAGCAGTATGACATCACACAGCACATTGGTTATAGACATGCTTAATGGTCTAACAGTCTCCAGCTGGATTTCTAATTATAAAGTATGTTGCAAAATTACTTCCAAAACAACATGTTTTACCAACACAGTCATTGTTTAGAAACCTGTAGATATCTGCAGCATAGCCAGCAGCAGATGCTAATGTGTTAATGGTACCTTTGGCGTCTGTAAGAGATGCACAGGGTTGTCAGTACACTGATAGTCCAGTGGTTTCAGTTTATGATGCCCAGAGCAACAGGTCTGGTTGTGCTGAATTAAATGTATACACTTTGGGCAAGTTCAACAAAAACTAAACAGAAAATAAACTTCATAAAGGTAGAATGTATGCTGTTGTATTAGATTGCAAAAGATTGTACAGGTGTACCTAAGAAAGTGGCCAGAAAGTGGTCAATGCTGAATAGAGAGCATAATTTAATGATTTAATGTTTTTAACTACAGTAAAAAGAAATACAATTTTAAAACATTTTAATGTTCTTATTTAATATTGATTTCTAGGTAGAGGAGCTGCTGCTAAAATGATGACTGCTGGTGGTAGAGTAAGAGGTGTGACATCTAGTTTCATTATTATTCAAAGATGAGAAGTATATCAATATCATTTTGTTGTGCACCTACTGTAGTACACCTTGGGCACTGACAGCATGGCCAAAATATCATCTGAATACAACAGATGCAACAATGCCACTTTGGGAATAATTATTGATGTCTGAGAGATGTCACAATAATTCAAGAGACAACATAACTTTGCTCTCTTAATTTACTGTGCAGTTTGACTAGAACTGTCCCTTGAGCGAAGACCCCTCATACCTCAGGTGGAATGTAAAACAGGTGCTGAGTTGGGGTGAAAGGAAAACAGCCGCCCCTGCAGCAATATGACTGACACAACGTCACATTGTTCAGCCTGCTGTGACTCCAGATGATCCTTTACTTATAGAATCAGACTTAAGGAATAACATAGAGCATGCCCACACTATGTTAGATCAATTTCATTCAACTCATGGAGCTCGATCCACTGCACAAAAACATTGAACTCTGGACATTTAATATTCCTTGCTATTAGATTAAATGTATGCTGATAAAAACAAACTAAGCAATCCAAACTCTGCCCTTGACACCTTGTGTGTTCTTCGACTGGCACCGTAACATCTGACATGGATTTGCATGTTGAAACTGTAACTGAAGATTCAAAGAAAAAGTTTTTAACTGAATCCCCTCTGAAGCTTGTGAGACGAAAATGTCTCCTAGACTTCAAATAAATTCTCCTGGTGCTTTGTCATGTGACCTCTTTCACAGATTGAAATAATCATTTTGACTCCTGTGTCAAGTTGACATAGTTTTTTCATGTTCATATACGAAGTAGCTAGTTCTGTTGCAGACCAGACAGCCCTTTCAAAATGAAGTATGAATAATTATTATAGCCACCATATACTATAGATACAAAAGGTATTATAATAGGTAATATATTCACTCATTGTGGGTTTGCTTTGCCCATGAATGTTTTGCTGCTGCTTCACTTCCCCCAGTCCAGCCCTGACCACAGCACATACCGGCTCAGCATTAAACACACTGCTGTGCAACAGTGCACACATTCACAGCCCACAGGCAGCAAATTGCTTCTCTCATTCCCCACCACGCCCTGCCTTCGTTCTAAGCCACCTGCAAAACAAACTGTGCTGGAAATTTCACTACAAATTACCCTGTGTCTGCTAAATCCCCCCCGGGAGCAAAGGAAATTGAAACCCCAGATCTCCCTGACCCCCGCCCCCTGGGAAACAGACCTAAGACATTCACACAGAAAATGTCTTGTCTATATTTAGATTTGTAATGCTAATAATCATGTTTTATTTATTTATTAATGACATTCATTAAATCAATTTTTATTTCTCTGAATTTTAAGGTTTTGGTTTCTGCCTTCAAGTATTAGCAGTTTAATTGGCATTAAAAGTGGAAACAAGCCAAGAAAAACCCTACTGTTAACCTTTCACTACAAAGGGGGATTTGAATAAAAATGTTTGCCAGTGAAGCATAGAAGCATAAAAACTGTATGAAAGTTCCCTGTTTACCTTTGTCAACACCAATTTCATGAACACCTTGTACTTCTGTGGGCTTCAGGTTAACATGACATCGTGAAACTAAGCCTCCATTCCCACTAAGAAAGAATGAAAACCGATACCTGTTTCGCTTCAGGGGAAAATCAAAGGAAGGCACATACCTTAGCAGTGAATAATGATCAACAGTACAAATCCAACAGCATTTATATTGTAAGGGCCACAGTGCCTCCTGGTGACGGCTCTGCAGAACTCCAGAGAGACAGGAATGTAAGAAAGAGAGAGAGTTTGACCAGTGTGCCAGAGAGATGAGTGTTGAAAGCTCCTTGGAAAAAGGATTAGGGCTGCTTGTGTTGGCCAAGTGGCTTGCTGCCAGCTGCTCAAGTGTGCAAACTTGAAGCTGCAGAGCTACGGGTTGGTCATGAATCTTTTCACTCTATTTACCCTCTACCCAGACTCTATGGATGTTTGTGCTTTGTTCGGGGGAAAGCCCCCTCCCTTCTGAAGAGTATGCTAAACTCCAAAAATGTGCTGGATTGGAATTGAGACACCACCCACAAAAACACAGCCATACACAGTATATACTCCAGGTAGATGAATTAATTTTCACCTTAAGTATACAAGCTTTAGTCATCTTAGCATTGTTCCAACTGTTTTGATCACATTTAAATAATATACTGTATAGGCAAATGAATCTGACAGTCACATATCTGAGAAACCCTTCTCTTCATTGGTATCTACAGCACTGGTTAATACTAATCAAGCACATCATATTTAGGTTGTTGAAGGTAAGAAGGTACTGTATAGGTTGGGGGTGGGGGGCATGCATCAACAGTAGGATAAGACTCAGGGCGGGAGCTGGCAGCATGCCAGACTTCTGCAGCCCAGAGCTGGATCAGAGCAGGGAATGTAGTAATGAGGGTCTCCTGTCATGGAATAATAAAATGCATAAGCTGAAACTTTTGTTCTTGTTCATATACACTACCTGTCAAAGGTTTGGACACATTTTCCCATTCAATTCAATGTGAAAGTATCCCCAAACCTTTGACTGGTAGTGTAACTTGTTACTCCTCACTTGTAGCTGACTTATACATGCATATCTAGTGGTTATAGAAATGTCTAATCTATTCAAATGTCCCTGTATCTTTTAATTCCTTAGGAGTCCAAATGTCTCTTTAGGATGTGGTTTTTAACATATACTGTCTCAACCAAAATATCCAGGTTCAGGCCCAGACACAGCGAGCATCTGTGGGCCAGACGCTGACTTTCCTATTGGTTTCAGCAGTGCTGCTTTGTTACTGACCTTGTCCTTGGGTTTCTGGATGGAGACGGTGTAACATTTAATTTTCCCTGTGGGACTTCAAAATCCTGTTGGTTGTGTTACTGAGGAAAATCTGATTTTATTTTGACTTACTGTTGTACTGCATGAATCCACTGTTTAATGATGAATTGCTCATATTTGAAATATTCTCCAAGGTGTCCAAAGCCGTACAAATACTTTTTATGGTAAGGATTCCCCTTAAGTTCAGCCAACACCTAATAATCATCCAATTCCACAACTTAAAAGGGCTTTCACATCACACTACAACCATAATGTGATGTTGGGGTAACATAACTTGTATGTTTACCACAATTACCATCTCACTGAAGCAGTTTGGAAAAACTATTTGTATATAAGGGTAACTTAACTAGACCTGCAAATGTGGGAAGACATTGATATATAGCTGCTGCACAGCTACATAACTGAAACATTATTTATTAAAATACAAATAAAATTAAAAGCTGACAGTTTGTTGTAATCAGAAATCAATGTATCAAACATATAATCATCCTACATGCAGTTAGATGTCAATTAATAGCATGTGTCTGACTCCCGTCTCTGCAAAAACACTACATCAGCAGTGCTTGTGTATACTGCCATCTTTTGGTAAGTGTGAATACTGCAACTAATCAAAAATAACACTTCTATTAATAGATCTTGACAAAATACACACTCCAGCTATACAATATATGTGTGTATATTCAGCTTTATGTTTTCTTTAAGTAGTGAGTGGTACCTTGTGTGTTTATAATCTCATAACTAAATAAACATGCTAAAATAATCTTGAGTGGCAAAAACTATCACAATAAAAAGTCAGAGAATCCTTTAGAGGCACTTTCAAAGATGTAAGATTGTATTCAGTTGAAACATGCTGGATAAAAAGATTCAGACATACCAACTGTTCCATCTAAAATGGTTTACACATTTAGAAATCTCAACAAAATATATTTTTTTACCAGTTTCATTCATTTTAACTACCTCAAACCTTAAAAAGTGCACTGGACAAGCCACACCAAATTCCCTATCTGTTCCTGGTGGACTCAGCTGCTCATGGATGTACAATACAATATAAATTTGACAAATACATTTTAAGGAACTTTCCTAAAATTAACACTTAAATCACTAAACTAACAGAAATGCAAATGATTTTTGAAAATGCATCATCTTATATTTTAAAGATTGCAACATGGCACACAAGATAAAATATACTGCACTGACTATTCACTAGAAAAAGAAGAAAACCCCACACTTTTGGCATTTTCAGAAGGTGCATAGCATTAACCAGACAATGAACATACAGACAAACAAACAAAACCTAAGTTAGATCAGAAAAGTCACAAATAATGCTCAAACCCACGTCAAATACAATTTAACCTCACACAGTCAAAGCAGCAGCAGTTGTGGGCAAACATTTAAATGCATTTTTAAACTGTAAATTGCATTGGGATCAAATCAAATTTCCACCTGAAATCTGACCATGATGTGATCGCTCTTTATGTTCATTCAGACAACAGGCCTACTCCGAAATGCCTACATTGTGTTCTTTTTTGGCAATTGTTGCTCAGCTTGTGTCATGTGAGGAGGTTCAACACACAACCCTTTAATATTTCACAGTTAGTAAAGCACCTGGTGAAATATAATCCCAGCAAACATTAGTTTGTCAAAGCAAAAGATCAGGAATACATACAGTAGTACCAAGGAGATTATTTCAGCCAGCTGCACTTTACAAAAGCTTTTTTTGATAAAATATTGTCTTAAATTCACACAAAAATGAGAGCAGTGTACAGCTAGTTCCCTTCAACAAGTGAACCGTCACAGTTTGTGTAATTAAAGGCAAAATTCTGTAGTGGAAACTACACACGTGGTGGTATTGCACTTAGTTATAACATAAAGAGCTTTGGGTTTATCTTGATTGCCACCTATTGAAGTCCACACTAACCTGGTTTTCTTGTAATGAGGGTGGCCCCTGAGGTGTTTGAAGAGGTGATGAGTGTCTGTAAAGTACCGCTAACAACTGATGGTGAAACTACTCCATGATCGTTTGTACCTTTTGTTTTGAAGTAAATTACATAAAACAACGGCAGAACAATGCCTATCAGAAGCATGGCAACTAAAGCGTTCCACCAGTGGATGCCCCAGTCTGCGCCGTGACTGGTCAGGCGCTGTCCTCTGAAACCAAACTGTTGTGGTTTCTCAGAGTTATTCAAGAAATCCTCATCTTGACCATTTTTGGTCTGAATCAGTTTTTCAGTATCGTTGTCCACCTCTATTAGAAATTCTGTGACCTGTAGTTGTGGCTGGGCTCTGGCTCTGTCCTGAAGCTTCACTGGTCTGGAAAATGAATGAGAATCATTTAGGCCTGTGCAAGTCTCTGTTAAAAGGCTGTGTTTCGGAACTGGTATCTTTATTGATTTCAGTGCAAATAAATCTTGTTCCTGCATAAGGTTGTTGACCCGCTTTATATCTGCCACCTGTTGACAGAAATAGGTATGAAAATATGTTTATGTCAACACTTAATTGGCCTCTGAAGATATCATTAAAGCTAGAATTATATAAAAACCTCAGTGACTTTCAAAAATCTTTACCTTACAGCCATACTGCAGTGCAAGTTTGTTCAGGCTGTCACCATCCAAGACCTCCCGGTCCAGCAGCTGGACGTTCCTGAGTCTGTCCTGCTCTTGGAAAGCCCGTGGCCTCATCTCCACGACAGTGAGCTCCTCATCATCTGAAGATACAGCTGCCTGATTCAGCCTCCTGTTGAACATGTAAACCTGGCCATCTGCGCTGGCATGGACATCGACAGGGGCCTCAAAAGCCTGAGGTACATGCTCCACTCGCCGCATAATGAAAACACCTGCCTGGAAAGAATATCCCAATTCCAATATTAAATGTCTTTTTTAATTATATCAATATAACACTTTTACTAACATGTTTATACAAACTAAATACATATATACATTATATAGCTTAAATTTTGTACATATTAATTCTGTATGTGTTTTGTAATGCATATTTACTTATAAACTGTTGAGGGTCAGTTACAGTAACCATCTCAGCTATGTTTAAAACAAAGTTTTGTGTACAGAAAGCAAGACTAGGGTGGTAAGGTGGTTCAGTGGTTAGCACTGCCACCTGAGTGCCAACCTCATGGCTGACTGGCACCTTTCAGTGTGGAGTTTGCATACTCTCCCTGTGCGGGCTTCTGGGTGCTCCAGCTCCCTCCTACAGTCCAAAGACATGCAGCTTGAGTTGACTGGCAACTAAATTTCTTGTAGTTGTGAATCTGAGGGCGAATGTTTATCTGTCTCTATGTGTCAGCCCTATGATAGACTGGCTGGAGGCCTGTTCAGGCTCTAAGATACCCCACGTTTTCGCCCAGTGTCAACTGTTAAGATTCAACTAGGCCAGTGACAACATTTTTTTTTATTTTTTTTATCAGGATTAATTTTCCAGTTATTTAAGCAAATTTTCCAAGTCCAAGTTGACTTTTTCAAATGTCTTGGTTTGTCTGAACAGCACACCAAAGCACAAGTCCTCACCTTCGAGGAGCTGACAGTAAAAATCAGTAAGTAACCATCACAGTTACCCAGAGCTCAAAGTGACACCTTCACAACACTTGTTTTGTCTGACCAACAGTCCCACCCTCAAAATTATTATCAGTAAATTAAAGTTATCAAAATAAATCAAATGAAAATGATAAAATCTTCACATATTAGAGGCTGGAGTGAAATGCTTGTCATCTTCATATAAAACATGACAAAATAGTTTTCACAAAGTTTCAAATAATCGTTAAGTAACTGCTTAATTAATCACTGTACTTGTAGCATATAGTGTCCGGTAGTTGTAAAAAATCAAGTAACTGGACTACATTATATTC
Source organism: Monopterus albus (assembly GCF_001952655.1). Classification (NCBI taxonomy): domain Eukaryota; kingdom Metazoa; phylum Chordata; class Actinopteri; order Synbranchiformes; family Synbranchidae; genus Monopterus; species Monopterus albus. The sequence goes on from NW_018127885.1 coordinate 2,563,899, forward strand.
AGAGGTGTCTGTATATTTTTGTCCTGCCCACTGACATACATGAGAGGGTCAGAATATTAGGAACACCTCTAAATATAATGTAGTCCAGTACAACACCACCTTTAACTATGACCTCAATAATGAACATATAATTGAATTTATACATTTATGACAATCTCACCAAAAGCTGAAATATTTTGCGATTCATAAACACAAATGTTAAGGAAGAAGTGTGGCACTGAAGTGCATACAGATGTACAGGTGGTCATAATGTTATGCCTGATCGGTGTATAATCCCAACAGCGTTTTGTCTGACCTGGAATTTCACACCCATAAACGAAACAAGGCAAACAAACAAACGCCCCGGAATGTACTAATAGGATGTCTTTATTTTACAAAGTATGTACTGTACCTGTACCTACAGCACTTCTGTGGTTGATATGCGCCTCTCACAGATTATTCGATCCATCTAACAGTTACTTTTCAGCACACAGTTCAGCAAACTATATTTACAAGTTTTTGGAGGACGGAGCTCATAAGGAGCACTTGAAAGCAACACTAACGTTAGCTACCAGGGTAACGGCAGCTACTGCTAGCAGCTTAGCTTTAGCTTTGACATTCGCTGGGTGCTGCCAACTATTGACAATTATGTCCGCGAGCTGCTTTACTTCAGTTACATTTACAGTTGGCACATGCGTTTGAGACCATGTGGATAAACGCCGCTGACCGAAAATACAGTTTCGTAGACTTTTTTTATAATAAGACTAATCTAATTCTATCTAATTACCTTATCCAAACGCGTTGTCAGCAATAGTGCAAACCACCGCCTTACCAAACTCTGTCTCCAACTTCACTTGCTAACAAAAGTAAACCGTGCTAGTAGTTACTATTTAGCCTACTTCTTCTTCGTACCTGCTTCCAATGAAATCGACTAAAAGAAAACGCACTACCGCCACCCACTGTTCTAGAAAGTGGTATGACAACATCAGTCTCTCGAAAATGTAAACAAGTAAAACAACAAATATAATGCAGTTTTTGTATTTAATTTGGGCTTTATTTAGATTTTGGCTACTGTCCTGATAGCTGATTTGTATTGTAGTCTCAATCACGTGTCTTTTTTGTTAGTCTAGCTATTTGACATGGCACTAAGATAGTATTAAGCATAAAACTAACAAAAAAGTTACATTTGCAGAAATGTTATTTTGACCAGCTTGTATTTATTGTCTAAGGCATGCCACTGTATACATGCACGCATTTCATTGTACAGCATAGAAGCCATCAGATCTGACACTCTTGTGTATGGGAGGACAAAAATATAGAAACACCTCTAAATATAGTGTAGTCCCAGACAACAGCACCTTTAAATATGACCTCAATAATAAATACATAATTGAATTTATACATTTATAACACTTTCACCAAAAACTGAAGCATTTTGAGCTTCATAAACACAGATGTTAAGGTGGAAGTGTTGCATTGAACTGCATACAGATGTACAGGTGTACCTAATAAAGTGGACAGTAAGTGTAAAAGAGAAACAAAATTCACAATAAAAGTAAGATAAATCCATCCATCCATATATATTTTGTATGGCATAAACAAAAATGTGCCCATATCATGTATTTTATAAAACATTCTGTAATAAAAGAAGAAATTTAGGCCTACAGTTTCATCTGTTTGTTGTTTACTGTTAAAGTTAACAAATCAGTATAACTGAGGTATATAATGTATAATGAGAATTCCATTTTGGATATTTTCTTTTAAAAACAATATGCTAATGAATATTTACTAACTTAAAAGCTCATCTCCTGGCACATGTTGGTAGAAAGTCATCATTACATCTCACCTAAACCTGTGTAAGTTGCCCAGTTTGAGCCTTGTGGTGGTGAGGATACCAGCAGCACACAGACTCAGGATCAGAAGATCTTGGAAAATATGTTTTGTTTCCTGGATCCTCGGGGAGAGAGCCAAGAGGTCCAGAAAAGGTCAGGGTGGCAGTGCCTTCTTGGACCACTAGATGGGACTAATGATCTTTCATATTTTTGGCCATCTAAGCTGCTTATTAGCAGATCATGTTGAGGTTATTTTGGACATTGAACAAGCATTATTTTAACCCCATTCTGTTATTGATTGCTATTGTTAACAGGTATATAAAATATCCAGTTACTAGTTAATTGTGTGGATGCTGAGCCACACTATGCTCTCCTGTTCTTTATTTATTATTGTGTGGATGCTGTAAAGCATCCACACTATGCTCTCCTGTTCTTTATTTATTATTATTATTATTCTGGGATCTTCCACCCCTTTTTTGGCACTTTATACTGTAAGTCCAGCATACTTTCAGCTATACAGGCCACTGAGATCTTGATCTGTTCAACTCTTCAAGGACATCCCTGCTTGTATTCAACTTTTTTACAACATTTATACTTTTTAATCTATTCAGCTTTATATTTTGCAATACAAGTCAATGGGAGCTCAAAGTGCTGAGTCAGTGACAGTCTTGGAATGCCATCTGGTGGTTCATAAAATGCAGCGCAATTGGGACATGCTCATACATAACTCCTCTCTCTGTCTCTCTCCCCCTCTCTCCCTCTCTATCGCCGGTCCATTTTCCTGAGCAATGGTCCCGGACCAACAGCGGGAATCCTGTGCCAAGCTGAACTGGAGATCCGATATGCGGTCCTGGTCTGACTGGTTTCCCTGATGAGAGTGTGACCCCACTGGTTTCAGTCGCAGTTGTGAACAGTCCCACACATCAACGGGCGCGCCAGAAACTATAGGTTAGCGGAACCTTTGATTATACATAAACTCCGCACATTGAATTAATTCTAAATTAAAGCTGATGTGTGGGCTGCCCACTCTCAACGTTCTAAATTGGATCCAAAACAGTAA
>NW_018127885.1:2571491-2572962 GCF_001952655.1 Monopterus albus
GAGTCAGAAGTTAAATCCCAGAAAAAAAGAAGAGTTCAAGCTGCTGCCTCAGCTCTCCTTCCGTACAAAGGACAGCCATCAGAAAGATGCTCAAACATTGTTAAGAGAATGGTAATTGACAAGGTGTCCCTTGAATTAAGACATGACCCTGTCATATGTGTATTTGGAGATAGACTGCTGGAGAAACACGGGAGTGATTGATCAAAAGATGGTCATGTCAGTCAAAAGATGAGAGAGTTGGGTAGATTTTTACTTGCTGCCAAGTCCCCTGATCGCGAAGTTGAGATGCTGCAAGATGTTTTGGTGCCACCTAAGTTTTCTTTAGCCTGGAAGCAGCAAAACAAGCCTCTGGGTTCACCAGCTCCAAGTACAGGTATAACACACCATCTCTTGCTTTGAAGTTAGGACACTCGCTGAAGGCAGTATGTGACATTGTGATTGGGGATCATATAAAGGCTGAAAATGATGCAGCTGCAGGCAGAGTAAAGAGCTTCTTGGACCTAGTGGCAGCAGAGTGGAACCTCCTTGTGTCACGCCATGCACGAACAAACTTAGAAGAGAAAAAAGAACATGAAAAAAGATATGATTCCGCTCACAGAAGATGTGATAAAGCTGCATCAAGTATTGAAGTCCACAGCAGAGGAGGCAAAAGTGAAACTCATGGAACCCTAAAGCCCTAGCCCTAAAGCATACAAGATTCTCAGTGAGTGCCTTCTCTCACAAATCAAACTTTTCAACCGAAGACGGCAAGGTGAGGCAGCAAAATTGCCTTTGTTGACCTATAGGAACAGAACCAAAGAAGAACCAAATGAGGACATTATGCAGTGCCTTTCAAAACTGGAACAAGATTTGAGTCATGAGTTTACCAGGTTGGTGATAAGAGGGAAGAGAGGCCGTAAAGTACCTGTGCTGCTTACCAGCGAGATGACAAAATCACTTGATTTCCTCATTGAGCAAAGGGGTGAGGACAATGGCATTTTGGGTAGTAATGAGTATGTCTTTGCAAGACAGCATTCGGATTCTCATCTCCGAGGTTCAGACTGTTTGAGGCACTATGCAGCTGCAAGTGGGGCAAGGAAGCCTGAAACACTCACGTCAACCCACCTGAGGAAACATGTGGCTACACATAGTCAGATGATGAACCTGAAAGAAAATGAGTTGGATCAACTTGCCAAATTTATGGGACATGATATTCGTGTTCATCGTGAATACTATCGCCTAACCAAGAACACACTTCAGCTTGCAAAGATGAGCAAGCTGCTCATGGCAATCGAACGTGGAACTGAGGTCTACAAAGGCAAATCTCTTGATGAGATTGATTTGGGCATACAAAGTGAATAGAAAATAGATTTCATAATAGAATGCAATTTATACTTAAAAATGCTGTTTTTTTTTTTTTTGTTCTACTCGCCACTTTAGTATGTGAAATAAGATAAGTTCACAAAATGTTGTTTTTATCAAAACAGGTGGT
>NW_018127885.1:2574713-2579247 GCF_001952655.1 Monopterus albus
TGGGATGAGAATCAGCACCTCCAAATCCGAGGCCATGGTTCTCAGTCGGAAAAGGGTGGCTTGTTCCCTTCAGGTTGGTGGAGAGTTCCTGCCTCAAGTGGAGGAGTTCAAGTATCTTGGGGTCTTGTTCACGAGTGAAGGAAGGAAGGAACGGGAGATTGACAGGCGGATCGGTGCAGCTTCTGCAGTAATGCGGTCGATGTACCGGTCCTTCGTGGTGAAGAAGGAGCTGAGCTGCAAGGTGAAGCTCTCGATTTACTGGCCGATCTACGTTCTGACTCTCACCTATGGTCATGAGCTTTGGGTCATGACCGAAAGGACAAGATCCCGGATACAGGCACCCGAAATGAGCTTCCTCCGCAGGGTGGCTGGGCGCACCCTTAGAGATAGGGTGAGGAGCTCAGTCACCTGGGAGGAGCTCAGAGTAGAACCGCTGCTCCTCCACATCGAGAGGAGCCAGCTGAGGTGGCTCAGGCATCTGTTTCAGATGCCTCCTGGGCGCCTTCCTAGGGAGGTGTTCTGGGCATGTCCCACTGGGAGGAGGCCCCGGGGAAGACCCAGGACACACTGGTGGGACTATGTCTCTCAGCTGGCCTGGGAATGCCTCGGCATTCTCCCGGAGGAGCTGGAGGAAGTGTCTGGAGAGAGGGAAGTCTGAGCATCTTTGCTTAGACTGCTGCTCCTGCGACCTGGTTCCAGATAAGCGGAGGAAAATGGATGGATGGATGGAAGATTAGAGGACTTTGACAAACATTGCTTTCAGTGCTACTAGTGTTAAGCAAACTTAGCAAGTGACATGTAAGATTGAAAAAACCTAAAGTTTAGATGTCTGCAAAACTATACCATATACCATTTTTATACATTTTTAATAGATGTAAATACAATCAAATTTAACCCCTGTGTTGCATCCAGGTCCAATTGACCCTTTTTTAGATTTTTACTAAAAGAAAACTGACAAAAGAAAAAAGCTGTTGACCTGAAGTGCGGACAGGTGTATGCTGTCTGAACTAATAATAATCTATAAGTGTCTGTTCCCACACAATGTAGTACCAGGGGCATGAAACTCCATTTGGAGTACCAGGGGCGCAAAGTTGTGGCTGGGCGGTTTTGAATTGTGTAGCCTGGGGGGGAGTGCTTGAGCATGGGTACACAGGTTCAACTGATGTGCAGGGATCCCTGGAGGTCTGTGGTTCACCAGGGGAGCTATGCAGCACCTTGTGGCTGTATATGGAGGCCTATTTCTGGGGTACTAGCCAGTGTATTTTGTCCGTCTATGGAGTACTATTTCTGGGGTAGGTGAGATTGAAGCACAGGGTCCCCTGGAGGTCTGTGGTTCACCAGGGGAGCTAGCCAGCACCTTGTGGATGATTTTGGAGCGGTATTTGTGACGTGAGAAAGAAGCATAAGATGCACTTTGGCAGCATAAATTCAGATAAAAATTGAAATGGAATGTTGCAGTCATTGACTAAACCGCTCTGCTGCTTAAAGTGCCTTAGATTTTGTGTTACTTATTTATCTACTTTATATTTCATTTGTGTTTTGTGGCATTCATGTGGACGGCAAAGTAAGAATTTCATTGTACAGGGAAACACGTTTCCTAACTGTGCATATGACAAAATTGACCTTGACCTTGACCTCAACAATGCATCTTAGAACAAATGCAATTATTTACAACAATTGGTTAACAGTACCAAAAATATAAAACATTTTATTCACTCTCACTGAGAAGCAGTACTTCTGAAAAATGCATCTCTCAAGTAATTTTGACACTGGACTGTGTATGTGGATGGACCTGCTTTTCTACACAACACACATTGGACAGAATTTCAGAGTATATGCACCGCAGATGTATTTTTGCAGTTGGTGTCTATGGCCTGTGTCTTGGAGTTCTTTGAGGGTCCACACACTTTGCAGTGCTTCCTCTTTTTGCCAGTGGCTGCTGGAGGTTGTGGTTGTGTGGGTCCTGCAAGTGGGACAGCAGAATCCTCCTGCATCCTCTTAACGATGGCAAGAGAAGCTGGGTTCCTGGGCACATGTTGTCTCCTCTGTGTGTGCGGTGTCACTAGTGCCTTGCCTAGTTCCTCCCGAAAAAGACGTTTTGTTTGGAGCTTCTTCTGTTTCCAGTCTGGGTTAAGTGCCATCCAGATTACGAAGGCATTGTATGCTGAAACATCTAGGATGTTGAATAAAATCACAAGTGGCCACCATAATGTTCTTCTTTGGCAGCTGTAGCAGGATACTTTTGAGAAGTTCCTGTCCCAGGCTCTATGTAGTGAAAAAATTATCACAAGTGATGTTGTGCCCACTGAGGCCCTGCATCAAATCAAGAACAACTCGTGTCCCCTGGTTTTTCTCAGGGGCTCCTCCCTCTGGCTTCCCTGTATAAATTTGCATGTTCCATGCATAATATGATGTCGCATCACAGGCAGTCCATATTTTTATTCCATACCTTGCCGGTTTGGAGGGCATATACTTACAAGTCTGTAAGTCTACAATCCATTTCCAGCTACACCTAGCTGATTTATTCCCAAGGTCATTCTGTTTGTTTGTTTGGGATTTAAGTCTGGATAACACTGACTTAGAACCGCTCCAGCCTGGCCAACACACGACCAGATAGGCTGTTGCTAAAAATCTTCAACATCCAAACATTATGAACTTCAACTACTGTAGAAGTTGCTGCTGCAGCTGGATGGTCTTTCTTTTTTGTGCATCTTATGCTGTTATCATACAGCTGACAGTGGGTAGTGGTAGTAGCGAGGTGGCAGGAAATAAAAGGAGAGAAGAAAGGTTCCTGGTTGAACAAGAAACAGGGATGTTGTGGTTAATGGTGGGCACCTTGCCCCCTAAACCAGCAGGATGCCACATGGTCTGACTCAAGCCTTCACTGTATTTATACATGAAATTCAGCGGTAATAATTTTTTTTTAAACACGCACTATGCTTTTCAAGGTTGAAAATCATATGCAGTGACCACTGATGACTCATTGTGTTAGTTCATCTGTTCAGGTGTAAGGAGGGTTTGTGCTGATGTTATGAGTGAAGCAGAAATTCTTAACTGTTTATAACTTGTTTCTCACTAAGTCACAAGCCTGCTCATGTGTTTTTGGGATAACCCACAGCCTTCTTGGCTACCAGCACTCCTGTCATATGATATTCTACTCTGTGCTCATTAAATAACACTGTCAGCAGAGGTTTTCCTTCCCCCAGTCTCTGCCTGTCACTTATAGCCAGTCCCACCATCCTATCATTGTAATGGCAATATGGATTATTTGCATGTGCAACTCAGTTGCAGGATTCAGTGCTGATTAAACAGGGTATATAATTTAAGGTCTTGTAAGTTGTTTTTTTAGGCTCTTTCTTGATGACAATGCTGTGTGGTATTTGATCCGTATGTTTTTTGCAGATAAATATAGAGTAGCAGGAGCCAGTCTGTTATTTTCTTATCTGTTTATGCTGGTGTTTATTTTCTTGAGTGAGACTATAGCTACATTTGTCCTGGCTGTTTTTGTAAGTCAGTCTAATGCTCCTAGCAGATCACCCAGACACAGCATACATCTGCTAAATATACTTCACTCAATAATGCTACTTAAAAAAAAATCAAACAGATGTGTGCCAACAGCGAGTTATCCCTCTTTTTGGGAGTAAGGATATGGGGGGGTACTTGTTACGTACTTGTTGGATGTTACGTCGACGGGGGGGAATACTTGTTATGTACTTGTTGGATGTTACGTACTTGTTGGATGTGACGTCAACGGCTGAAAGATCAAAGGACTCAGCGTTAAACATTAAAGTTTAGTTTGCAAGTCTATTTCACTCGACGATTTCACGGAACCGGAGACACATTAAAACCATTTTGCTGCCCGTACATCCACTGACGATCCTCTGAACGTGACCAGATGCATTTAACAGGACAGGTGCAATTTTTAATTATGCTACGTATTCAGCAATATGCGAGGCTCGCGACTGTGATCACTAAAAAAAATGTGAGTTACCAACGGATTACTTTGGATATCTCAAAAACTAAAACCCTCGAGAACACAATCTCTCTTTTCAGGTCAAAGTAAGTGTACAGTTTATAACTTTAATCCCAAACCATAAATGTGAGACATAAAATGTGCCATCGAAATAATTTTCCACATTGTCTGTTAGCTAATCTCTGATTTACAAAAAAAAAACTCATATTAATCCCAATCTGACCCCAGAAACACACACACTTTCCCGGTCTCACGTACAGGCTGCACTCTGGATCACCTACAATAAATTCACAACTATTTTGATAATCGTATAGAAATAACATGAAAAGATGAGAAAAAGGAATTAAGAAACAGGTAGAGAAGAGGAGAGGAGATGAGTTGGGTGCATATTGGCATCTTAACATCTCGAACGGGTATGTATAATTTTATTTGCTTTAATTACATTTTATATAGTACTCATGAACCAATCATCTGGGCACAGCCTCCAGAGTGCGTTCGGCCCCGGTCCGGTACAGGCCCCCCCTGGCGGGCTCGGGAACCTTTATGAGGGGCCGAGGAGAG
>NW_018127885.1:2580061-2584435 GCF_001952655.1 Monopterus albus
ACACAACTTTGTGTCCCTCCAATAGAGTGTTCTCGTTTATCTTCATGGTGCCAAACCAGACACAAACACTATTAGGACCGATTATAACAATAAACTAAATTCAACCCTTGTACGTCCCATTAATATATTATAACAGCTTGATACCGAATCGCATGATGGAGACCATTCTGCCCACAGATGTGTTAAGGGGAAACGGTAGATTTTTCAATGTCTGTATTATGAGAATGCCATAACGTTAATACATTCATTTATTCTATTTAGAATGGAAGTAAAAATCACATGCAATTACAAAGTGAGTTGCAGTCAATGCTCAAGTAAAGTCCTGAAAATCAGAACTCGAGTTGGACTTGAGTTCTGCATCACTGTCCCTTATTTCTGAATCTGTGTCTATGTACATGCACATGTGTGTTTGTGGATCTGTTCATGTTTGGTTGCTTAAATGTATCTGCCCAATCCGTGCCACAGCTTCACTGGCTCCTCTGGAGTGTTGACCATGTCCATCCAGAGATGGAGTTGAGGGCCTCTGGTGTACATAAAGGGCCCTAACACCAGCACTGCCAGTAGGACTGCAGGCTCTGGGAGAAAGATATATGAATGTCACTGTGTCAGTGTTTTGTATCTTATTTGCAGCAATATTAGGGCAATATTAGTGTCCTGCCCCCCCTTGAAGGTGAAGTTAATTTTATTTTCTATATAGCGGCAGATCACAACACAAAAAGGCATGATGAAGTCGTACCAAAGTCAGTGGCATTAACCACCAAGCTACGGATTTCAGCCATTTCAGCATTTTCAGGGCAATTCTTCAGCAATCAGCATCCACAGTCTAGTCTGAAACTATTACCTGGTGGATGACATTACAAATATAGAGTAGTACCATTTCAATTAAAATATATAGGCAGTGTGCATGCAAAGGTAGCCCACATGTAAAACTTTAGCCAAAACACTGTCATTCACAATAGTCTACAGTGTGAATGAAACTCAAGATTTTTTCTACAAATAAAAGTTCAGTGTTCAGCTCACAAATTGTCAATTTTTGCACAAGATTTATAGTTTTCAGACATACTACACACATGATTACTGATTGGCTACCACAGCATCTTCTTATTCTTCTCCATGTGCCACACAAGGACATTGCTTGATTAACTTATTGCAATGTACTGCAAAAATTATAGAAATTAGCCATTCAGCAGCGACCCATTTATCCACACTGAAAATGTTTTCACGGTATTAGTTGATACTGTGGCTGAAGTTCCCCTGGTACATCCATGTTTTTCCAGATTACTGCTAGCAAACATGTTTTCCTATCAGACATCATTACTCTATTACTGTATACAGTATAGGCTACCACCTTCAAAGAAACAAAGGAAAAGCTGTTTGTAAACTGCCAGGGTTATAATTTATATACTGAAAAGGACCAGTGATTTTGTTTTATGAAACTATGACCAATTTTATCAAAAAAGTATGAACCAAAAGACTGACTAGGATTCAAAACTATTTGGACCAAATAAATTTACCAATAGTGATTATAGACTTCAAATAAATACATAACATCCTGAGAAAAATGTAGGATTATTGAGGCAGCCATCACTGATTTTCATACCTGACATAGCCTACAGAATTTCAGATTACTACAATTATTTCTTGTTAATATACAGTACAAACTACATAAATAACATGGTACTGTCGGTAACCTAAATATGGGATGAATCACAAATCTGAGATTGTGTATAGGCTACCCTATATCTTTTTTAAACGCCTTTTTACTTTCCACAGTCATTGCTGTTAATATTCCCGATCACATTCCCGAGTTTGTGCGTCTATGATGCGTGGTTTGGAGCACGATGAATGTCCCGCCTGATTGATCAACATGGAACCCACCCATTTATAGGGATAGGGTCACGGGGATGGGGATGAGGAGGAGGGTACACCTTGGACAGGTCACCAGTCTATCACAGGGCCAACATGTAGACAAACAACCACACACACACACACACACACACACACACACACACACACACACACACACACACACACACACTCTCTCTTATGGGCAATTTAGAGTCGTCAATGAACCTAACCTGTATGTCTCTGGACTGAGGGAGGAAGCCACGTGGGCACGGGGAGAACATGCACACTCCACACAGAAAGGCCCCGGGTCGGCCAAGGGCTTGAACCCGGAAGTTCTTGCTGGGAGGCAACAGTGCTAACCAGGCCAGCCCGCATGTATTTCAAATTAAAGGCGCTGCTAGTTCCTTTCCATATTTATCTTACAGAAAAAGTACTCTGGGTTTTCAGTGTGAATGTGAGAACGATATACAAACACACTGAAGTGCATCAGAAAGAGGTCTGAGGCAATGCCCAAATCCCTGTATTCCTACAGTACGTTACATGAAGATCCATCGTGCCGTGGGGGGGAGATTAATGCTAATCAAATCATGATTTAAAGGTAATAAGATGGTTGTTAAAAAAAAGGCTTAGCATAATTATAAAATAAATCGCTAGTGCTTGTTAACTGTTTTAAAAGATTGTTTAACCAGCTTGACCTTTATAATAACTTAACCTATGCACTTGAAATGCTTGTGTGTGTGAAAGTGCAGGAGACTCAGGTCAACCGGAAACCAAACCAGTGCAGACTATGATTGCTGAGATGACTAAACTGTCTGCAAAAGTGTTGTAAGAAGTGGGTAAAAGTTCTTTTATGTTTGGTCTTATATTATCAACCTTTATCAACATTATAGGAAATGCTTAAGCCTTCTATAATCAATGTTATAATCTGTATTAGCAAATAATATTTACATGTTTATTTCAGTATCATGTGCTTTATAATTGCCTTTCATTTAACCATTTAACTTGTCTTTAAGAATACAGAAGACTCAGAGCTGATAATAATGGAACATGTGTAGGCTGGAAGTATCAGACAGGAAACCACAAGGCAGGGTCACAGGGCCACTGACATGACAACCAATCGTCTATGTGTACTATGTACAAATGCTCAGGACTTGGGAGATCAGGATGTTGTTCTCAGAATTCGCAGATCCAGTCTGCCCAACAACAAAAACACCAATGAGGAGTCAGAACGAGGTCGAACGAACCAAACAAGGAATGAGGATGACGAACAACACGGATGGAGTCAGATCTACCTACATTTGTACATTCACAGAATTGTATAAAAGACTGGGTTCAGGAAGAATAGGGGTTCCTCTTTCCTGAAGAAAGACTGAACCATGCTTTGTTGCTCGGTAGGGCTTCAGAATAGATGGAACCCAGAGCTCTGTATTGCTTTTCCTGAATATTGTAATAAATATCTTAAAGACAGATTTGACCTTGACTATTCTTCATAAAAGAACACGCAGGACAATTCAGGTCTGAACACGGTCCACAGTAATAAAATGTTTCAATAAAGCGTTACATTAGCTTGAATCATTTAGAGGTGTTCACTTATTGTAACTATATTTGGAAAGTAGGAAGGAAAGTTAGCCTAACAGTTAAACTATCCTTAACTAGCTTAAAAATGCAGCTCAAAACAATTGTTTATAGTTTAAAGGCAGCACCCGCCGCCATCAGATATTATGTTATGAGTTACCCCATATCTTGAACTTTAAGGACTTTAGTTTAATGCTTCACCTCATGCAACACACTATACTCATTGTAGTCAATATGGGGGTAGTGGTATGGGAAGGAGATGGGAGGTCAAGCCAAGTGGGGAGAGAAGAACAGGTTTGAATGTAGACTAAGTGTAATGTTATTCAATACAGTAACTACCTATGATTTGTTTAATCACTGCACTTTGTTTGTTTTGTTCATTCTTAGTAGGTGCATAGACAAAATTTTAAAAGTTGACATATTTGTTTTCTAAACAGGTATCAGAGTTTGAGATCAGCAAAGACAGAATACCTATGGCAGAAAGAGAGAAGTGATGAGGTAAGTTGTGTTATCAAACAGACAACGGCATCGGTATAGTGGTAGGTGTTATTGTGGGACACTGGGTAGTTTGTTCACAGACTTTCAGGAAATCACATTTAAGTGACTGGCACTAGAGGCATGGAAAGTGACTCTGGGTGCAATACTTTAGAGCATTTCTCTTTTGTCGGATGTTTTTATTGAATGTATGAAATGTACCCCTCCTTGAACCGCCACCTTATTGTGATGGAGGGGTTTGAGTACCCGAGTGATCCTAGGAGCTATGTTGTCGGGGGCTATATGCCCCTGGTAGGGTCTCCCATGGCAAACAGGTCCTAGGTGACGAGTCAGACTAAAAGTGGTTCAAAAGCCCTTTATGAATAGATTAAAATCAAGGACCATGACGTCGCCCAGCATGGCGCAGCCGGGGCCCCACCCTGGAGCCAGGCCCGGGGTTGGGGCTCGAATGCGAGC
>NW_018127885.1:2585358-2587750 GCF_001952655.1 Monopterus albus
CATTCCCCCGGAGGAGCTGGAGGAAGTGTCTGGAGAGAGGGAAGTCTGGGCATCTTTACCTAGACTGCTTCCCCCGCGACCCGGTTCCGGATAAGCGGAGGAAAATGGATGGATGGATGAAATATAATTTTTGATATAATGACCTGAAAATGGTTATTGTGAAAACTGTCAGTAAGGTGAATTTTGGGCAGTATTAGGGACACGATAAACTACTGTTCTGGATGGAAAAGATCTCTTACACAGCATGTGCTGAGAGCTACCGTAACTGTGATTGATCAGCATGGGGTGACTTGTTTCCTCCAGGTTTCTGATGCCAGTAGGGATACTTGATAACAAAGACAACACGCTACAAGACCGATGTTCTGCTTTTCATTTTCACTATATCACAGTGAATGAAAGAATGTAACATTATTACTTTGGCTAAATGATTGCAGTACATGTTACTTAGTTGTCTCCTACTGAAGGTAAACTGTTCCCTTGTTGCTTTACAGTATACCACAAAGTGAATAAAAGTATATAAACACAGTTACTTAGGGTGAAGTACCACCATACACATCATCAAGTGCTGCCATGGTGCTATCAAAAGGTAGAATGGTGGAAATCCAAAGTGAAATATGAACTCCTGTATTTCTGGTGTTCCAGGCATCTAATAATCTGCAGTATATTATAATGCAGAAACATAATTCTACCTTGAATTATCAAATCTTATTCACTGTGACTAAGCAGAGTTCTAGTTCATATTCTTTTGCTTTTGTGTCTGGCTAATATCTCAGGCATTTAGATAGGTTATTCAAATGACAGGGCAATATCAGCCAGAATGTTTCAGTGTTTATAGCATGACGTTTTGTTATTGAAAAAGGTACCTTGTGTTCTCTTTAACTGCAGTGTATATATTGTCATATTTGTGACATTTTTTAATCTGTTTGTGATCTTTTTCATTTGCTTATCTTTACACAAATCACAATGCTTTGAGCTCTCATATAAGGGATAGCCATGTTTAAGAACTCTTCTAATCTTGAATTATTCAAGGTTAGAAAAAACAGTGAGATTCTTGGTTTTCATCAGTGCAAACTGTGCATTTTCTTGCATTAGAAAATTTTGATCTCAAATCATTTTAGCTGACCTGTCAATTGATATTTAGTAATTTTTCCTGTAGTAGACAATTACTTTGAACCAATTTCTGAAAATATTTTTTTATTGGGGTTGTGGACTGAACAATTAATTTGTCAAGGATACAGTATTTTTCCATTCATTCAGTTGTTGTAGTCTTGCCATTTATGAAATATTGTATATGCGTATAATTTTGGGTCACTTTTTAAACAGAGCTAAGCTACAAATGAGACTCATTAAACATGAAGTTAATAGCAGCCATGTACGTATATGGTAGTATTTCCTTCCACATGCCCAACTTCAAATAATAGCCCTATTTAGCAATGACTGCACAGAAATTGTTTTTATGTTCATCAGTTAGCACAATCGCTGTGTAAAGTGAAGCCTACTGTACTGTTACTGTCAACTTCATTGTCTGTTTCATGAAGTCAACCTTTGCACTTGAAAAAACTGAACCATAGTAAATTTAATGTGCATGTTGGGAATCATCATATCATTTACACTGCATTCACATTCAGGGTGTAGTGCTGAATGATGTTCAACAGAGTGGCATCGTGTCATATTTTAGGGCGACTGAGCAGCTTGTCCAACTGATGGAGGGATATAGAGACAGAGGAAGCAGAGTGAAAGGGAGGTAGACAGAGTTGTAGAAGTGGAGATAAAACAGGGTACACTGCATGTACATGTTGCCTGAAGAACAGAAAAGGCTTTGCTGTAAATGATTCAGAACAAACATTAAACATTTATTGAGGTGAAAGGTTTATGTTGTACCACATCTCTGAACTCATTGCTCATTGCAGTGTAAATGCAGATGATACTCAGTTATATTTATCTATGAAGCCAAATGAATCAGGTCAGCTGGTCAAACTTCAAGCATGTCTTAAAGACATAAAGACCTGGATGACCTGCAACTTCTTACTTCTAAACTCTGACAAAACTGAAGTTATTGTGCTTGGGCCTGAAAACCTTAGAAATCTGCTGTGTAATCATATAGTTACTTTAGATGACATAGCTCTTGTCTCCAGTACTACTGTGAGGAACCTTGGAGTCATCTTTGATCAGAATATGTCCTTTAAATCACACATAAACCAAGTCTCTAGATCTGCCTTCTTTCACCTGTGCAATATTGCAAAAATCAGGAGCATCCTGTCCCAAAGTGATGCTGAAAAACTGGTCCATGCATTTGTTACTTCCAGGCCAGACTACTGTAACTCTTTACTATCAGGATCTCCCAATAATTCCCCAAAAAGCCTCCAGTTAATCCAAAATGCTGCAGCCAGAG
>NW_018127885.1:2587840-2603453 GCF_001952655.1 Monopterus albus
CTTATAGTTAGGGCTGGATCAGGTGACCCTGAGCCTTCCCTTAGTTATGCTGCTATAGGCCTAGGCTGCTGGGGGGCCCCATGCTGCTCTGAGTTTCTTTCCCCTCCCCTCCTGCTCTGCTCTGCTCTCCTCTCCTCTCTCTCCCTATGCTTCTATATGCCTCCATTACACATTACTAACTTTGTGTCTCCTCTCTCCCGTAGTGTGTCCTCTCTCTCTCCCTGTACTTTTCTGCAGGTTGCCCTGGCCCTGGAGCTCTACGTCTCTGACGAGCAGTCACCAGCCACATCAACCTGATCAGTGTTTGATTGTTGTGTCTTGTTGCTTTCCTTCTTTTGTCTCTCCTCTATCCACTCACCCCCACCGGTCGAGGCAGAAGGCCGCCCACCAAGAGCCGGGGTCTGTCGGAGGTTTCTTCCGTTAAAGGGAGTTTTTCCTCCCCACTGTCGCCAAGTGCTTGTTCAAGGGGGATTTGTTGGGTTTTCCCTATGTAATAATATTGATAACAGTAAGGTCTAGACCTTACTTTGTAAAGTGTCCTGAGATGACTTTTGTTGTGATTTGGCGCTATTGTTATGGTTAGTCCCCCTCACCAGCAGGGTGAGGGAGAACTGGGGTTGGACTCAAGATGGCTGACCCAGGTGCTAGTACAAAAAAGGTGGTTTAATGGAATAAAAACAACATGACAACAAAACAGGGTCCATAATACATACAACAAGGGAAGGGCAGTGATGACTAAGGAGTCCAGGACGGTAAACACACAAACTAACGACAGGAACTAGGATAGCAGGAGGATGAGAATGGACAGGTGAACAAAAGGAATCAACGTAAACAATGCAATCCACAGCACAGCGACTGTCAGCGTGGAAAACAAAGCACGTATTTCTGTATTGCTAACCGCATAATTAGCGTGATAAGGTCAAGCCAAAACGCACAGAGACTGTCAGCGTAGCATTTTACACACGTCTAAAAATATGCGGGTCAAACACAACATTTGTCACTTACATTGGGTAAGTATTGTTCATTACATATCGCAATGATCCGGCCCCGGCGGAGCGTCTGCCCGAGGTATAAATAAGGAGGAAAACTAATCAGCGGGATGCACCAACAAATGAGTCGCCAATTACCGAGTGCAACACAGCTGAGGTGCAGAATCCCGCAGATCAAGAAAATAGAGGAGAGAAAGGTGGAGGAGAGGCAGCGGCCGCCGAGCGGCCCTGACAGCTATACAAATAAAATTTGATTTGATTTGATTTGATTGCTCTAAGGCCACATTTATATATATATATATACTATATATCTCTTGCTATATGTGTATGTGTGTGTACATATATGGTGTTTTTTATAATCATTTGATCAATTTTTGAGTCAGTTTCCCTTTTACAGTAATTTCTTAAGCTGAAGCACTGAACTCGTAAAAAACTGTACATGTGTTAATGTTACATTATAAACAGTAGCTTCAGAAAGTATCCAGAGCCCTTTTTGATATTTGGTTGTGTTGCATATTGACTTTTAAATGGATAAAATTGCCACTTTTGCCCATCAGCCCACACTGACTAACCTATAGTAACTATGAAAACATTATTGAAATGAAAACAGTTTAACAAATGTGTTAATTATTAGCAAGATGACAATTTCATAAAGATGATGACTGTTTTTGATAAGTCAATGGTTCAGATGCTAATGCAGATAAAATGCATGATTAGCAGAAATATTCAGATATCTTTACCGATTCTCCTTAAACTTTAAGCTCAAATTTCCATCAAAAGGTAACCCTTCCCATGGAGTCCTGTGTTTTTAAAGGTGATAAACATCACACTGAAGGCAAGTGAATTCAGAATGTCCATGCACATCAAGGGCTGGTCTTTCATGTCAACATTAGCCTATAACAGTAATTCTTTATAATGTTATTGAAGTGTTGATACAGGCCTGATTATACCCAAATGCTATACTCTCAGAAAAATGTTTGTCTTACAAAAAAAGAGCCCAAAATTTGTTTCCATCTGCTGGTCCTTGGTGGATGTTGAGATGAACCACAGGTTACTAGAGGTTTGTCTTGGAAATCCACTGGGGTCCCTCAGCAGTTGATGTGGGAAAGCCAAATTAAATACATATGGCTCAGGGTCATAGCAGCAGTTCAGATGTTTATTGATTAAATGTCAACTGCCCAGGTGAATGTGATTCACAACTCAGAGGGGCTTAAGTCAACAATCCATCACTAGTAGAAGAATGTTCACACCAACACATCATCCTTGCATGTTTAAATCTCATGTTGTAATGTAACTCTGTAACACTGTAAACATGTTGATGGGTTTTGCACAGAAAACGCTGGGTTTTTTGTAGCGCTTTATATCCTTAAAGTTTTGCTTGAAGCTCTGGAAAGATGCAGTGTTGAGTCAGTTAATGTAAAACAATGCTTTGAATAAAGATGATGATAAATGGGCTTGTTGTATGTTTCATGATTATATACAGTAATAGCATGTTTTTGGGAACTGAGAGAAATGACTTGGATTTTACAGTACATTTACTAATGCCTATTTTTTTAAATCTGTTTAGTTAGTCTTCATAATTAATCTGCAGCGATTAGTTGACTGATCTTTTACCATGCATTGACAAAAAATGGTCATGGATGAACAGTTTAATCATTTTTCAAGTTAAATGCTAATGGTCACAACCTTTCAGATTTTAAGGTTTTCTGCTTTTCAACATTTTTATTATTGTATTGATATGTGATATTATTGTAATATTTTGAATTTCTTTTGGACTAAAGAAGCAAAGTAAATCCCTTGGGATCTGGGAAGGTGCAGTGAAGCCCTGTTCTCATTTGTCAATAGAATGAATGAGTAGAAGAGCAGAAAGAAAAATCACTAAAATATGAGGCTGTGCTGTCTTAGTAATCAGTATTTAATTATAGGGTTAGCTAGAATTTTGTGAGGACAGCAGGGCAAGCATGCTTGCTAAAAGAAAAGCAGGCATCTTTACATACTAGAATGACATGTCACTGATGGTGTATTTCAGGCTGCTATGGGTTCATTTTCAGGCTAGGCAGGCCTTCAGCCAATGGACTCGGGGAGCAATTTGCCGATAGGTACAGCACATCTGTAGCGGGTGGGGAATGTTAACTTGGGTCCCAAACCCTAAGGGTGACCCCTCACATGAGACAGAGCTCTGGCAGTCCTGGTCTCCATGCAGACCATGAGCGCACAGTGACACATAACCTTGCCCTGTTACCACCCTCACCAAACTGTCAGTTAACATTACTGTGATTGACGTTGAGCCAGCGCTCCAGCCCAGTGAGATCTGAGGCTCTGTATAACCTCGTCCTAGCTGTGTACCAGGGCTAGGACATTTGGGGCATGGTACTGGATCATGATGGCGTTTTGTGGCCTCTACCTCTGTCATACCAGGGCACATGTCTTTGTAGCCGTGTTTAAATATGAGCTTTTTCCACAGTATTATCTCAGCCGATATCTGAATGTTTTAGTGCTGTGCTGTGTCACTATTACACACAGGCTCCCAAAGAATGAGTGCTTTTGCAAAAAAGTGACCTGTTACCATAGTACCATACCAGGAAAGAGGGGGATTTATGAAAAGTATTCATATCATATTCATAAAATACTTCCCTTAAACATTATAATCAACTACTTAATTCTGTAAATGATACAAACAATATGGGTAAACTTCAATAATAGTAAAGATTAAATGGAAATTTGGTTGAGGTAGGTTAGGGGTTATCACAGTGCAAAACATTATAATAATAATACACTACTTTGTGTTGTTCTTGTGTGCTTATAGGTACTAAATTCTGGTTTAATAGTCAAAAAGTTTTACCATGAAGTAAAAATCATGTTTTTGGTTTTTAAATAAAGTTTTGACAAGTGTTGGTAGCTCACTATGTGCTGCAGGCTGGTTTGAGGTACCGTACGATTAAAGGCTGCTTCTTTGTGAAAGATATTTCAGAAAATGACCAGAAGATGTGCTCAGATTCACCTCAGCTGTGCAAACACCAGCCAATTGCTATGACAGGAAACGAGGTATGTGAGTTAGAAATCTTTGGAAAAGTCAAGCTAATTATCACTTTGGTGGATTGCTAAGATGCCCATCTGAATTAGTTGCCCAGCAATCCTACTCACAAAGCACGACATTTTACAAATCTGGTGGCATTCTAAACTAGGCATGCAAGTTGTCAGCTTAGGCATAATTACACAGTTCTCATTTGAGTGAAACATTAGACTGAAGAGAGTTTTTGGAGGCCAACCCAGAGATTAGCACCACCCTGGTTTCCTTAACGAAATCCCATGGGATTTTTCCATAAGCCTATGGATTACTACAGAAAATAAGCTCTGTGATAAACAACACCACTTTTATTATTTTTGAAGCTCAAATGCAATTGTCAGATGTAAAAATCTATTATTAAGCTATAAACAAGCTACGCCGTGGACCTGTGACTTGAGCATCACCACCATAACTTCAAACTTGCTATTTGATTTGTAGCACTTTCCTCTTCTACAAAACCAGTGGACTGGAGGAGGATGGTTGGTACCCTGGGATTCGGTTGAGTCGGTGTTCTGGAGTCTCCTTGGAATGGACTGTTTCAAGAATTCTTGTTGTTGCCTTGGGACAGTCTAGTAGGGTCTGCTGGAGAATCAGAGATCAAAAATGGTTTGATTAGTTCTGAGAAGGCAGCCAGTAATGCAGCTGGATCTCTTACTAATTGTCTAAAATACTATAAAAAAAAAATAAGAGAAAAACTCACATAACTGTGAATTTGATCTCACATGGCTTGACTTGGAATGCAAGGGAGTGTCCTGTAGAGAGAGAGGGCCTTGTAAATGCTATAGATTGTGACAATGAGTGTGTTTGTGATTTTACAGCCAACTGTCTTTAAAAATTCACTGGGTGATGGTTTTTCTTTCAGTCTCTTATCTAAAAATGTTTCCAATTGGTCTGTGGAGATGTTGAGTGGTGGTTTAGCAGACTCCTCTGTCCTCAGAGGTGATAAAAGTGTCTTTGCATCCTGTTTGTTATTAAACAGGCCTGAAGGAACTCTGTAATTGATCTGTGAAGGCATTTTCATCTAATATCCTGAGTGGTAAAGCGAGGTTACCTGCATTTTGCTAGAGTCTCATTTGCGTAAATAAAAACTGCAGTTCATGAAGGTAATCTAGATGATGAAGAGACGTTTAAATTGAGATTGGTTTATACATGTGTCAGTTAGTGACCCCTGAATGAACCACAGTTAAAGATAGAAAAGCAAATGGGTGAGGGGTGCTGTAGATCAA
The DNA here is from genome assembly GCF_001952655.1 of Monopterus albus. Lineage (NCBI taxonomy): Eukaryota > Metazoa > Chordata > Actinopteri > Synbranchiformes > Synbranchidae > Monopterus > Monopterus albus. Next base: position 2,593,123 of record NW_018127885.1, read on the forward strand.
ATTACATGATTGTAATAGTTATAATCCAGATGAACACAAGTGACTGACCCGTACTACCACAAGTAATATATCTTAAAATAAATTAAAGTTCCTAGTGATCTACTGAGATAATACTGGCCCAAAATATTAAGGGTGAAAAAACAAAATAATTTTCAACAAGAGAACCTCAGGATCACTGATAATATTACTACATTGTGTTATAGTACACACTGTATCTGCCAGTTGTTTCAGGATCAAACAAAGTGGCACTTGTCTTTCATTTTAAAAGGTATTTTATTCAATACAATAAAGATCCGTACTGTATTAACCTTCTGTAGAGAATGCCATGACCTACTGATGAAGTACATCTTCCCCCAATTTGGTGGTCATCCTCTGGGAAAGAGAACAATTAGGCCAAAAAAGGAAATGGTCAACATCAGGAAACAATGCTTCTGTTTTCAACAGTGCTATGCCTTTCCCACTTTTTTTACTAAGACAATAAAAGACAGGCAAAACTGAGAGTCAAATCGAAGGTTAATTGGAGCCAGGAAAATGTCAACCAATTTTACCGATCACCCACGAGGGATATGCAGCCCTTGGTGAAAAAGATGCGGTAGAGTATATTAGCTTCCTATCCATAATGGCCTCCTGAAGAGAGTTATGATGACATCCTTTTAGCACTCTGTTCTCCCTTAAAACATTTGTGTTTGAACAAAAGAAAAAAAGAGAGTGTGTGTATTTAGGTTTCTGTGCATGTATTGGGTATGTTGTGTACATTATGTCAGAGCCTATATTGCTAGTGGAGATACAAGCTCCCTGGGAACCGACAGGTGTTGGCACCAGATTTCTGACACCTCTGTGGTCATGACATATCCATCCCCTCCAGTTAGTTTTACCATAACACATGGTGGTTTGACCACAGCAACCTCTTTGCTGAAGAATATAAACAGCATTTTGGGCCTGATATGCCATGCATTATAAATATGACATATATAATGGTGCTTCTTTACAGCTGTTGCAAAGTTTTCATCACAGCAGTGTTTGAAAAATCCCTGCTGTGAATTAAATCTCAAGAGGAAGATTGGAGAGAAAGTGGAAAAATGAAACGAAATTATAAAATCTGCCTGGCCTTCTGTTGAAAAATGAAACACACCTGGAGTTTATATTTGTAATGGGTTCACATTTTCTGTGGCCTAGGCCAATCTTATGTACAGTAGGAATGTAGTCCCTGTATTTCTTATACCTGGTCTTCTGTTGTTTAATACTATTTCTATTGTATGAGGCATCCCATGTGTTTAAAATAAAATCCCATAGGGAAAATATTAGAAACTGCAGTGAAACTTTCAACTGATTTAGACCATTTTCATAACAGTGATGGTTATTGAATTGATCAAGTGCATGTTTATTGCAACCATTATTGAGCAGCGGTACTTGGAATAACCCATGCATCACTAACATGCTGTCACACCCTGTAGTCTTTTTTGTGCCTTTGACAGAGGGCAGCGTAGCCTTGATCTTCCTCATAGGACTGTAGGGACTAATGATAATAAAAAAGGATTGCTCTTGGTATAAGACAAGGTGCTGTGGTCCAGTCTTAATTGGGGACTTCCCATGCTAAGTTGATCTAGTCTTCAGGCTGCCAGTTAGTGAACTGGTCAATTAATCTTCCCTCTCTCATAATGAGGTGGGGATTTCAGATGGCGGGTCCTTCACACAAAGACAGACAATGTGCCCAAAGGATCTTCTGTCTCTGCACCAAGTGACCTGACAATTAAAAAATGTACCTCTACTTCCTTCTCCTCACTAGGTGGCAAATTGGTCTGACCCAACCTCATATCAAAAAGAATAACCATGACTTCAAATCATCTTCCCAGGCACAAAAGAGTGAAAGGGCAGTATCCTCCATGAAATAAGATTGTTCTATTAAGACTTTTGGCCCCATATCATTCTGCCTTCCGCATTTTGAGTTAAATGAAACAGGCTTGTTGGATCATCCCTGCTGTGTGTCACAAAGGTTTACCCTCTCAGAGGAAAACAGTGTGTTTGTGTCCTGACATTAATTTGATGATGCAGATGTGACAGTGGAATAAGCTAAATATTTAGGGTCAAATGTGCCTGACCTTGTAGCAGGCTTACTAGTGTCTTAATAAAACCAGAGACCAAAATCCTGACATTTGACCTTTACATACTCTCGCTGTCTATAGAAAAAGTGCTCGTTATGTAAGTTATTGAGCTCTGTTTATGTTGTACACTGTTGCTTAGTGCAAATATTAAGTGTAGATAGGCAAAGCAGAGGAAAAATACCAAAATAAGAGCCCAGAACAGGAAATGCTATGGATTGTGACATCCCAGTGGGCAAAAGAAATATAAATAATATAATATATAAATAACTAACACAAATTGATATCAAAATTTTTATGTTATGTATATGCTAATAAAATTACTGCTTGCCATGGCATCAATGAAATGTTTTAGTACTGATGTCATATATACTGTGCCTTGCACGGTTTTGACATACAAGAATATATAAAAGATGGGAATGAATGGCAGAGTGTATTTCTTAACCAGTAGGTGGTAGTCACACTACATCAGTGATACTCATTCAGGGTTTTAAAAATGTATTTTATAGAGAATCTATCCCTTTTTACTCTGTATCTGCTGTCTCACTGAAGTCTGCTTCACTGTGGTGTGTTTCTGACCATGCACAGCTTAAGAGTTACTGACAATGTCAACAGGCTCCTACATTTCGCTTTGTGGATTTGCTAAAAATACTACAAATGATAGTATGAATCCTTTGTTGTGGTCTTTGAATAGGTCTTTGTTCTTTTGCAAAGTCAGAAAATTATTAATTCAAACTGAAGGTTATGCCAGTAGTAGAGCGTATGGTCTATACAACATTTTATCTATGGTTTAAATATGACATTCACTGAGGTGCAGGCACATCTTACTTTTAGAAAAAAATTGAATAGTTTTTCCCTATGTATGCTGTATAGCCCAGATCACATATTTTAAACAGAATATGTCTAAACATGAACTTAACCTTACTCATTTTCAATTTATGCTGACTGAATTGTTCAAATAGTAAAACCCCTGTGAGGGTTGATTTAATAGTGAGAGTACCCTAAGTATAGGTCAAGATCAGAGTCAAGTTTTTTGGCTCTGTCTTGTAGAGTGCAGTCTCCACCGAGAGTAATTATTTGTGGAGGGTTTAGGGCCCTGGGGGTGACGGAGTGGGCGGGAGGGGCAGAGGGTGTGCTGAAATAGAAAGCACGCCAGTCCCACTCACTGCTGATGCTCAGTGAATCTGAAAGGTCATGTCATGTTTTCTGGCAATTGACTCGATTGGTTTGGATTCTGCAACATAAGGCCAGGACAGCGGTATGTGCATGTATGCATGTGTGTTTATTTGTGTAGGTGTGTGTTTCTGCACATTTACTGGGAAATGTGCCCCTGGGTTATTTTTTGTATTGACCTTATTACCCTGCACAGTGACGAGCTTGCCACATAACTAGTTATTGTGCTTCCTCTGACTCTTTAACACACAAACACATCCAGACACAGCTCAGTAATTGTTAACATCCATAAAACCCTATAGATTTTTGTACAGACTACATCTATATAATAATTCAAGACTTCTGTAAAGGCATATAGTAAAAGAACTTTATAACTTTAATGTTATATTCACCACGACAGGACATTTTCATTAAATGCTTAAATAACTATAGGTGGATGTAATACATCCACCTATAGTACCTAAATGAACTGAGACAAGCACTATTAGTACATTTACTAAATCTGATCACAATCATCAAACAAGGACAGCTGTCAACCAGAAGCTCAGACATATTATAAATTCTCTGCAGCAGTCTGGATGAATCCACTGATATGGCCGTTGCCTTGCAGCCATTTTGTGCAAGTAATTTACCAGAACAATGTAATCTTAACCTTTCCCCTTTATTCATCAACTCTCCAGAAACAGTGTCTGCATCAGAAAATTTCTATATATGGTGTGAAATGGAGCAGTGATATTAAAATCTTTATAACACAAGTGGGCAAAGTCAGTTTCAGTATTTGGTGATGTCACTTAGTGTCTTTAACCTACATGTTTGTGTTACTGAACATCGTGCGTTTGATTAGAATATGTCCTCGTTATGGAAAAGCATGTAAGGAAACCACCACAACAGTCCTCTAGGCAATAACACAGTGCACACAGTTTTACCAGCAGCCTTCAACTCTGCCATGCCTACGCGGTTGACTCCTGCACTCCAGCAGATCGGTGGCAGAGGTCCAGAATCACTTAAATCATTTTACCCAGGGCACAAAGGGGGCAGAGAGGAGCCACTGACCCTGTACTTGTCAGACAGGGCTTTATGCCTCGCTGACTTCCCTGGTGTGACATATCTCCTGTATTTGCCCCCTTCCCAACGCCTCCCTGTGTATCCACCACTGCAGTGGAGAAAAAGATCATTGTCTGTAGAGATATCAATCAAATGAACAGCATCTGGGGTCAACCTGCTGTCAGTGCTCCCTCTTTGCTTTCCCGGCTCTCATGTAAAGTGACAATAATGACAGAATGTCAGAAATGTTACCAAATGTAGTCATTTAACATGAGACGACACTTAGAATCCCGGTGTTCTTAAGCAGAGACATTGTGCTGGTTTCTCTCGCACTGCTCATCCCCAGACCTTTAACCCACTCTTTTCACTTCTCTTTAAATGAAGTGTGTGTGGATTAAAGCCACCTCCCATAACAAACACACACCGGCTATGGGTCATTCAATGGTCATGATGTTATTAAAGGATCAATTGTGCCTTAACACACTGCTTCTCCTTCACAGAGATAAGTAGTAAAACAGATGGGGCTTATGCAGAGCGGCTTTAATATCTATTTTAAGTTCTTTAGAGACAATGACCTAATGAGACATTTACATTTTGTTCAGCTGGGTTGAGAATACATAGACCAAAGGACCTGTCATCTGATACTGCCACCATAACTGTCCCTAAGTTTAGTTGATACGCGTGCACAGTATAAACCTCACACTTCCAAATGTTATTGTTTTTCCCAATAAAAAAGCGCTGATCATTACACTAAACAAAAATGCTCTTGCTTAATGAATCTACTGTATTAGAGGCTCGATGAAGAGTAGAATGGGGAGAAAATCCAGAATAACGTATAATGATGCCTCAGATTTCCTCTTAGTAAGGAAAGAATAGAGTTAAAATCCAGAGAACTGGTGCAGCAACTGGCATTTTTTAAATGCAGTTTTCACTCCACTTTGTATTTTTTTAACAGATTTTTTTTACCTCTCTGTAATTATAATAAAATTGACATTACTACAGCCCCATAGTTCAATATTAGGAAATATAACAACAGGAAATAATAACCCCTATTCTTAATTACAAGTTAATTCCATAATATTTCAAATCAGCTACATGCTGCAGCATTTAAATATTACAAATTGATTATTAGGATGCCTACAATGTAGTTTATACATGAATGGGGATGCTAGGTGCATGTGATGATGAAAGGCTGCAGTAAAGTTCAAAAGTCTGGTCATTTTTCTAGTCTATAAGCTGCTGTCAAGAGAGTTGTGAAGGTAAAAGCTAGGACATGCTGTGCTGAGATCAACACGTGTCCGCAAAAGCCTGGAGGTTCCACAACAATCTGTTCCAGTTGGTTCACTCTTGTGCTGTGACCTCAATTTTTGACTGCTGTTGGAGCTTCCTTGCACTCTGGTTTGACACAAGAACAGTACAGGCAGCTCTACACTCACCCGACCAAGCAGAGGGGGGCAGAGTGGAAAAGCTGCTCTCATATCAAACAAAGAAGCAGAGGAACATTGAATTAATATCTGCTCATCCTGGGCTGCAAAAGCATCTTCAACTTGGCAATCCTGTGAAATGACACTTTCAATTGGGGTCAATTGGACCCCTTCCTCTGGATTTCAGGCAGCTTCTCTGCCTAGGGGTAATCAAGGGCTGTAGTTATAATTAGAGTAACAGGCTTTCAAGCAGTGCAGCTCAACATTTGAGCAACACTAGAGGTCAGTGGCAGCCCATGCAATCATGTAGTGAAGAGACACTTTTCAACATATATATCATCACTTAGCTTTTATCAAATGACAGAATTTGTAGTAGCTGTCCAAAGGTGAGAGTTCATACATTTACACAACACTTCAACACAACAGTCACATATTTGTTGCAATTTTATTCATGGTCATTTAATTGTTTTTTATTGTCTTCAAAAGGAATTGCTACTAAAAGGTTAATTATAGACCACCATTCGAAAATAGCGAACATTCAAACATTTCTGTTTAAATGTTTTACTTTTAAAGCATCTCTTCTCTGCTGTCTCATTTGATGCGGAAAGTGTGATTGTGGATTCGTATTCCTATTCGTTACTTCCCCCGCTCCCTCTCAGTGGTACAGCAAAACAACTCGGCAGCAGTGACACAGTGGTCTAGTAATTATCTAATTGTTCAAGCTATGTCTTCCTTTGATTTATGGTCTTGTATCAGTGGTTGACCTGATTTATAATGAAGTTCCCCCACTTGTGAAAATATGAACCTGAATTATGTGGCACCAGTCCAATTATTTCTTTGTTCGGCTGGTGCTCCTGTCAACATTGACGTTCGCATCACAAATAGCTGCCGTTGACGCTTTCACCTAATAACAATAATATGATCCATCATTTTAGATTGGCCCAATCACACCTCCCACCATGTTACCAACTTCATCTATCATTGTGGAGATGCACCCTTTTCCCTAAAGATCGTAATCAGACATCTTCCTCTAATGGAGTATTGGCTGTTCATCAGATTGAATGTTTCAAACATGTTTATCAACTTCATACTTTCCAAGTACAGCATATGACGTGATGGTCATTACTGCAATGCTGTGTCTGGAATGTCACCAGACCAGCAGCTGGGAGACAACACGACTGCACCTTCCATTAATCCAGTAGGCCTCCCATTATCAAGTTCAGGCCACAAAGTCAAAAAACCAGGTACTAAGTGGAGCAAGTTGCTTGGCACAAGGACAAAGTTGACAGAAAACACAAGGCCCTCACACACTGTTTGGACAGCAGGAGGCCGTGAGTACATGGGTTGAAGAATAGACCCAGCCGCATAACACATCCACTATACAGATGAGCTGCCCCCTTCAAATTAGCACTGAGCACAGAGACTGCTGCTGGTGTCTGATGAAAAGATGCACGGCTGCCACTATTTGTGACGCTAAGGCATTCATCAAATTAATTACTGGTAGATCCAAGCACCTCTCTGCTACCTCTTTATTTTGAGTCCAGTAAATGGGGGCTCAGACTAGTGCTGACAGAGAGGCCTAATACACCCAGTCTTTCACTGCACATAATTAATTGAAATCTTTGCTAGCTTGACAAATTGGAATGATGAATCTATCTTCTATGAATAGCTTAAGAAAAAAAAATAAAACAAATGCATAATCAGTCAAAACTATACAGTAGAAGCAACATCTTGCTCTCTGTCTCATTCACTCGGACTCCATCTCTCTCTCTTTTGCTCTCTGTAGCAAAGAATGATCCATTAGGCTGAGAATGCATGGCTTGTTGAGAAGACTTGCCTTCCCTTCACTACCTCGACTGATAACTTTGGCTTCTTACTTTAATAGAGCGGTCAAGGTGGAGAGTTCCTTTGTATAGTTCAGTAGAACATAAGACAACATAAATCAAACGACTGTGTTTCGCCATGGGAAATATGTGTTTTCTAATCTCTCAAAAAAAAAAACTATACCTGAATCTCAGTCTCATCAATGTAAAAAAATAATGAAGTGGCTTTAATTAATATTCTAATAATAATGATGGATCAGATGACTGTGTAAAGTGAAATAAGTCACCAATGAACTTGCACAGAATTGTCACTTGACTCTGCAGATGCTGCTCATAGTTTTAGCTTGTTTCTTTTGTTTTGCAGTTGCAACTTTACATTTTTAATTTATGTTCAGCACTTTTCTGGTGTCCTTTTTTCCTGCAGCAAGCAGCTGGTTTTAAAGGGAGAAAGCTTTAAAATCACACTGGGTGCCCTTCAACAAATGGCAAACAAACAAAGTTAGAGATTAATAGGTTTTGTGTAATATTTAGCAGCTAAAGAGTTGGATATTTTCCACAGGGGTTGGTGGAAACCAAAATCAGAGTTAAAAGGAGAGTGAATATTGGCCTTAGAGTCACCAAAAGACAAAACTCCAAATGAATGCTAGTCCTCCATATCTGTTGGAAGTGTAAATAAGTTAAGTAAAATATGCAAGTCTTGTGTTTACAACTTGTTTCTGTTGTCCCCAGTGGCTACACAGATTTGTTATTTCAAAACAACTATGGTTAGGTGAGTTAAAGTCTTTTTCTATGCTGTGACAGATGGAAATAAACACTGATTCAGCTTTAACTCCACACAATTTTTTAAGTCTTTTTGTGTGGCATTACTGTGTGCAAGTAACAGATCGTATGCTAGCGTAGCACCAGGGGTCACTAGAGTCAGAATCGGTCATACAGATTCAGACTGTTGGTCGTCAGTCAGCCACACTTGGGAAGAAATGGGGTGTACCCCACAGTGCAGTATGTGCGCTCAATACCATATGCTATAAAAACAAATACACTGTATTTTTGACCAAAGCAGATAAGAACAGTAGCAATAATTTTTCTGCATATGTTATTATTGTAAGCATAAATGAGGAAATTTCACAGCATGAATTATGCCAACATTGACTGGTTTTCCACATTTCCTCACATATGGATTTTATGAAGAAAAGAAATCATAATAATCATAAAATAAAAAGAAAAGATAAGCATCATTTTGGATTCTGTCACATTTACAATTTATGTACATACAGTTTCATGTTAGTACATGTACAGTATGTGATCTCAAGATTTCAAGGGTATGATAAGGGTGTTTGTAGGAATGAGATATACAGGCACATAGGCTGCATATTTTTTGTACATGTGTACATGAATGTATCTTTGTGGGTGTGCATAGATTGGGGATACACTGAATGTGAAGGTTGCTGCTGTGAAGGACATATCATGTCTATGGTAAGTAGTCATCCTTAATAGGTTTGGTTTGGATGTGAAATATTGGTGTGCCAAGTCAGTATGTGACATTAGTGTTGTCTCTAGGGAAAACTGCAGACTGATCTCAGTTCAGCAAGTACCCAGACAGGACAGGGGGCTAAATAAAGGCTCAGATAGATGAAACCATAGCTAAACCTTACACATCCAAGACAATAATTTCCCTCCACCTTCTGTGGAGTCTGTGTTCATCATATGTACAATATTGTTGCTGGAAAATTCTGCTTTTGTTTGAGCATGAATTGCCTCAATACAGTATGGACCACTTTGTGGTTTTATGTTAAATTTTAAAGCATAAGAAACACTAGCAGCACATACATCTAAGATTTTTGATAACATGGATGTTTGCAGCTGAGGTTAACTTAGTATGTATTGGTATTATAACGATAACTGATTGAGTGGTAAAGACAGTGGGTCTCATTCACCAGGATCTAAGTGTTCTCTTAAATTATTTTCATAAGTTGTTCTTAAGAAAGGTCCTAAGAAAAGTTTACGTGTGATTCATGAACGAGTTCTTAAACCACAGAATTGTTTGCATGTGTGTTCTCTTATTGATGTATCCCATGTGTTTGTAAGTTGAAAGTGTGTGACAGTCGTTCCTAATTAGCCTAGGTTAATGCCCCGCCAGTGCCCATAAAAGGGCACGAGACTGCAGGGCCGTGTGCAGGCATCTCACACAGAAACTGAAAAAAAGGAAGTTGAGAAAATCAGGAATGCTGCAACGAAAATCTAAAGAAGGGAGCAATGAACTCCAAGCCGAAGAAAATCTGGAGTAGGTATGAAGTGGAGAACAACAAATGGGCTGCCATATATAGTAGCATCAGTAGTGGATATAAAATAAAACAAAAAAGACACATGGGATTCTCTTATTCACTGAGCACTGGAAGGAGAAGGGCGCACACCTGATGAATTAAAAAGATGGTTTGATCTCAAATCTGAGGCAACAAAACAAACACGGCTCTGTTGTGTGTGCCTTCAGCTGAGCAGACCTCCATGCGTGCACCCAGGTCCCTTGAACTTCCCTGAGTCTGATCTCAGATGCAGTGCTGGAAAACCTAATGCTCACACACCGGCCAAAATATGTGAGAAACACTTAACAGAAATTAAAAATAAAGATATACAGTGTGATACTCCGTCAGCCTGCCATAGCTCCATAAATTTAGCTGTTTACTTATGAGAGCTAATTATTCATAAATACATTATATAACATTATTCCATTGTAATTATTACTGTAACAATCTCTGTGGAAATCTCTTAGG
>NW_018127885.1:2604038-2615497 GCF_001952655.1 Monopterus albus
AGGCAAAGAAAGCTAAGGTATGATACGTTTATGAGGAATACATTAGCCTGAGGGGAGGAGAGAGTCTTGCGGTGGTGTATTTTAAAGACTCTTTTACTTTACATGTGCAGTACTATATCTGTTTTTTTTCTTTTTAATACAAATTTCAACCAAAAGAAGCCAGTTTTTTTAAAATGTGACAGTTACTTTGTAAAAAACAAAAAAGAACAAAAAGACTGCAGGATGCTAAGGGTTTTACTTGTTTTAAGAAGCCTTGGCTTTCTGAATGAAGTGGTTCTCTGATGGAAATCCCTGCCATGGAGTGTGACATGAGCATTTCCTCTCTGTTCTCCTATTATCAGCTCAGCCTGTGGTGCACAACCTAATTCCTCTTCATCAAAGCGGTGTGGGCAGCAGTCGGGGAGATGTGACCATCAATTAATCACCCACTACCTCCCTGACCAAGCTCAGTGCCTGCACAGATGTGAGGCCTCTTTGGTTTTAAACACTCTTACTGGGAGATCTGCTGCAGATGTGTGCCTGCCACAAACTGGTTTTGTCAAAAGGCTTCTGTGGACAGTGAAGCTGTCCCCACTATAAGAATCAGGCTGCTCTGAGGGGAAGTCAGTGAGAGAGCACTGACAGATTAAGCTTTAAGCTGAGCCTTAACTACTTCCTTCTTATAGTCCTACTTTTAATTGAAAGGAATGTGTTATATTTTTGGTTTCATTCTTAACAGGCCTTCTCTGAGAGCTAAGACCAGCTAGTGAGCTCATTTACTCAGATTCACTCAATGTTTCCCCAGCCATAAGCTGCTTTCTGAGAAACCCACTGCCTTATCGGAAATCTTCTGATTATTAGCTAAGCCAATTTCCCTACTGATCCTATCCCCAGGCTTCCAGCCGCCCAGTTCCCAATACATAAGACAGATAAATCAGCAGCTTGCTCACCTTACTTTTCATTAAAACATAAGTAAATGCCATTTCCAAGTGCATTTTCATTCAGCCCTACAGTATGTACTTCAATGTACTCCAAATGCACTATATTTTTTCCCACTTTATAATATTCCTTGTAAATTTAAGCATCTCAAAACCACTAGCTTAGAGCACTGCAGAACAGTAGGGTTGCAGAGTTCATAAATGAGTTAGAATCTCCAAATGAGTTTGGTGACCTCTTAAACTCCATGAAATTAATATAAGCAGACATCCTGCATGCTGCAGGCTACTGCAGAGCTGAGGAAGATCACTTAAGCTCTCTGAGTTTCATAAAACTTTTATAAGTTGACTTTCAAGACACACTGTAGCTGCCTGTTGGTGATGGCAGGGAGCAATACTGAAGCAAATAAACCTGCACTACCTCCACTTAACCTCTCAACCAAGTGCAGGGGAAATACCAGCATCAACACATGCACGTTACCCCAGGGCTTTGCACATCAGGCTCATCCCAAAAGCTTTCTGATTAAATTTATAGATGCACGAGGATGCAACCCTTAAACTCCACTCTAGTTTAGGGGTTGGTTACATAACTTATCAATATGTAACTCAAGTTAGAATGTCTTTTTATTGATTTGTGGGATTCTGTCCTAAGACTTAACATACTACTGGTTCTGTGATAAATATATCATAACTCAGTGAGCACATTATTTATGTCTGCAGTGACTTTTTCTACCGAAAGTTCCCCGAAATTCTACAGTATGTTGTATTTCATTGCTCTAGCCCCATGCAGATCATGTTGCAATCAAAGCAGCAGGTATTGTATTGTACCCACGCAGCATTTCGGTAGCACACATAGCCCAGTACAAAATCAGCATCAAGTCGGAATAGAGTACATTGGAAGAAAATAGACATTTAGATTAAAAATGCTCACACTACTCATGTTCAGAAGCTGGCTCAGGTTAAGCTGCTTTTTTTCCTTTTTGAGGAAAATGGGCCAGCAAGATAAATGGGGGCACAGAAATTTATTTAATGAGAATGTAACTGACTTCACCTATAAGTATCTACTCATGCTTAATGAATTTTGCCCCCAACCCCAACAGGAGATTTATAGGAAGAGTCTTGCCAAGTTATAAATTTGTAAGAATAGCAATGTCAGATGTTTCTGTTTATTATGCAATATTAGTGGGAGTGTCAGTGGTTCATGGTGTTGTTCCAGCAGGAAAAGGAACCAGTGAAAGAAGAGAAACTAATTTATCAAATCAATAAAAATCAAAACAAACTTGACATGCTGTTTTAACAGTACAGGGGAAGGTGTCAGGATCAACATTAATGATGAGAATGTCTGCTTTACAAAGGATAAATGTCATACCTACTAATGTAGTACTAAAGTGTACTTACTGTTTCTGTGAACTTTTGATTTCTTGTTTTGAGGAACTGATTAAGGAAAGGCATCTACACCTGTATTTTAATGTAACTATCAGAATGGCATTCTATCAGATGTACATTTAGATGCCATATTTAACAAAAAATGTAAAACAGTGGGGTAGGGTTTGGGTATTGTATTTACAGAAAATCCATCAAAGGAGACAATTTATGGCCCTTTTGTTGTGAAAACCTTTGGGCTTGGGTCATGTTTGGATGTAGTTATTTTCACTTGTAATTTATAAAAAAGTGTCTATGTCTGTTTGTGACTCTGCTATTTGTTTCCAAGTGTAGCCAGTAAAAAAAAAAAAAAAACAAGTTTACAGCTTCGAGGTCAGGCTCAGGTCTCAGTCTTGGCAGTTGGTTGGGTTCAGTCAGGTCAAGTCTTTAAAAGAGTGCTATACTGATTTTGCATTGCAGTCCTATAACACTGTCAAACCCTTGATGTATAGTTTTAAAAATATGTAAAATTGATGCATCAGAACCAGAGAATCTTTTTTAATCCAGAAATTCTTCCGCTTTGTCAAATCCTGGCGCCAACATTAATCACAATGCTCAACTGCCAACTTTTTGTTTTTGATCCACATCCTACTTGAAAAATCACAATGGTTTCGAAGTCAAAATTCCAATAGGGAAACTCCAGTTTCAAAATGCCAATTTCATGTACCCCAAAACTTCACCAAAAAGTAGATGCTCTCATTCAGTGTGGCTGGTTACAAATAGTGTTAAATGAATAAAACTCTCATAACAAAGGCTGTTTACTTAGGCTATATTAGTAAATTCCATTTGAAATTATTGTTGTGTGTAAATTCTGACTGAATTGTTATAAATATGTGATAGGTTCCTTTCTTATCTTTTGTTGATGTACTTGTACTGAATTATCTCTGCTGATATTCATATGCTGCCTGCCATACACATCTATGATAAGAAGACAAGTTTCTTGCTGTTAGCCATGCTGATTGTGGTGAATAGTGGAACGCGTAGGAGTGTTCAACTCGGACATTTCCAGCCTCCAGCCTGTATATGATACAGCATGAGTGTTATTCTAGTAGCAGCTAGCATCAAGCTGCTAGCTGGTCAGTTCACTTCTTTTAAACTCTACACCTTGAAACTGTTTTAGTTTTCAGATGCCACCAGTGCTAACTCAAGTGACATCCAAATACTGATTATTATGTCCAAATGCAGAATTAAAGAATCACTGTCATTTCTGAGGGCCTTGTGAATCCCAAAGTTTTGTTCGGACTTTGCGTGAGGTCCCTCATCATGACACATGGGTAGGTGCAACTCATCAATGGCAAATATAACTGGCTTGCAACAAAAAGTATTACAGTGCCTGGATAAGTCAAAAATACAGAGTCACAAAAATAGCTTATTATTTTACTTATACATGGGTATATGGGCAATGGGTAGACTTACCCTATATCATTGTTTTACCGGGCTCTTTAAACATGAGAGGGGAAAGAAACAGTGCAGTATAATCACCATAAACCTATTCTTTAAGGAACACTGACTGTGTTTCTCTTTTGATTAAATGTTATAGCATTTGTCTAATCTCACGTCTCGGCACTTCATATCTAATACACACTGACGGGTTAACAATCTGTCATCTGCAGAGGAAGCTAGGAAGTGCCTAAATCAGGTGCAATGGCCCATAGGCAAGACTGTCACACTGATGAGCTCCATGTGACTGAATTGTGAAAGTTGTGTCATGCTTTTAATACGCTGTCTCCAACACAGATCTGAGAAAAATAGTGATGATATATAAGCTATGATGTTCATATGTATAATTTGAGGACCACTGCCAAACTCTGATTCATACAGCCTGAACTGTGTTTCAAAAATAGCATAGTGTAAATAAAATTAAAGAGGTAAAATCCACTGTGTCACACAAATGGTCCAATAACTGCAGCACTAATGTACAGTAAGACTTTTTCATTTTTTCCATCTTACACATTAATGTGGCAATATCAGCTATTAAGTACATGGTACTAAACTGGTTTTGTAGTGCAGGTTGCCATAAGTTTTCACCTGCAGGACATTCAGTGTCAGTGTTGCTCACGAGTGTCTCTCTACCGTTCTTACTGTTAATGCAAATGCTGAGTTGTGTTTTAACATAAAAAAGAGTTCAGTCAATTTTAAATATAACAAGCAAAACCGTTTTGAGAGAAGTCTGGTTTTAGTTTTTGAGAACAGGTATAGTAGCTCATGCCCACCATGAGAATAAGTTGGCTAAGCTTATGATTTTAATATTGCAGTAAAATTATTGAAAGCACAGCAGTTGTTATTCATATCTGCATTAGTCATTGGTTCTCTGATATTAAACCGACAGCCCTTTATTAAAAATAAATACACAGCTGGTGCGAGATCAAACAAAAGGCTACACATACTGTAGCTGTATTCTTGCAAAAATTCGGATGCTATAAAATTTTGAATTGAGAAATGTTCATTTTTTCCACATTACATGAATAATTTCCTCCATTAATACTAACTGCCTCCCTAGAATGACCTAATGCAAAATCTTCATACTGTAAGGATAGTATTTCAAGTACCCCCAGTAACATTTTGTGAATGTCCTGAAAAACAAACTCTTAAAAACAGCAGGATTGGACACTGCAATAATGATCCAAAAAAACATCCAAATATATAAAATAACAAGATCCATAACAATTTGCTGTACTGTTGCACAGATACAATTTTGCTTCCTGGACTTGTATTTGAGTGTTTTTGCATAGAGGTGTGTGAATACTATTCGTTCATACAACATCCTTATATAGTCAACTTTTCCATTTCCTTTAGTTCTGTTATTAAATGTGCATTAACTGGTACTTTGGTAATTGCTTTAGCTACTGTAGCATGCTCTTTATTTACTTTTTTCTTTTTACAAGATGAAATAAAATAAAGAAATGTCAACAAACTTGGTAATTCCCTACTGGGTTTCCTAAGCTTTAGTTTTTTAGCTTGCTAGAGCTCCTTGGTAGGGTGGTATAGTGCGCGGCATGATGAAATTATTAGGCATGAGTGAAAAGATGAGGTCAGAACCCAGGTATTGTATGCAATAATCTCAGTTACATGCGCCATCAGTATGAAGGGTGTATGTGTTAGAAGTGTACGCTTGCAAGGGTGTGTGCGCATCTGTATATCTGAGAATGAATGGGCGAGTCGGATGGGGAAAGAGAGGGAGTAAGGCACACAGACTGCTGGATGCTGCAATCTCCCCTGTGGGCTAATAGATTTGAGATGACATGTTCTCTGCTTTCATGCTGAATGTTCACTGAACTTTCTGGCCACAGAGCCTGCCACTAAAGAGGGTTCAAGCAGAGGTTAATATAAACAAACAGCAGAAAATATGGTGCTAAGGATTATTAAATACAGGGATGACTGGCAAAACCCTCATTGCTATTAGCCCCTGGCCTCCACCTAGACCCCTTGCCAAAAAGTAGATGATGCTTTTTTGATGACTCCTTTGTATGGAGTGTCAACTTTGCATGTCAAATATTCTTTATTTTTGGTTGCAAAGTGACACAAACCATGATGAAAACATTAAATAAATATCGATGTAATAGTCAGTTTTTGTAGGTAAATTTTCTAGCAGTTTTGTTTGATATTTTACCAGCGTACCAAGGTCATTCATTTTCCAGAAAACCACTATGACTGGCTTGAATGTATTTTTGACACCCCTTTTTCGGAATATACTCCCCGTTTTTTCTTAATATCCCCGCTTCCCATTCATTGTGTAATATCTCTGTGTATAACCTATGACAGTTCATAATGTTTAAACTGTATGCTGCCCTCCAGTGGTTGTTTTCTTACATTGCTCAAATTGTCAGGCAGCATGGCACAGTGTGATGAGAAGGGTCAGAAACATGACTTGCCTTTTTCTGTCTCTATTAGCAGTCCAATATCACTCGTAAGTCAGTTTCAGTTTTGCAGCACAGCAGTAAAATCTTGTGAATGCCTACGTTCAACAGATATTAAAAGAAAACTAATATACGTACTTAAAAAAATGGGACTATCTTGTAAATAACAAGTTAAGTGAGGTGTTCCTGCTGGGATACTGAAATTTATCACTGCCAGCACTAATGTGCAAATTCTGTGGTGTTAGCGGTGCATTGGTAACTGTGATTGTCATCTAATTAAATTGTGGTTCATCACAAGAAATGCTTTTAATAGCAAGATAAGCTCAGTGAGTCCACTGAAGCATTCCCCAGATCAATATAGATGTTACAGTCTTGAGTACGAATTGTCTTAAGGTTACATAGGCCAGCTGAATTAATTAGCATTGCATTCTAATATCCTCCACTGAAACTTTTTGACCAAGCAGGGTTTGATTGGGTGCTGGATACATCGAGCCTCTGATGTTTTTTATTTGCTGCTGGGTTGCTTCATTAAAGAGATTAATATGGCATGCTTTTTTTTTACACATCAGTGTACATGGATACAGCTTAAAATTAGACATTTTACTCTGTATGTACAGATATGTTAAGGCTTCCCTGCTGTATTTTGGTGTTATTTATGTCTTCCTTTCAATTTGGGGCCAGTTTTCTTTATTCTTTATTGCAACAACTTTATAAATCATGGCCATCAATTGGCTTTGGAAAAAGCTTTTGTGACCCTGCGGGGTGCCTCACTGACAGACTGATGCCTGCCCTGTATGGGCTGTAATACTGTGATTTCAATCAGCAGGCCCTGGGCAAGTAGAACACAATTACTTTTTTCTTGGCTAGAAGAACATGTTTTGGGCCCACACAAAGGTGCTTTATACTAAAGAAAATTCAGTTCTAATTTAATATAATTTTTGGATTACATTTCATTTTTAGTTTACTGTATTATCTTTTAGGAAGTGAACAGAAATGTGGCAGGTATATTGCTAGAACTTTGAGTTGGTTGCATGTAGTTATATTGGCAATGCTTTCACAGTATATGAAATAAATCAAGGACAGAACAAGAGTTTATTAAAACATAAATCAAATGTATTAATTCATGTAAAACAGTGAAAAGAAAAACTGGGGAAGTAGTGGTGTCGGTTCACGCATACTATCACAGCGTCCTGCTGACGACATGTGACTGTGACTGCGACGCCTTGGGTGCCTTGTCAGTAGAGCGACCCAGGGGCTCGACTCAGGGGCTTAGCTCAAGCCACCGAACTGGGAGTCAAATCAGAGGGACTCAGTTGTCACCTCATGCCTGACTGGCCTATGACCCTGAGGGGTAAGACCCATGTCTGGGTCATGTACAGTCCTGTGACACACTTACCAACTGAAGGGAGCATGGCAGTCATGTTCGTACGAAGCAGCATTGTGACCTCTAAATAACAGTTTTACTGTTTGCACTGTTAACTTGTAATCCTGTCAGATCAGGTGAATTTAATGACAGGTTTGACATAAAGGTGCCATTTAAGTAGCCTACATATTTTCTGTAGCACTAAAGATGGAAAATAAAAAAATATTGCTTTGAGTCAAGCTGTTAACAATGTAAGTCACTCTTGGAATTGTTGTTGTTTTTCTATTTTACCTTAAAAATGAAATGTCCAAATGGACAGCTTGCCCAACATTTCTAATAACATTTCTTTCCCCACACTGGCTGAAAATATCCATGTTTTTTTCCAGTATCTCCTTTGGAGAGTCTAAAGAGGAACCCCTTTTCTTTGAAGCAAAGTTGAGTTGTAACTGTTGCAGGTTTTTTTCTGACACTAAAATTTAAAAGTGAAGCAGAATAAAAGAGTTTTTGAGTTCTTTATAGTGATGTCAGTGATGAATCAATAATTGATTAATTGCTGATATTAGTTTAATTTATTAAAAAACATCCTAACCAACCAAACAGAGGATGAGGATGTGCAGTGTGACTGCCAGAAAAGGTACTGCAGCAAACTGGTGCCTCTTACTGTTTAATGAGATGATGTTACATGTGTTTGCTAATTAAAATTGGAGTAAGTGGACATTTAGCATCTGCTAGACAAATTCATTATGCAGTATGGTAGTCTATACACGAATCTGGATAATTTTTACAGTATTATACTAAATATACACACTCTTACATACATCATAAGCAATTCTACAACATGCTGTTAAAACTGATATATGGAATTTCATTTGCATTGTGATCTTAGATTTGACATCTGATCTCTTACTTACGGGTATAATAAAGCACACTGCAGGCTGCAAAGCGATGGAAGGCCACTTTTAGCATATCACCTGCTTCCCCTGTTGTCACCCTCTTCCAACCCTCACGCACGCCATCCCCATCTTTGCCCTCGTAATGGCCTTTACACTTCACTGTCACTCCTCGGCTCGCCTACGACACCGGAATGCAGTGACCTGTCTCTGTAGGTCAAGTTCATACATTCCTCCTGTTTTAACATAATGCAGAGGTGTTTTGTATGAGTATGTCTGGTAGCATTGCTATGACATGAAAAACAGTGAGTTGATGATGTTTTCGTAATTTTATCACTCGGTGATAGATTTAAGTGTTTAGTATTAGTAGAGATACTGTATCTACCAATGGATGCCTAGTGGGGCTCTTTAGCTTAATTTAATAAGACAAAATAAAACTGTGGTCCCTCCTGGTGCGTTGGGGTCTATTAGCTCACCGACATGCTACACAGCATGGCACTTGAATCTGTTACAGTGGCAAACGGCCTCGTTACCCTTGTGCCTTGTTGTGCAGCCTGACCAATTACTTTTGATCTTAAGATGACATGACATTTGTAGGTTTTGCACTCTGCAATGACTGCACATGTTAAAAGATGCATCATGCCTTTTCCCTTGCAAATAATTTATAGCACGCGCCCCCCCCAGGGTTTACTCTTTGAACTTAAAGGTACAAGCTTTAAATATAGTTGTTTCAGCTGTGTTTTTAATAATGTTACATTTGGATATTGTTACAGTATACTGACAAATTTGTATATTCTTAGGAAAGAAAGTCGAAGATATTTTTGATGGTAAAAATTTTAATGGACGCCCATAGATTTTAACTCTGATCTGTGCTATAAAAACACAGAGCAATTCAACAGCATTGCCTTAAATACAGTGTTAAAGCATTTCACTTTTGTAACATCTTACATACACCATTAAAACTACTGGTAGTTGGACTGAATAGAAAACACCACAGGGTAATGCAAATACCTTTTCTGATCTGTCAAGAGCCTGTATGTTTTCATCTTGTTTTATATGGCTAACTGGTAATGGGTTATATGATGTATCACATGTCATGTTTGTGTTATTAGGTATACTGAAAGCCTCAGGTTTAGACATATTTTATGCTTATTCAGCCATTTGAATTGCTGCCTTTCACATCCAAATTTACTGTGATAGATTGGGGAAAATACAAAGACTACAAACTTCTCTGCATATGCAGGTAAAAGATATTCTGCATAAGTAAACTACATTATTATCCTATATTTTATGTAGACTTATTATTACTGAGTTATGGACCAGGAATAATATGGTTAAAGTATCTCCTCCTCAGTAGCTGCTGGCTGCCATGATATCACAGATTACACAGTTAGAAAACCAGGGGAGGGCGAGTTGGTGGGAGGCGGGTTGTAAACCCAGTCCAATTCCCTAATTCCCTTGCTGAATACATGTTACCTCTATGGCAATTTGTCAAACACAACACTGCATGCTTGAGGAATCAAGTGCCCCCTGGTGGTGATGTAATGGACCAGAAAAATAGATTTTGATTGTTCAGATTGGATGTACAACCAGCCAAGGGCACTCAACGTCAATTTGAGCATTAATTTGCACAGGAAGAAATGACTTGTAAAGTCATTTATACAAGCCTAAAACGATGTTATGTTTCTGCAGCGATGTTTTATGTATGCAGAGATTTTAGTATGGAAACTTATTATAGAGACCGAACACAGACATTTGTCAGGCAGTCATACTTATGCATTTTTTTCCCAAATCATTATCACAAAGAATCAGCCCCTCTGCTGCTTTAGATTCAGACAGAAGTCTTAACATGGGTGAGTAACCCATGAGCCTCTCAGGCGCACAAACAAACATGAGAGATATAAACAAGGGGCATGAGGGAAATGTCCCGCCAGATGTTTTTTAGCCTTGGTGTTTCTGTGGGGACGTCACCAACCGAAAGAGAGCCAGAGTAGGACATTTAATCCTATCAGCAGAACTGCATTCCCATAATGAGAAATTAATAACATGAGCATGCTTTCAGGTTAAACTGAGCAGTTAGGACCATTAGCTCATTTTCATTGCTGGCATTAGGTCAGCGGATCAGGGTTTTTTTTTTTTTTGCCCCTCTGTATAATCCAACAAAGTAGGTCAGTGTCTTTTCAGTATTAGTGCTGTGGCTGTGATCCTGTTGTTTCAGCTCCAGGCCATGGAATTAACCCCATAGATGGCTAAACTGGATAGGGCAGAGGTTATTGGAAAGCTAGGTTAGGGGTGGGACTTCAGACAGGTGTAAACTGTGGATAGTACTTTTAAATCTCTAATAGGTCCTGGCACTCAGCTCCTGCTTGTTCTCAGAGCTCGAGCAAGTATATTTATTTCCCTGCAGCTGTTCTACTATGGAACATGTTACTGTACTCACCACAACCAACAAACCAACCCAACCAGCAATATCACTTTGGTGAAATATTAGATGCTATGTTTAGCTCATGAAAAACAGAATAAATCTTAGGGCAAGTCAAGATTTTAAAAATGTAAACAAAAAATAAAAAGGCTTTAGAAAAGGATAAATGGGATATTGCTTTGAAAATCAATGTTCTTGCTGTCCAAACTTTGGACTTTAACATGTATCATCTGCAAATGATCTTGGACACAGAGTTTGCATAAGAAGTGTCTTATAGAAAATAGAAATGACCGACAGTGGTTGTCAGATGGAAGACAGTGGTTTTGGTAGCAATAGCATTTGCACAGATGACTTATGACTTTGGCTACATGGTTTTCAGTGTGTATTAGCCCAGAGATGAATAATCAGTGAGCAAGCAGAATGTCCATTTAAGATTAGTGTCCTTAATAACCGCACCCAAGACCTCACACCCATCCATCCATCTATTTTCCTCAGCTTATCTGGAATCGGGTTGCAAGGGCAGCAGTCTAAGCAAAGATGCCCAGACCTCCCTCTCTCCAGACACTTCCTCCAGCTCCTCCGGGGGAATGC
>NW_018127885.1:2615728-2620880 GCF_001952655.1 Monopterus albus
CGAGGGACACGGTCAAATGCCTTCTCCAGATCCACGAAACACATGTGGACTGGTTGGGCAAACTCCCATGAACCCTCCGCCACCCTGAAGAGGGTATAGAGCTGGTCCAGTGTTCCACGGCCAGGACAAAAACCGCATTGTTCCTCCTGAATTCGAGGTTCAACTATTGGTCGAATTCTCCTCTCCAGTACCCTGGCATAGACTTTCCCGGGGAGGCTGAGGAGTGTGATCCCCCTATAGTTGGAACACACCCTCCGGTTCCCCTTCTTGAAAAAAGGGACCACCACCCCGGTCTGCCAGTCCAGAGGCCCAGTGAGATAATAAGGGGAATCACAGATCATGCCATATTAGTGCAGCTTGTTTTGCTTTGATGGTTGAAGCCACAATTCCACACACACAAACTGCCAGCTTGTCACTGCTGCCCTCCAAATGTGGAAGCAAATATATTTTGACAGATAAAGAATGAGTGGCAGGAGAACACAGCGTGGCTCTTGTCTTATATTGTAGTGACGAGTGAAAGATATGACAGTTGGACTGTGGAGATAAATATTTATAATAAGCCCTCTCTTTATTGGAGGCAAAACTGACACAGTCTAAAAGGAAATAAGATATCCAGTGATGGTGGGAATCACATTTATGGCTGATGTGGTGTGGCTACAAGCTTCAGTTTCTACTGTGTTTGTCCATGCTGAAAATAAAGTATGGACATGATTTGGCTTGACTGGAAAGTGTCCAAGAAATACAATGGGTGTCTTTTGTATATACAATATTTAGAAATATTTTAAACAAATTCAAAAAAATCTGTTTGTATTGTACTATAAGAATAGTGTGGGTACACAAGTATGACTTACTGTGAGACATTTTTTAAAAGATTTGGGATACAACATCCTACCTCTGACAATGGAGGAGCCTCATTTGGGCAAAGAATGCAGTGAAACAGTGAGGCTTGGGCTACTCTCTCCAGCCCTTACAATCACAGAAGTACAGAAAGCCAGTGGTGGTGCTTCTGAAACAATCTATGATGCCACTGAAAGTGATAGCAGCTGCTCAGTATCAGTAGTTCCCTCCGCCACTTCTTAAAGAGCCAGGTCACTATTACCTCTATTGACCCCAGTGCCCTTACACCTTTTGTAAGAGTGCTCAGAGGCTACATAATGACCTGATTTTATTGAATCATAAAGGTGGTAGGCAGCATAGTAAAACCACCACAGTTTTTCTTTTAATTTTCATGCAGTATATCCGATAACGTATTCACACAGAGGATGTCATGACCTGAATTGCCCAGTTGCTGTGAATGCAGTCAAAGTTGGGCAGGGATGAATCCCAAGTGAACTGTGCTGGGTTGCTAGTGTGACCTAAATAGGGCGGTTTGGCACATTTACCTCGATTGCCCCACACAGAAAGTGGAGACAGAAGAGAAGGGGGTAGAGTACAGAGGAGACAAGGGGTTTAGACAGGAGGAGAGACAGTGAGAAAGAGAGAGTGTGAGAGCACACACATTCATACATTGGGGTGGTAATCTGAGGATATGTTTTGTACTGTTTTTAAAAGCTACATCACACATACTACAACAATTCAGAGTTTTGTGCTTTGTGTAAAGCTCAAACTATTGGACTAAATTGTTCATTTAATGCATGACACATAATTATGACTTTTGCAGCTGGAATATCAGACCGTGTTGGCAAAGGTGTCGCTGTAACAGCTTCTTTTATAACAGATGTACTGTTGTGTAAGTGCATGGTGTGGGCCAGTAACATGGTAGAAATCACATGTGGTGATTTCTTACACAGCATGGATCTGCTCTTGTCCATTACTGAGTAAAAGTGATTGGTGATTTTAAATGTTGCATGAGACATTTGGACTGTAGACAGTAATGACCACTCAAATTGTGAGGCAAGAATAAATAAATGCTTTTACCTCAATGGACTAAATAATCTAGTTGCTAAATAAAGGCAAGAATACAACCATATCTCTAAAACATATAAATAATTAGCTCCTTTAGTGATGTCTGTTCAGGAGTGCAGCGTTACACACTATAAGTGTAGTTCTTAAGCAACACTATGAAGGAAAGGTGGGAGAAGATTCAAGGAGGATGACAATCTTAATAATGAAATTAACAGATCCTTTCATTTAAAGAATGGAGTAATGCTGAAAAACTAACATCTGAAACATTGTTTTCTATATAGCATATGGCTTGTGAGTGTGCATGTGTGTGCGGAGAACATGAATGTCTATTTGTTAATTGTTACACTCTTTGTAATAACTTATATCACATCTCATACAACAAGTGCAACTCAAAGTGCTGTACAACAGCAAACTCCAAAATAAATATAAAAATAATTGTAAGATGTGCTTAGGCTACACATAAACGAGCCAAAGAAGTTGGTTTTAAGGTTCCACATGGAAATATCTACTGTGTCAGTGGTACAAAAAGTAGCATCAATGTGTCTTAGTTCTGCTCTGGGGAACGACCAGGCGATTCACTACAAGTCTTTTTGTGTCAAGTTCAAGTGCTTTTTTAAAAAGAAGAAAGTGGGGATAGATTCGAGGTAACCACATTTCTAAGTAAATCTGTTTTGACAGATGAACATTTTTTCCAACTATACATATGTGGAGGAGACCTAGTCGAACTTACTTTTAGTTCAACAGATTTTTGTTATCTTTCCTCACAAGATGACCGCAGAGTCCTCACATCTCAAACTACAGTCTGGGAAGCTTCTAAGTTTTGAATTTAAAGCTATTGGTGGAGAAAAAAAGAGCATGTGGTTTGTTTTTATGATCACTGATCAATTTGGAAAACTATGTTCACCAGGCATTGCATCTTTGTTAAGAGGAGTAAATTGTTTTCGAACAATAGCCCAGTGCACTTCCACTTCAGATTTTCTTTATTCTGGTTCCTCCTGCCTGTGGGCTCTTTTAAACCACGAAATCTCTGACATTTAACAGGTAGTTTTTGCTTAGAGATAATCTGTAGTTTTAACTGGAGATAAAAGGTATAATGAGTCCCCTTTCACACAAGAGATTACACAAAAACTACATTTCACTAAATTTACTGTACATAATTACAATACATAGTAGGAAAACTCTTTAGCAACAGTATATAGTATGAATGTTGTACAATAGCAGCCATCTCCTTGCAGATATCCTTTGAAATGGGTGGTGATAAGTTTTCATATCAGCAGTCTATATGATAACATAGAAGACAGGGTATGCTGTATCAACCAGCGGGTATTTAAAACTTTTCCTGTCTCCTTGCTTAATTTGTAAGTTTCAAGACAAGTTTGTACTGTTTACAACAAATAATGCCAACAAAACAGGCCTTCAGGAGAAGCAGGTTTATGTAGATTTCCCTGGGCAACTGGGTGTTTCTGATTTGTGTGTGAGTTAATTACTCGGTTGGTTAAGCTCTCAGTCACTCAGGTCAGTGACCTTAACTCCAGATAATCTTACTCTGTGCTCTTTGAGAAGTGCAGCAGGTGACAGACAAAACATACAACTGTCCTACATCAAATGTTTTCCACTAAGACATAGGTTAATAATCATCGCAACAATTTATGATACTACATTGAACAGTTATTCTTCAGTGAAATTCTCATTTTATACTCTCTTAACGAATGCTTTTAAATTAGATCATACAGTACTGTACACTAGAATCCATGTTTACAAAATGAAGCAAAAACTCGGGTGCTGTAATAGGTGGGTGTAAAAATGGGGTGGGGGTCACAAGAACATACCATGGATCAAAAGGTACTCTTCATCCTGTAGAGGGCAGTGAAGACACATGGCACAGTGCACGCCTGGGTTCTGCCCTACTCTCTAAGCTCTACATATGATGTTCTCCAAGCATGGCATCTCTAACAGCAATAGATACACACACACAGTAGTGACATGTAGTAAATGAGATCTTTATAGATGCACTGGTTTGCAACATGAAACTTCCACGATTGGGAAAACCTGGATAACTAGCAAGTCTGCTGCACTTTGTGAGGAGTAAACTGATCTTAGTCAGTGGTGTGCCCCTCTAACAGTTACAATAACTTGCAGCATGTATTGTTGAATTTACAACTCCCCCCCCAAAATGCAAACAGACTAGATGAGTTGCTTCACCAGTCATTTGTTTACTTCAGTTCTGTGTGTGGTGCTGCAGTCAGCTTGTGGGTCATTCACACTTTACATTGGTGAGAGCTGTTAGGAGCCAGCCACACTCACCGACACACTGTCAACTGAAAGCTGTGTACAACTGTAGCTGAAGCTGTTGATTCTCAGTCATTTCAGCAGCACTAACGCATATCATTTGCTTTTAAGAACTCATTTTTTGGAGTCTCTCATCAAATGAGTCTTATGTGTTTGTTAATGAGATGGTGTTATTTTAGTTGGTTATATTCCTCAAAGTGTGAACTTTTAGTCATTATCTGCATACCCATGTCAGTCAGCTATGAAATATAAAGTATAGCAGCGTTTCTCAAAACTTACAGTAATTATTAGTGTTCATCCTTGGAGAGGATTTAATTTGCCAGCGTGGGGCCTCCTTTGCTTGTTTGCAATAACCCTGGCATTTGACTTGTGTCTTTTATAAATAAAGTGTTCTGTTTAATATCACTATCACCAAATACTTCAACCACTAAATAATACCTTGGGTCAAGTGACCAGTGTTAAGGATCTTCTTTCTTTTTTTTTTTTACCTTTTTGACAGTTTTTCATATCAGAGCTTTTTTGTTGTTCTGCTTTTCTTTATCATTTCTGCAGCCATTATGTTAATTTATAGGATTTACTAAAGATATGATGAAACCTTATGGCTTTGAAAGTTTGAGGCCATTTTCAGTAATGGACATAATCAGGTAAATATTGATCTCTTGGACCCTTGCTTATGCTACATGAGCATATTTGAGAAATCTTGTTATTTTCATGCCATTTCTGCTTTACTGGAAAGCAAAGCCATGTGAGGAATGATAGAAATGACATGTCCAGGTTCAGGTTTTTTTTTAACCCAGGGAATTGTTACACTGTATGTAAATGTACTGCCACCTGGGTTCTCTAACCTTACCTGCTGGTACTATATGATCTTGGCTGTCTGGTTATTCGAATTAGATCTACCCAACAAAAATATTTTATTAACAAAATCTGCTTGTGCCAAACTGCCCTTCAAAGAATT
>NW_018127885.1:2620895-2664838 GCF_001952655.1 Monopterus albus
CAAGGAAAAGAGACAAAATGTCATATAAGCATTAGGAGTTTTTTTCTTCAAGAAAAACCACAGTCTACATCCTCCACACTCACACTACATCTAGCACTCCTAAGGCTGCTGTAAAAATATCAGACCCTCAAAGGTACTTTACACATGAAGGCAAACTGTTCTACCAGCTTATTTACCAGGCATGAAGACAAACTGTTCTACCAGCTTATTTACCAGTGCACAGTGCTTGGTCACTTACATATGTCAGATGATTATTACATGTCACTCTGAGACAGAAGGCTGTGGGATTAAATCGTCCTGGGTACTTTAGACTATCAGAGAGCAGATTCTCATCCACTATAATGTAGAGGATTAGGCCAGTAATGCCTATGATGGCACATCAGTGGCACATGATCCAAATTGTCTCCTGACCTGGCTGTTTTCTGAAGAGGTAAATGAGGCAGAGGCTCTAAATGAAAACACAACAGATAAAAGTTCCACAAGTACAGGGGGCTTGCAGTATTTCATTGTAAACCTGGGGCCCGTACCCTACAGTGGTACATGGTCAAAGAACAGCCAGGCTATTTCAGACACCCTGGATATTTTCTTATCTCAGATGTTCCTACCAGTAAGCCTTTGTTGGTCTTATCATACATTTGAATCTTTGACTGATTCTGATTCAATTTCCTAACAAAGCGATCTCAGTTTTTCCTCTAGTAATCTGGTTATCAATGTTCTGGAAAGGGATGTCTTGTGTCACATTATAAGCAGTTGAAAGTAGAAGATAGCAGACAAACCTGGGTCATGGTGGCAATCTTCCAAACAGCTTTTAAACACTGTTTCACAGTTGATAAACAACCATGCCTGTAATTAATATTGTACATTCATGGTAAAAGGCATTCTGCATAATTACTCCACTGTCTCCTCCAGAAATATGCACATTCAGTGTTATTATAAAGCACACCAGTATATCATATTAAGACATAAATAATGTGCCAGTAGAATGAATTAATTTTATACACACCCTTCCCCCTTGTGCGGTACTTTACATTTAACTATGTCAGCAGTTATTGATGCACTCTTTAAACACTGACATTTTACATGCCTTTTAAATGGAGCTATTTTGTGAGCCACTCACCGAGTTAGTAAAATTTCCTTAGAGATAACATGAAGAGTTTAGTAAATTGGTTTAAACTGTTTTAAATTTGCTTTATGTCTTTTTTCCCCCAAGACATCCATATAGGAATGTGTTGCTTAGATAAAAATGTCAGATTAAGTTCTGCCTAATACCTGAAAGACAAAATTTTACCTGATGGTTTAAACCTTGGTTTGTGTAGCTGCTCATAGCAGGGTACTGATGGATTGATACAGTCAGTGGCTGTTTGCTGACTCTAAACCTTAATCAGCTAATTACTTCAGCAAGGTCAAGTTATAGATACCACTGTAAATGATCACCTATACATTTTATGGACTATAAATGACCTGGTTGGCTTTGAAAACACAAGTTAAGATTTTTTTTAAGCGCATCCATCTTAATACAGTACCCACCTGTACTGTATATACACTTTGTTCAGTCACTGAAATCATGCCTTGGTCTCCATATAATGTAGCTGTGCTTGAAGAGATGGTGATAAAAATCCACAGTCCTCATCTTAGCAAAAATGTATTCCAACGTTCAGCTGATGCAGAAATGAGGCAGCCTGAATTAGATGAATCATCTTCCAAAACAAGGAGTCTTTTTGTGTTCACCCTGGCGATTTCCTTCCTTGAAGATATCTACTTAATATGGCTATGCATTTTTGCTCAAAACAAGGGCCCTGGATTTTTCCCCCCTGTTTCTTATAGTAGTATTGCTTCACTGCCAGTATAAAGCTCTTAACAAGGGTTACCAACTATATACATTTTATAACTTATAAGAACAACAAATTAGCATGTAAACAGCAGAACACATTGAACATGTCTAGGCAGCCCAATGATGTTGTTATAGAGACTTTCTAAATCCTTGTTTTAGCTGCCACCATCATAACCAGAACAGGAGAGACAAGACATGACGTGTTCTGTGGGCTCATGTCCTCAATGAATAGTAAATGTATTTATTTATTCAACATTTGATCTCGGAGGTGCACCATGTAGTGTGTTTCTAACCAGGTTACAATCATACTAATGAAATTATGCTATTTGGGGTGATGGTCGGATAGATTCTGATAACAGGTCCTTGGATTTCCTATATATTGTATCAGATTAATCTGAATATGAGGGCATCCGAGAACATACGACAGCACTTTTGTAGTTCCTTTGCTCTTGTCAGTTTTTTTTTTTAATAAATACAAGATGTTGTCTTTGATGGCTGCTCAACAGAGAGAGAGCTGTCTTCAGCTGTAACCTCTCTGCACCAGAATCTGGAACATGACACATGTCAGGCTGTGATAAATGGTGCAGAGTCTCAGTAATTTCACTAGGAATGCCCTTGAGATGCCCAAAACCCCAATCGCAAATGCTATTGTTGAATTAAACCATAAAAAGAAATCCTTTCCCTTGACACCATAGAAACCATGCTGAAAATGAAGGAATTTTTATCCTCTCTAGGATTTACCTGTAGTATTTTGGCTTATTTACAGTGCAGTGTTTGCCTGCATGAAAAGGAGTATTAGAAGGCATATGACACACTGTCATTATTTAGATGTGTTGCGGTGCTATTATAAACTCATTTTATGTTAAAACTTTAAAGAAAATTGCTTCATAATATTTCCAAATAAAGCATCACATGTACTTACAGAATTAATAAATATCATATCAGCAAGATATGAAAAGTAGCTACTAAAGATCAAAAAGTGGTGACAAAACGTACATGACAGAGTAGATCAACTGATTTTTTTCTCAGTTATTTTATGTGTTAAGCTTTAAGCCAGAGATTTGCTTATGATATGTCTCATTTTGAGCACGCCAATGCTGCAAAGGTACTGTAACAGTATTTGTGTTGCATCTCCAGACAACACTGGAAGGCACATCAAAATCTGTGCCCCTTTATATTTCTATTAGACACCAAAAACATGAAGCTGAGTGTGTATAAAATGATCCTAAATACAAATAGCATCTCAGTCTAAGGATAGCAGGATGACCCGGGCCAGCTTGCCAACTAGCCACTTGACTTTCCTGCAACAGGCCTGAGACTAATTTATTATCTTTATGAACTGGAGTTTGTGAAGGTTTGTGAGACTGCGTTATGTAAATGAAGTAATAATGCAAAAACAACAACATTCATCACATCAGATCCATTTTTCTAAATACCTTTTAGAGATATCCTGCTAATACTAGTACACATCCATGGCATATTTGGCTCACTGTCATACAGTAAAGCTATGCCCTTGTTTTTGGAGGCAAGGTAACAGAAAATGTTGTTTTTTGTTATGATCACACTAACTTAACTAAACCAAAACATCATTTTTTGGAAGGTGATTCCAGTTGCTGTTTTGTATGATGTCAGTTCAGTTTACCACCAATGCTTCAAATTCTACATTAAAAATATTTCAGTGCAGTAAGAGTCAATGCTACATACACGAAACATAATGTTTACAGAAATACTGCAAGCAAGCAATACGCCATAAAAGAGAACTACGTCTATGTCTATCTGTACAAGTACATACTCATTTATGGACAACATGGCCATTAAACAATGACTACACTCTATCAAGCATTAATAATGTACGTAAGTGAGGAACCGTCTGTGACAAATAGTTTCCAGATTCTATTCCCCATGGAGGCTTGTCTGTAAAAAATACCATAAAGAAAATGGAAAAAAATCAGATTTACTGTATTGTCACTGGTAGTTTTGCTCAGGCTCACTGAGCATTCTTGCATGCGGTGATTTGCCAGTAATTAAAACAAAAACTGTGGCTAAACTATCTTCCGTGATATCCTCTCCAATGACAAATAGAACAGTGCGGTCTTAATTAGGAGGGAATGCACTGTGGATGTATTTGAATAGCGATGGGAAAACAGATGAGCCCATCACAGTGCACAGCAGGGAGCTGCGGAGTCTGGTCCCCCATTGCTGTGTCCTATCCATAATGCCAGGAGTGTGCCACATGCCTCTGCTGTCATCTGCACAGTGCCACCGGGGCCCCCAGGGGCCAGGCAGGTCTTCACTATCCAGCACTGGAGTGCAGCCCATCACTGGTGCACCCATTGACTCCTTTAGAAAACCTTGACCATCACACTGACCCTAAAAATCTGTTTCCTATTAAAGCTTATCCACCAATGTTTGCAAATTGATATAACATAGTTTCATTCTTGCCATTTTTCTTTTTTGTTTTTGTGAGATGCACTAGTTAGGTTGTATGGCAAACATTTTCACAGTAAAGTTAACTGGATCTTTAAAGTAAATAGATTTGAGCTGGATACAATAAATCATGCAACCATATCTGCATAGCTTTGACCTGTGTCATGGTCCTGGGGCTGCTCTTTTCTTTATTTATTTTTTAAGTTTACATGTTGGCCATTGAGGTTCTCTTTTGAAAAATAGCCACAGTTTGACTATGTCTGTTCAGCTGGCTGCCTTCAATTTTATACCTGCAAAGTTTCAATCTAGGCCTCCCTGCGTCCTTTAACATTTGGTGCCCGCCAAACACCCTCCCCCACCTTCTTCTCCCTTTTCCAGGAGTACTGGTAGAGACTGCACTTGTGCTGTTATTTTCAACCTTGGTGGACTGGGGCTTCAGTATGTATTCTGGAAATACTTCAAAGAAAAGCAAAAAGGCAGCAATTTTCTGCTTGAATATCCCTCTGACTAAATCCATTGATCATCCTTGGGGTTCCTGAGAGAGAGGGAGTGAGATGGAGAGGCATGTTTTATCCTCTAATAACTCCTACCTTCACCCCTTCCTGCCTCTGTGTTGTTGTGTTGTTGTTGGTCGCACTTCTGCTCTATTCCTTAGAGAGCTGCTGAGATTGAAGTTATTTTATGCTTCGGCTCCCCGGGCCCCAATTTGAAAACTCTTGTGTGTCAGTTTTCACACACTCCTGTCATATGGCAAGGAGCACTGCAAAGTTTTGTCTTTTTACTTTTTTATGCAAAGGCATCTTGTGTGTGAGAGTGTGTGTGTGTGTGTGTTGGG
This sequence comes from Monopterus albus, assembly GCF_001952655.1. Taxonomy (NCBI): domain Eukaryota; kingdom Metazoa; phylum Chordata; class Actinopteri; order Synbranchiformes; family Synbranchidae; genus Monopterus; species Monopterus albus. Next base: position 2,625,989 of record NW_018127885.1, read on the forward strand.
GGTGCATTTAGTGACAAATAGGGCAAGGAAAAAGGACTCATTGATGTGATTTTAAAAAACTGTTAGTTTTTGTTGTACAGTATGAGAGAATTATCTGTAAATGACATCTTCGTTTCTTCTGCCTGTGATAAAAAGTTCTCACCTGGTTAAAAAATGTTTTGTCTGCTCAAGTAGATTGCAACTGTATGGCCTCGTCCTTCGTGCTTCTGCCAGCAGATATGCCTGTGACTTTCTCCACCCAGCTTTATCCATTTGTTCATGTGATCAAAGAAGAACCCTTTTATTCACAAGCCTGCTTCTTTAACCTCTGAGCTGAAATGATATTTTCAGCATCAGCATAGCCATGAGGGTATAAGAGCTTTGATAGTTTTGGAGTAGATCAGTGCTCACTCACTCACTAACACTAGCTGGACTGTGTGTGAGAAAACCTGCAGTCTTCACACAGTCTCTGCACAGGCGTTTCACTTGACATGAACCTTTGCTCAGACACTTTGCTTTTGAATAAGCTACATCAGTTTAACTAGAACCTGATTGTTTGAATTTGAAAATTGCATGATACCTTTCTTTTGTTGCAAAAAAAAAATAAAATCAGTAGATTTTTTGACTAAAGAGTTTTGACTAAATATAATCTGCAGTGATAAAAATATTAAATTATATTTGTGTAAATCAAATGGAATGTGTCTAAATCTGTTTGCCATTGCATAAACCATTGTTGAGCCATTGAGATGTTTTATTTTAACCAGTTTGCCCTGCTCAGTGACATCGATTTTGCTATACTGATAATCTAAAATATACATAAACCAACCACTGATGCTTATTTTTTTCCTGCTGGTCTTTCCTACATAGTCATTTTATGTGTGTATTTTATCCCTTAGCCTGTAAGATCTATTGGTCAAGGTGGTGGTGAATGCCTGGGTCACAAGTTGGCTCTGTCTAATTTTGGTGCACTAGTGCAGGCACCTTTCAGACACCTCTCTTCCACTGCCAGCATCTTCCATCTCTGGCAGACTCAATAAACTGCAGTTAATTGGAAGGTGATGACAGACAAGCCAGGCACAATTTATTGCAGTTTGAAGACAACCTGTTCACTTTTCCTCTGTGGCCTCGCTGAGCCCTAATGTTGGAGCATCGCTTTCACCCGCCCCCATGCACACATTTGGCATCTGATGTGCCCACTGTGTGATGAAATACTCAAACAACACATGAAGAAAAATGAACAGAATTACATGCATTCTTAAAAAATCTTTGTGCACATTACCCTTGCGGATCATGATTTCCTTGCCATTGTCATCATTTTTCCTTGTTCAAGTAGGTTAAAACAAATGTATCCAATAACCAAGAACAACCTATCTGTGCCAGTAATGCTGCTTTTCTCATGCTGAAAATCAAATATAGTATCAAAATATATTTCTCAAGTTACACATTTGTATGCACAGCCTCTGTGTCACTGGAATTTAGTTGTCATAGCTCAGGCCATTGAACTTTAAGCTACCGTTAACATGAAATTGTGTAATAAGCCTCTAAAAACATGAATATATCAATATCATTTATGCCATGGCATAAACTTTATTTGATACAGCTTGATTGCTGAAGCCCAAGCCTTGACATTTGTGATGTACTCTGCCAAGAACATTAAGTATCCGAAAGTGATAAAGCTTCAATTTGCTAGACCATTAGACTAATTACTGCAATAATTAAGTAACTACTTGATTAGAACTAATGGGTACCTAATTATCCAGGAAGAAAAGATCAGGTGGTAATTAATAGAGTCAAGCTGATGTCTTCTGACTTACCAGTGCAGATTACCAAACATAAGGGACTGAACCTAGTGAGGACAGAAATGGAGGGGGGAGGAAATGGAGGGAGGAAAGTGTTTACCTGCCCCCCTATAGCTAAGGCAAACAGTTAGTTAGCATTGCATCACATGAGTGGATTGTTAATGATTGTTAATGTAACAGGAACATTCAACATCACTACATTATACAGGATGATTAGCCTGCATCTATTTTCTAATTTATCCATGAGTAGGGGTTGATCTCTATAGTATTGGTACTGATTACAGAGATAAGGAGGTATCGCACGGTACTTGACCTAAGTTCTTTTGATGGATGGCTGGACGTTTGTTTTCAGATCCACACTGATTTCTGGGTGTGTGTGGATGAAGCACTTAAGGGCTTTGCAGTATTTGCCCATACACCTCATTCACACACACTTCACACACCGATGGCAGTGGCCGCTGGGAGCAACTTGGGGTCCAGTGTCTCGCCAAAGACACGCAGACTGGATCGAACCGCTAGCGGGTCAGGGGACAAACCGCTCTAGCTCCTGAGCCACAGCTGCTCCACAGATACAGCCTACTGTATACTTGGAGCTACACACACTGAAAAAAGGAATGGTTTAAACTCATTTCACACAAACATCTCTTGCAGACAGAGAAAGATGAATAGAGACAAATCTAAAATTTATAGAATTCTACAATTTGCATAAAGTGTATTATCTAAACATATAAGTGAAAGGTACGGGTGTTGAAAAGGTCATTAAAATTTAAGTACACTGAATGTAGAATATGGACATTATCTATCAATCTATCAGTCTGCTAGTTACTTAATGTATAATTGTTATAAGACGGGCAGCAGTCAGACCTACTCTGCATTTAATATGCATGACTATGAATGGAAGTAAAAGTGAAAGCTGACACTTTCTGATGTATAGTTCTTTTTTATATTAATGTTTGAATAATATGTGCCTTGAGGGTGGGCTATAAATTAAAATGGAGAATTGAGGTATAAATTTTTATGAGTCATCCTCATCTGTTTCTATTATGTATTTAAAAAATGAAAGAATCACTGTTATTTGGATTAAACAGACAATTCGATGCTGCATTCCTTCAAAAAGACAAATTAAAGGTCAAAGGTGCTGCAGAATCCTTCAGTTTTCCTCAGACAGCTGCAATTAACAAAACCTACTATGTCATCCATGTGGATTTTTTTTTTTTTTTTGTGATCACCTCACATTAGTTATTAAGAGTGGAATCAGTTAATTATTAATTACAATGATGCTAATCTATTAGTCAATAAATAGAAGCAACTGCTGTGATAATGAGATGTTTGTCATTTTTTGATTCCAGCTTCTCAGATTAGAGACTTTGCTTCTTGTCTGCATTATATATCTTTGTAAAATGAATATTTTTGAATTCTGGACATTAGGCTGAACAAAACAAGATGCTTGATGATGTCACTTTGGAGTCTGGGATGTTTTGATGAGCATTTCATGGGGTAAAACATTAATCACAAGAGTAATCAGCAGATTACTTGAGTTATCAGCCCTACATTTATTACTTACTGCACCATAGTTGTTAATGCTTTGTGAACATATTACTGTGGTGATTTTAGAGCAGGTAATGATATAGACAAGTTATTATAGCTCAGAGGACTCATAGTCTGTAGACGCCATCCCAAAACCTGTGTGTTGAGGAAAACTCTTTAAAAAAAAATGCTGTCATCACAGCTGTGGGGATCGCCCACAGAGCGTGCGATTACAAATCAAAGGACGGTGAAGGAGAAGGTGTGGGGTCTTACGATGACAGGTCTTGTGAGAGTCCCAGTGAGGGTTTTTAACGAGATGAACAAGGAGGCCAGAGTTACTATACCCAAGCTCTCTCCCTTAGCATATTCCTGTGAGAGGATGCTTTTTTAAATCTCAAGGCAGGACAAAAATAACATACTTTGTGTGTGTTTCTGTCATGGTATGGCATTTGGAAATAGAGGCTCATGTAACTGGAAACAGTGGTGACAATTAATCAAGTGTTTATAGGCCATGCTCTACAGGACATCAAAGTTTTCTGCTCCCAGCAGAGACAACTATTTGAAACATGGGCTCTCCGTGTTCATTACTCTATTCAACATGCTGAAACTTTATTTTCTTGATTTACACACTGCAAACACATAATAAGTTGACAGAGAAGCAAGGTGCATTGTCTCTGAGTGTGTGAGATTTTACACCAGACTAGTTGTAATAAAATTCCACTTTATAATTCACTCACTATCCACTCCTCTCCCTGTTCCCCAACACCACACTGAATTGATATACAGTCTAATCATCTGCTAGGAGCTGATGTGATGTAAATGAAAGTAATTAAGGAAATGTCAAACATAATTAATAAAACAGGTTTAAGTTGTGAAAACACTTGTCAGCGGAATGAATGAGGATTTCGTCTCTTGTCTCCCTGGCACCGCCCTCCCCTTTTTGCTGCTGTTCAATTAGGTCATAGATTGCTCCTAAGTTACCGCACCCCTCTCACTTTCCCTTTTACCCTCTATCTCTTGTTCTCACAGCCTTTCCAATTCTATGCATGGAGACCTGTGAGAAAGGAGGGGGAGCCACCATCCTGTGGAAGGGAAATAAATTTGCCTGTCCATCCACCGCCTGGATGAAATTAATTGCAGGCTCCTCATGCTGTCTGGGTACAACTAGGGCATTAACATAAGCAATTTGCGTCCAACTTCTTCTGCTGGCTGTTTAATAGAGCATCGGACCTGACCGATAAGGCTTAAGGTCCCTGATGCATTAGCATTTTCATAATATCAAAATATTATAGCACCATGATTTGCTAAAGCCCATTCATTATTGATAAGAACAAAAGGTTTTATAAATTACAAAAGGGGAGCATGACCTATAATTATAGCAAGCAAATTAGGGTGTGCAGTAAAGTCAGTTACATTTTGAAGGAAAATAATGATGCTGGAGACCTTTCTTCTTCCCACAGGAGTGGAAAAAAAAGATTCCTTCACAGCCTCACATCATGTTGAGGAGCGTGCTCACAGGTTCATGAGGCACAATGTCTCCACAAGAAAGAGAACAGGTGTCCCCGGCCCATACTCCATTGCTGCATGCATTGAACAGGCCATTAGATGAGTTAGTTTTAGTTAATGAACATGCTCATGAGGGATATTTGTGCAAATAAACACAAAATATCTTTCATTAGTTTACAGCAGTGCAGTCATAGCACCCCAAAAACTGTTGCATAGGTTTATTTTGCAGCATGTAGAAAGTAGTTAGAGTTAGTTAATAGTAGCACTAATAAGTGGTAGTATATATTTTGTCTACAATTATGACACCAGTAGGACATTTGGACAGACACTGTGTAGTCCAGTGCATGTGAAAATTAGCCAAAAGTGACACTGCATGAAGCCCAACTCAGAACTGTAGACAGGTATGACTTGTTAGTTCTCCTAATTTCTTAATTTAGCTGACAAATTAAACATCTTTGGTGCTACATTTAAAAATAAAGACTTAAGTAGGAGCCCAACTGGCATATGTAATAATAGTTTGAATATCAAGCATGTGTTCCTACAAACCGTTGCTAGTGCTTAGATGGATCAGCACAAAACACTGGCATGAATGTATTTGGTGTCACCAAATGCACGGTGATGACATTTCGCTACTTTCCATTTGTGTAATATTTTCAGGTGGGGCGCTACAGATGCCAGATGAAGCTTCAGGGTAGATGAGATAATTGTGCAAGCTCTCCAGAGACCTCCTCCATCATTATCCCCTGTTTGTTGCTGCAGTGGGTTTGCCCCAGATGACGGGAAGGTAAAAACTCAACACAACACAATTCATCTGACCTATTCTTTTTCCACAGAGTTACATGGCTTAGTTTCACTAAACATGCATGTTCTGGATGAAATCAAGCTTTTCGTGTATTTTGAGTATGACAGCAAACAAGCATATTTCCTTATGTGTGATTGTTCAACTCATTTTTTTATACTGGCAGTATATTTCACTGCCTAACGTTCTGCCTCATTATTGTGGAATAGGCACTCAAATCCTCTCTGTAATTCACATTTGATAATAAGACTAATAAGTTGTTGCACCATGTAAACAGAGCCATCTGGAAATCCTGTGAAACCTGACTTCAGCTTCAATTTTTTATCCCTTCGTGACTCACACACAAACAAGAAAACACACAAACACATCTGACTTGTCTAACACCTGTGACATGCGCAGCTCCTTACTTAGTTTTAGATTGCTGATTTTGTGTAAAGACAGGAAGATTAGCTTGAAGCATCAGACTCATGGAGTGCTGCATATGGTATTGTTAGTTTTTATTGGATCTAATACTTAATGTATGAAAATCATTTCTGCCAGCAAAAAAACAAACATTTAATTAAAAAACATAAAAAAATATATATATTTTGGTTAAAGACAATTGGTATGTGTGGGTTCTGGATCTGTTTGAACAATATATAAACAAATAAATATAAAATATGAACAATATTTACTTTCTTCATGAACAGAAGAAACAGCTTCATACTACTCTGCCCACGCTCATCAACCTATTGAATAATGGACTTTTCAAACTGCATTCATTGTTTTATTATTATTATTATTATCATTATTATTGGTTGCTCAGATACAGCGCAACAAGCTGTAAACATGATACTGATGTTTTGTCCCCTTATAAAATTAATGTGGCAAACAGTGTCTTATTTTCACATTGAACAGCTACACAGTGACATTATCATTTGTTTGAACTCGTGCTTCTGTCCACCTGATGAATGTAAGCCCTATATTCTTTCTTATTTTAGCTCTCTTTTACTCTCCGGTTGCTGCCACATGCTCCGCTATGTTCACCAGCTAGCTGATAACTTTGTCTGTCTGCTGTTTGGTGTTGGGGAGGTAGCGTACAGTAAAGTAGGTTTATTAAAGCTTGTAGTCGGAATCAATTTTGATGAGAGTCCTTTCACTATGCTCAAACATACAAACACAAAAAGTTAAACTACTGTAGTGAAAGAGAGCTACTGTACATGAGCACTCTGATGAGCAATGAGTCCCAGTTTCCCCACTACACTCAAGTTCCTCTTCGTTCATATTGTGCCCTGTCTACTCATCCAGCTATCACATCAGCAAATAAATGTAGGGAAGGGAACCATCTTGCCTACATTCCATGCTGTAGCAGTCTGCTACATTTATCTTTAGGTCTCTTTGTGTAGCCAGGAGCTCAGAGTAGTTACATAGTAATATAACCAGTGGGAATTATTTCTGTTATCTTACTCATTCTTTGATTGTATCCTGTTGGGCCTGTCTAATCTCTGTCACTGTCCCAGAGTGATCCCTGCTCCATATCGTTCATTAATCTCTAGCTATGATGTTTTTTTGCCTCTTCCATTCAGTTATAGCATTTCAAGTCATAGACATATTTTGCTGGAAAAACAATGACCACGTACGGAGAATATATTATAAATCCAGGGCTTCATTAGGTGACAAAGTATCCGCTCTCTCTCTTTGTGCCCCTCTCAATTTCTCTCCATCTAATCTCCCTCTGTCTGTAACAATAAGAATTAATTAGCCTGCTTATTTTTCTCTGGTCATGGAGAGGCTCCCCATCTGGATGGAAGACAGTCCTCTGTGTGTCTGATTAATGGCGTGGAGAGACAGTTGCCTGTTCTGAAGCCTTGCTGTCTGGCCCAGGTTGGAATTTCCAGAAGGCAACCTAATGTTAGTCCAGGACATAAAAGAATAAAAAAAAATATGCCCGCAGAGATTGTTGTGCTCTCTTTAAAATTAGCAGTTATTGCCATGTAAAGTGATAAGAAAATCTACAACTATGGCCTATGTCTTTTGCTACTGTTCCAATACTTGTGCTTTTTGCAGCAATTATAAAATGTGTGTAATGCAGCTTGATAGTGTGGAACAAGTTGAGGTCATTGTTATTATTTTTATTAATTAAGCATCGAGACAGTTACGCTTCTTTATGCCTCCATGCTGGCGATAGCCATGGCCAGAAACATTATATTTTCGGGTTGTCCATATGTCCGTGCGATTCATATTAACATTATATGTCAGGAATGTATTGAGGGAACTTCTACATATTTGATACAAGTATCCACTTACACTCAAAAATGAACCGATTAGATTTTGTTGCTCAAAGGTCAAGGTCAGTGACCTTATGTCTGTCGGTTCCTGTGAATTTGACTGGCTGGCGGAGGCATACAACTGCAAGGTGGTAAATCTATTTTTAAACTGCATCTGAGCTGCATTTACACACAATCACTTTAAATTTGTCTAATAACAATAATGCACAGTCCCATTATTATAATTACTGGTTTTGTATAGTTTCTGCTGTCTCTGACCACAGGATAGATAAGGAAAATGGCAGTGCTCAGGATAATGAAGTGCTTCTGCAGCTCTTCCTCTAAATAGTTTGCTGTTGGGTAGCTTGTCCTTTTTTGTTCTTAACAAACCTGGTCAAAGTCCCAATCCATTTAATAAGGTTAGGATTGGCTCCAGCCCTTATATCTATAATTCCTTTGCATTATTTTTTATTCTACTTTGATACTACAGATACAAAAACCTATTTAAATATCATGAGTGTTTATGAGTTTATCATCCAGATTTACATTACCTAAGTCAAAAATGTACAAATCCCACACATACTGTAGGACTTTTAATGCAGCTTTAAGAATGCTGCCCAAAACTATGCTTTTAGAGATTTACAGTAGCAACTGCAATCACAAAAACAAACGAAGAAACAAAAAAGAACACCACTAACTTATTTGATAGCAGGCTGATATTTTAAAACACGGCGTTCGTTAGGCATAGACAGTTCACCCCCTTCTAGTCAAGGATGCGGTGTTAACACATGATTTTTGTGTTCACATTTCTTTTAAACCTTTACTACTGTCAGTTCTCTGTGGAGCAGTCCTTGAGATTTTAGCCACCTAGTAGCCTGGAACAGAAAAAAAGGGCAAAGCATCTTTCTTGCCACTAGAGCCATGATTCATTTGTCACTAATGTGTCAAAGAGAAGATGACATTTACAGCCTGGTGAAGTGACTGCTTTCCAGTCCATCCAGCACCCCCGAAGTAATAAATGTTTACCTTTAAGAAAAAGGTCTGTGTGTTCAGGTTTTTCCTTAGAAGTGAGAAGCCCACTGGGTTACTGGCTTCTTTTCTCCACCTTTCACATAATTCATCAAGCAGGCATTTTGGAGGCAGTATTTTCAGCATACACTATTTACACTAAATGCTTTTATAAATTACCTTCACATGAGCTGTGTTCAAAATTACAATTGGGTATTATGTTACTGCAGTACAATACTATACTGAAATGAATGTTTTTGCTTTAATGTGAGTGAAATTCATTGTTGACCTGTTGTGGTAGTTCTTTATTAAGAGAATAGCTGAGTTTTTGTAACACAAAATATCAAAACAGCCAAATACAAATGCAGATACTGTATAGAAGCATCAGGACACCAGCTGACACAACTCTTGAACAGCCTATGAACTGGGCTAGTACCAAATCAATGGAAAGCTGCAAAAATGTTAAAAAGAGCTGAAGAGAAAACCAATGTCTAGGCCTTGAGGGCTGAGGTGCGCAGCATCACACCAGACTCTTATCTCTGGATATCTCTTTCCCCTGAGAGGATTCAACACTCCAGCAATCAGTGGGTTTCAAAGGTACAGTATATCAGGTGCATGACCTTAGGGTTAGTGAAATCTACAGTCAAGCAACACCAGCTGAAAAAGTCAGACACAGAACTAGATATCATGTGGCCAGCATACAGTTACAGCCAGATACACACAGCCAATACTGGTACTGTTGTATTCTCTCTGATACATTAGATACTACTGCTTACGCACATCTTGTGTTTCTGTGCATCATGTAAGTATTATAGCCTAGAATACATTTTTCCAACCTACAAATAAGTTTTATACTGAATTAGATTTAATACTGATTAACTCTGCATTATACCAAAGCATAATGCATAATATGCTGTATCTTAAAAAAATAGATCCATTATCATTCAATTTTCCTCTCATTAACCTTTGGTTCATTGCTTAATGTGTAACAGGCCAAAGGCCATTGTAACCTCTCTCAGTGGACTCACTGTTCTTGATCAATATGCTTCTTGCTCAGCAGCTCACATTGTTTTATTTTCCTGCATGTGTTCCAGGGTAAGGTGTGAAAGGATCATTCCAAGTCTCAAAGGAGAGGCTTCTTTCAGTATCCTCAAAGTAGCGGATCCCACCCACTCAATTGTTCTCTACATAATCATATAAAAAGATTCAGGAAGAGTTGTTTTTTTATTGTTGTTGTGTTTTTCCTTTGCTGAACAATGCCCTTCCGCCACAGGGTCCCATAACAGCCTACCAGTCTGTGCTCAGCACACCTCCACCCCTCATCCCACCCTCACTATCTCGTTTTCCTCATCTGGCCCAGGCCCACTTCCACATCTACATCCCATTGTCTAAGTGAAGGCAGCACGCGCAGGGCTGGGGCCAGTCCAAACATACTCACCTCTTTCTCTGGATGACTGCCAGCATTCTTTGAATAACGTAAACTTTGTTGCTTTGCAAATCAAATTAACAGTTGAATTTTAGTAATGGAACAAATATTATAGCTGCTTCGACTGTCAAAAATGGGTGTGTGTATTTATTTACACGACTTCTTGTTTGTATCATGTTATTGTGTAGGGATTCATGAATGCACGTGTGTTGGAGAAACCAAATCCCCAATCCATCATGCATTCCCCAAGGTGGGCCAGCCAGTGTGTGTGTTTGTCACTGTCCTCTGTCAGGAAAGAGGGTTGGAGCGTGTTCTCCGGACGAACCCCCTTTGGCTGAGGAAGTGCTCCTCTATATTGGCCTCTTTGTGGCTCGCTAATCGAGCTTTCCTGTCAGCAGGCTGCACAGTCCCAGTTCAGGGTACACTACGTGATACAGATCCACTCCGGCGCTCCAAGGGAAGTTCTGGGATCAGCAGATAACAGCACAGCTCCCTCATCTAACACGCAGAATAGTGTTGTCTCTTTCTCTCTCTGTGTCCTTGCATGAATAAGGAAAACACCGATTTTAACCAGTTAAAAAATTCCATTATTCAGCATGTCGACCTGCTACACAGTCTCTTTTGGAAAGCCCCATAATTTCCTTTATGTCTGATGTGCGTGTAATGTGTGTTTAAATATGCAGTTCCCCACTTATGTTATTAAGCTTAGACTCAGAGACTGTTAAACATGTGCATTGCTCTATTTTTGGCATTACACCATCTATTCTGGTTTCCCATTTTTGTGATTAAAACAGACCATTATCCCTCCCACCTGAATTTTGTACTCCACAGTGGGCCATCATGCAAACAGTAGCCCTCTTTTCAAATATAAGCTGATTTTAGTGCTATCTGACAAGAGTGGCCACGAAGGACCCATGTTCTGGTATTCAAAACCAATTATAAAATAATAATCTGTAGGTGTCACTTCTATTTAAAATTCTGGCTATTCAGGCATTTACAGAAATGTCAGGGGGGTTTTTCAAGGACTTTAGGACATACAGACGTACTGTAGCAGATATTTTACTGGTGAAATCACTGAAATTTAGATTTTCTTGTTTAAATTTATTTAGTTGGTATTTTATTTGTCATGTTTTTCACTTGTTCACCCCAGCTTTTGGAGAAAGGTATTTTCAATGTGCACATATACTGTATGTATATTTTCTGTAATGCTTGTATATTTAGTTCTTCTAACTCTTTCTCTGTTGTGGTGAATTACAATTTAAGAGATATTTTAGATTTAAATGATTTTTATAAACCAGACATTTGAGTTTTCAGTTACTTCTATCACTCACCACCAACAGCCTTGTTGTGTTAAGGGATCTTGGTTAATTTTCTCTTTGCATCTTGTGGGTTTGGGACTGAGATACAAAGAAAAGACACAAGTGAGGCAAACATGGACCCGTATAGGTGACTTGGGAAGGAGCCTAAACCGTCTAGTGGCTTGAAAGAAATCTAGTAAAGACGCTTTAACAATTATGTCATATAAATCTCATGTAATCTGCTGATGAGACAAGATAATTCACATATAAAGTAAGGCATGCAAGTGAAGGCCTAACTTTCTAAGGTAATCATATGGTTAATAAGAATGGTCCTGCTACAAACTGGAGTCCGCTAATTATGACAACCAGAGATTTACCTGAAACTGCAGTCTCATGAATGATAATTTTGACAAGACTTCATAATTCTGTGCACTGTTTCTGTAGCTTTTATTTCCACATTTGATCTATATTTATCCAGATGATGGTTGTAACTTTAAAATGACTGAAAGGTTAACACAAAAAAGTGCACTCTTATGTTAACAACCTTGAAACTCAGGTCAGATGATGCATGTCGATCAAAGCTTACAGAGTGTAGTGACATGCACAAAACAACACTATTGTTGCTAGATGTACAGTAAATGCCAGCGATTACAATTGTTGTATGTATGGTGCAAGGCAACATATAACTCCAACGTATGGGGTGTGGGCCCCAGTATTAGAAAAAGACGAATATCAAATGCAGTTCTGAAACCGGTGAATTATTATGACTTTACTGGTGACATTTTACAGTGGCATATGGCAGCAGGCTCATGGGACACCACGGTTTTTTGATGAATACTTTGAGTCAGAGGGACCAAAGGACACTGCTGGGCATATGTTGCCTTCTGTCTTTGCCTTGTGAAATGATAATGTGGCCTCACTTAAACAAGATTCTGAAGCCACTGAGATGCCATTTTTCGTAGCAAGAGATATTGTAGTTCAAACATGGAGGAGCTGACTACATGTGTGTATGTCTGCGTGTTTAATGTGTGTCTTCTGTGTCTTGTTGTTGACGGTCAGGTTGTCTTATTTCTTGAATACATACAGTGTATGACAAAGTTAAATTGTAGAATCCATGTAAAACATGGCTTCCTTCATATTAAATTGTAGATTATGATGTTGTACAATTGTTCTGCTGACATACAAGATCTTAAATATTTGGGTCATTTTCATAAATCTTACATTTACAAGGCTTGAATGTTTATGTACAGCTTTCAGCATAGAACAGACATTAATCATTCAAGATAGCCTAACTTACTAGTGTTTAAGGTAACACTACCTGTGCTCGAACCCAGAACCTTTTGCTGTGGTCACCAGCTTCGCAGGTTGTGAGCTGTGTCTGCCTGTTCTTCATATGTGTATATGTTCGTCATATACGCAGTTGGTCAAATAATAGCAGTGGCACATATAACTAAACGCTAATGTGTGTATAAAAACACACTCACATTCACACACACAAACATTTGCATTCTGCAGTTTTCATAAACAAAATCAAATTGAAAAGGGTAAAGCCAGAAATTAATTATCCATCTAAAGCAAATGTACTGGAAAATAAAATTTATGGAACAATTATGAAAATGGTGTGCTTAAGTGGAAACCCCACAATAGTTTAATTAATATTTCATTGGATTACTCTTTTAATTCTTAGCCATAGTGAGTGTGATGGAATGTAGAAGGCTGTTGAGTGGAGTGGTATTTTAGATTTTAGGTAGAAAAAAAAGGGCTTGTACTGCTTTCAATGAGATTGGAGTTGGATAGCGTGTTGCCATGATAGTAGATCTGAACCAAAGGGTAAATGTTCTGCAGGTGATTAAAACATTTAGAAGATGAGACCTTGACTCTTGGTGCTGAGATATGTTATGATAAAGCATATTAATATGTGCTTGACATTTTGTAGTAGAAAGATTAGGGTACATGTTGGTCTTAGCTAATGTTCTGTTTGGTTTCAGTAACCGCACATTAGCATATCGTGTAAGTGAGTGTGTGCATGTGTATCACCTCAAATGGTTTCTTTGCGCAATGTTTTCAGTGCCCCTTTATGCCAAGGAAGGACTTGCCCTTCTTGCTGTCACTCATCCATTGGGAACACTGCTCTCTCACTGGCATACTAAAGAGTCCTGATATTTTTGTCTTACATTTAAAGAGGGAATTACGCAGAGCTATTGAGGGCTTATGACCAGGGCATTTTAACTTTTTTTCTCCTGATTCTTGGAAGTCATCCAAGTAGATTGAAAAGATGGGAAGGTTAGAGAATGGATAGAGAGGTTATTGACAGCGCTGAGCTTAGTACTTTGAGGGACAAGTGGAAACAATGTGCTGACTGTAAGCCAAGGACCGGCTCTGCTGTTTTGCATGGGGACATAAGTGTCCTGAGTGGTCTTTTTATCAAATGTTTCTTCCCTTCCCCCTAGAAAGCCGTTACAATGAAACCAAATCTAAAGCAGCAATTTGTAAGTCAAGAGCCTGGTAAAATGGGTAGTGTGTGGGGAGAAGGGAATCTAAAGTGTATGGTGTGTAAAGTGTCTGTTTAGGGCAAATGGAGCTCTGGTCTGCTTTGCATGCCATTTAAGTGTTTTTTTCTTTGTTCCAACTTACTATAAAGACACCACCAACACTGTGCTAAAGCCCCTTTTTATCCATACTGCATGTGGTAATGTGGTAAACTCATTTAAAAAAGTCAGCCTCTTAACTAAAGAGAAGAAACAGACATACAAGACATTTTACATTTGTAAACACTTACAAACATGAGCATCAGGTTTCAAATAAAGAAAAGTAGTACCTGGCGAGATAAATAGGGAAGTGAGGGATTATTTTGATTTGGACAAACTCCAGAGTAAGGAAAATATCAAATTTTCAAATGAAAAGAAATCCCCCTAACAGTCTTTGATGGAATTTCACTAAAAGTTTAGATTTTAGGTTTGATTATGTTTAGGTTGTGTTTGACTCACTCAACATCACATATGCAGTGCTGTATGTGTGATATTCACAGTAAAAGGCATTTAGTGGCCTTTTGAAGCGCAAAGCACAAACACAGTCCATATCACCATGTGCAGGAAAAGTGGCGGTGCGTTTCTGGAATAAACCATGTGCTCTATTACAAATCAGCCATCAGCCCATATTCTGCCTCAGTGACATTTAAGCCATAGCCTGATTTGAACTGTGTTTTTGCTGACAATGCAATGCTGCTGAGCTCATCTAATTGGCAAATGCTGAAGAGTGCCAAACACTGTCATCCTTGACACCACAACTGCAGTGCTGGCTCACCAGTGGCACACCCCTGTTGTGGCGTTCCTCCAACTTGGGCACAGGGTGAGTCAACAAAATGCCAAATGGGTGCAGGTGATGAACATCCATTTGCGCACTTCTAGGAAAATGTCACTTTACCAGCACGGTGCTCCCACAGTATACCCACATGAAAACAGGGCCCTTAGTGTGACAGCTTCACATTTACCAACAATCAGCCATATAACATCACTTTTAGTCATAGATGTGGGTACATTTCAAGATTTGGTAGACCTAAGATTTAGCTTGCTCCATTGTGAAGGACAGCAGCTGTCGGTTTGGCATCACGACATTTACAGTGGACATCAGTGTCAGTACAAAACAAATGATCATCTGGTCAGTTGTTAATGATTGATTACTTAGAGTAGATTTAATTGATTTTATGGTTTTGTCTCAGCAGTCTTACTTAATGGTACAATAACATTTTAAATCAAGCTATTTAATAGTTAATGAGCATTATTGTATGATGCTGAATGCACGTAGTGCTCTCTGTAATTAAAATATGCTGTAGTAATGTTTCATAGCTACTTGGAGAACAGCTGTGTCACACTCATGTCATTACTGACAGAAAGAACGTACACCTCTTGGGCAAATGCAGAGTAAGAAATTCACAGGTTTACTTGGCTTTCTGGGAAATCTATATAATGACATGTTAACGTAGCCTCTTAGCCAAGCATTCTTGATGGAGTCCCTGAGGTATCAAAATGATTATGAGAGCCATGGGCTGCCACTGGAAACAAACCCACTGACATACTGATAAAATCCCTGCCCCGTGTTTATATGCCATTTTGCAAAGAAATCAGAAAAGGTAATCATGTATGGAAGCTGAGGTTAAGAAGCAATGTTACAGTCTATTAAGTTTAATATAGATATGTAGAATAAGCATATGCGGGGAGACATTAGCATAAATCTTGGTTACACACGAATGGTACAGTGCACTCTATTCTCTCCCAGCAGTCGGGTCTAATGACAAATACTGTGAATGAGCCATGCCAGCCTGGTGACTGCTCACTTGAGCTCTCAATTAGCCCTTTACCAGTAAGTCTTCTGTACCAGTCCATTCAGAATACTAGTATTATCCATTATTATTCTAAAATGAAATATAATAAAAAGGATGCAGGCAACACTGGCTAATAAGTAAAGCATGACACTATTTGACACCATCTCTACAGTAGCATTTTACTTTTAAACCGTATAGAGTTTCCAAAGTCAGTCAAAGTGTTATTTGTCATGAAAAATAAAACCTCCAAAGTCTTGATTTTTTTTTTACCCCATTAGTGGGCTTTCCCCATCTGGAATGTATCTCAGAACAATGCACATAAAGTGTATTTTTTTTAATTGGTATAAAAATGCCAGGATTATTAACCAGTAACCATCTTTGGCCATCTTTCACACACTGGATATAAGTATATTAATAAATAGCATTTATTGTCCCATGCTGCAGTTTAATGCCTTCAGTTTTTTTTATCATACACTCCAGCTGATCAACTGTTATTGATTTTGTTGTTTATGGGGAAAACCTGCTTTTCATTTCGTCTATATTTTCCATTCTCCAAACCCGTTATAGTTTTAAATATGCAATTTTTGATCACTTGTGGTGCTAATGAGAAACATTCTGTTGATTTTGTCACCTTCTGTTTGTTTCTCCTGCTCTTGCGATATGGCCACCAGGATGCACATGTACATGCACGAGCATGCGGGTGACATGACGCACATCCTCGCTCACTGCAGAAGGCTGTACTCAACCAGTCGATAACTTTATTTGTATCATACTTTTCATACAGGTTAATGTTATTTAAAGTGCTTTACATCATAACACAGAATAAATGCAAAAATGAAAAACAAAATTTAAACAAAACAATCAATATGTGACATATGTAAATTAGGTGAGAAGGAAGACTGGTGCTGGCTGATGTTTAATTTATATATATTCTACAATTAACTTTGTAAGTGTTTTATGACTAAGGAAATTCAGTCAACTTAACTCTTTGGCTTTAATGATACACATAGCCCTTTGGTGAGAAACAGTAAATGTAAATATAATTTGTTTATTTGGAAAAAAAAATCCCCACAGTGTATACTTAATGTTTGACATCCAAGGTTATTTAGCACAAAATAAAATGGCAGTGTCCATGCAGAGTATGAATTCTCTCATTTTTGAGTGTTGACACTGACAGTCAACAGCAAGCTGCCATAAACATTAAAATAGCAATGATCACATGACAGAAAACCCATACTCAATTGAGCTGATGCTCAGTGTAGCACCTTCAGAGGCTAACTGGATTGGTGTTTAGCAAGACCTGCAGATGAGGCGAAGATTATCTTCATGCATAAAATTGTCTTTGTTTCTCTCTGTTGTGTGGTCCCTTCGCTCCTTCCATGACTGCTTTTCCCACTGCCTCCCCCATCTGCACAGGCCATCAAAGGAGTCATGTAAGCATACCTTTGTCCCTGCATGGGAGGAAGAAGAAATGATCTGGTATTAAATTTCAATAACACGTTTTCCCAGGTCCTCCAGAGTACAAGCAATCAAGGGTTAAATTGGATCTGTAACGTATGCTCGGTGACCCACAAATCGCTTACCCATCAAACAGACTCATTACGAGCCGGCAAGCAGATGAGTGTTTGTGAGCCTTGCCTCTGAGCGGTGGGGATTGTGTGTATTACCGCTAACATGGCTGAGGTATTTAAATTTTGATTTTTTCGTAATGGGTTTTGACATGTTTCATTTCCTCTGGGGGAAGCGCTCGAGACCTCAGAAAGTAAATGTTGCTAAAAAGTCATCAAGGCAGAATATTAAAATGCCATCAAATAAGAATTTCACTAATGCGATGGGGCTTGGGCTTCAGGTACGCAGGGCTGGGGTCAAAGGGGCTTGGTTCTGGGAGAAACACTATTTGTTCCCCTTGGCTGCCTTCTTTCCCTCTTAAATAAATTATTAAACTACTTCAACCCCCTCCATCTCCTCCTCCTCCTCCTTCTCTGCCCGTCAACCTCTTATGCTTCTCATAGCTTAACCCTTGCTTTTGAAATGAAAGGCCAGCAAGAGGAGGGACTGGTAGAGCACTAAAATAGAAATAAGATTAGCTGAATATATTTATAATATCACAAGGTTCAACACTGTAAGCAATCATCCTATATGTTTTTTTTTTGTTCGTGTAGGTATTCAAATAACTTAGATTGATAGTTTTTCACTAATATAGCACAATTTTTGGAAAGGAGTTCAATAGACATGAGTTTTCGTACTAGCTTTCTGTTTTGACTTTCGTTGCCAAGGTTTAAATCGTTGCATTGCTGGTAGTTTTTCTATTCCATGGGTACTCCTTTTGAGGCCATTACCAAGCTGACAACCCACCAGCTGTCACTAATTGCCCACTAATGGGGTTTGGTGGTCTGATGGTTTGTCTGTGAGGGGCGTTCCAATTCTACACCGGAGGTCCTTCTGGCTTGCCAAATCAAAGGGGACACATATAAAAAAGCATGTCATGTTATTCTGTTATATCACCTTTAACTGCACCTCTACAATAAAGACTAATTTACAGGGCTATATAGCCTATCTGGTGACAAAGAATTCTTGTGTGTGTAATTAATCAAAGATTATTTAATATTCACCTGACATTACCTTGTATTGTTTTTTAAAAATTGCGAAGACTGCTTTGTTGGTGGCACAGCCATTATCATGCATGATATTTTCTATTCCTTGTCATTGAAATCTTTGCAGGAGACAAGAGGGGCTCATGTCTGCCCTCTGCGTCAGCCAGCCCGCTAATAGATGTGAGAAGGTCAGCTGGCATTAGTGGCAGAAGTACGTTAGCATTTGTGCTGAGCGTCTCTTGCCAGACTGTGTGCATGTTTGAAGGCGCTTGGACAAGCAGGCCCTTTCATGGTGATGAATGGCTTTTTTCAAGCGTTCTGCTCCCTAGTTATGAGAAGGGTGACCTGGTCATTGGACGACTTTATGAAGCTATAAAAAATGTATGTCAGTCTGCAGTCTCTAATGCCATCCCTAAACGGGGGAAGGGGGGTTGGGGTAGCTGGAATGGTAAAAAGGCCATTTACCGTCACTCTAAATAGCTCTCCGGCTGCCCTTCTCCACTTATCTGACAATGTCCTTGTCGTCAAGACAATTTTTTTATTCTCTTTTTTATTTTCTCCATTTTTTATAGGTTACATTGGAATCAAGGGTAGTCAAGTCAGTATTTCCACCCTGTATTTTATAGTTCAGTAGTCTACTAACTCATAATTAGTGTATTGATACGTTCATCTCAAGTAATGCAGTGTCACAAAGTATGTTGCTTAAAATATAAGATATGCGCTTGATCAAGCTGTGCCATGTTTATGCATAACCAACAATTCATACACTTATACTGTCGGTAGGAAACAGTGTAGCAGTACTGATCAGGGTTCCATGATTTTCTCTGCATTCACATGTGACATGGCTGGATGCCATTAATCACAAATGTCTCCTTTTTAATAAATATGCAAATTTATATTAGCCAAATGGTGTTACAGCTTTTATGTCATTAATAAATAATGAGATTCTTTGTTGGATGTCTACGGTATTTAGATAAAAAAAAACTGTTCACTCTAGCAAACGATGCACAGCAAACAAGTTTGTCCGACTCAGTTTTATCACCAGATTTTACGTTACTGTACAGTGCGTTGCTATTGAGCATCAGCATTGTTTTTTAAACAATATAGTCGCATTTGACAATTCACTAATTTAAAAAGTGTTTTATAGCCTTGTCAAAGTATTAAGCTGTTGAAATACTTAAGCTGGTATGTAAAATATAGCAGAATTTCCAAGAAGATTACAAATACGGGACTTTTTCTATTATCAGAGTAGAAAGGCAAAAGTGAGATGTGGGGGGCTGAACTGCCTGACTCTGTCTCTTGGTGAGCAATCAATCATGGGCCTCTCTGCAGTCTCTTTGATCTGAAAACAGCTGTAATCTGTGGTCATTGTTGCTAGAGTAGATTGTTTGCCAAACTATTACCATAACTGTCAGCCCAAATCAGAGAAATAATCTCATGGCTCTGGACAGATGCGGTTCCTCTGCATTATTGATACGGTCATCCTAGAGAGAGAGGGAATTATAAAACATAGTTCTATTTACAAAGGGAGATTGGCTTGGTCCTTGAGAGTGAGTGAGTGGGACAGGCACCTCTAGAAATTGAGATATAGGCAAGTTCAGGAAAGAAAAAAAAACAAATTTCCTGCCTCTTTTAGGGTCAACTCACCCCATGGGTCTACTTCTCCCTCGGAAAATGAGTTACCAGAATACACAATGCACTGATTTCTGAGAAGTGCACCTGTATAAGGACATTAAAATATGTATATGCTTGTTTTCACACTTTAGTTTTTTTTTATAGGGTGACATGACCTTGGTAAAAAAAGGCATGGGGTGTATTTACTCAGGTATTCATAGTTTAGCATAAATGTTTACCCACATTTGATTTCTGTATGTAGCCATTTCTGTCTAACTAAATGAAATTCAAGTGTGTAACAAAAGAAAAAAACAGCCTTTAGTGCAACATTGAATGTTTCCATTAGAGCACATTGTCGTGCCTTGTGGAAAGGTTGTGAACCTGAGCAACCAATGCATGTTTATTTAGCAGCCCTGCCAACTCAGTGAGACTAGCTAAGTTTCAGTCAGTTAGTGTGGCCAATGAAAAATCCCACATCTTGAAATTACAATGCCTTAAGAGTGTAAGTATAAGGACGTGTGAGGTTGCTGGTGTCAGCATTCAGACACAACACACACTAAGGTGGGGGGATATCTACTACATAGAGGCAGAAACAAAAAAAGAGACGAAAGGAAATATCTTATTTTATATATTGTGTATGTTATTATTATATATTGTGTTGTACTGACTTGGTGGTATCAGTTTTTTTTGTTTTGCTGAAGCCCAATTTACAAAGTCACCAGTGTACTATTTGCCAGACTTCCCTTTGTGGAAACATGTGGCCCTTGTTGGCAAAGGGCAAGATTTGGCAGGATCCTGAGAAACCGATTACAAGTGCTGGCATATGGAAGAACAAATAGTTCTGCAGTCAGTGCATCAGGTCTGTGCCATCTTCATGGACTAAAAAAGACACATGATGGATGTGTAGAAGGTCTGACTGGGATGGGGCCAGGCACTGCTGATGGGCGGCACACTACCTGACCCTTCTGTCTGCTGTAAATGTCCGTTCATTTATGTCATTATTAGTTTACATATGTTTGCTTGCTTGAAAAAGGGGAGGGCGTTTGCTTTTTAAATTTACTGTTAGATATTCCATTAGTGCCTCTATAACCCTTTCTGCACTTCTTCATGCTGCCCTTTGTTTTACAGCGCAAACTTATTTAAATAACTTGACATATTTTGATCATTTTAAATTAAAGCTAGGGTTGGTGAGTCATTTCAGAAGCATTTTTTGTTACAATTTGTGTTCATCTTGATGGCATTTAATATATCAAATGCACTGACAGCAAAAAAATTAAATAAAAATCTGTTATCTGTGGCAGCAGGGCTAAAAACACCTGACCAGTAATTTTACTCGGTCTGAGCAAAACCATTGGATGGCCTACCTGCCTGTCAACGTGCCCTGCCCTTGTACTCCCACAGCAGTCTCCCACAAGGCATTGCAGGCAGACGTGTTACTGCTCTGTTTTATGGCTAAAGCTAGCGAGCTATGGCAGAGAGGGTTTAACAGCAGCTTTTGGTCACAAACTGAGACTGTATTCAAGAAAGTTACAAGTAGAATGAAGTCTGATGCTGCAAGATTGGTGTGGCTTTTGAATGATGGCATCAACTGGGAGAACAAAAGGTGCTGAAAAGTGGCACCATGGTGGCCATATTTCTGCTGGACAGGTATTTATTGGCTTTGTTTTATTTGGGGGGCATTTGTTATTTTCCTGAAATCTGTAAGTAGTAGTCAGGCAGTGCACATTGTGCTTTGGAGAGAAGTCAGAACAAACGCCTAGGATTTCTTCAGTTGGCTACTTACAAAACTGAGCTAGTTTTGTAAGGAACACCAACTATGCCTTGAAATAATTCTAGAGAAGAAGTTTCACCCAAAGGTCGACTGCTACAATAACTAGTTGCCACTGTGGTTACTGGTTGACTTGATGTGAATATGGAATATTATTCAGAATCAATAAGTTTACACTGTGTTGTTTCACAACATTCATTTAGGCATGGGGGAGCAACAAGCCCCTGTGTATAACAATGTCTTACTGAACACCATCACTGGGGTTTTCACAGTGGGGACCCTGTTGTTACTCATTTCATTTCTCTCATTTTGCACATTTCACCTAAAGATGGTTCAGTTTGAAGTCTTTAGAAGAACCTTTGGATACAAACATGGACGGACTATGAGAGCTATGTAAATGGCCCCCTACCCTCCTACATAGGATCAAGACTTCCAGACCAATACACTGAAATATCTACTTTCCAACTTCGCACACCTCCCTTTCATTCTACACTGAATATGTAAATCATAAAAAAAAAACTGTCTAATGTGAACTTACTGTTGGAATACTAGACTCACCAAAGGAAGTTGTTTCTGTTTATATTCCGACATGTACAGTAGGACTCGCATGAAACTTGGATTAGCAAATATATATTATGTGTCACGACCGGCCATGCTTTCTAGAAATAAACTTTCTTACTGTAAGTGCGTAGGAAAAATAGTTCTTATTATTCTTATGGATGTTTAATTCTTGGTTGTACCCATACAGACACCAGTCAGTTACTGAGGTAGTGCGACCTCCTTCGATCCATAATTTACACCTGTTAGTTGACTCCCCTGTCATTTGTGAGTATACTCGGGCTTAAAGGTTAACAAAAGAGAAACAGGCCAAAGTCTGCCGCCGCTACAACAGATCAATGTCAAGTAAATAACCTTTTCTACCTTATTTCCTGACTCATATTGATCTGTTTCTCCTTTCCCCATCTGCCTTCTGCACTCTGTTCCTTCACATATGCTGCCACCTCACTCTCCCTTTCTTGTCTTTCCACCACTACCATATTTTAAAACATTTAACATGCTATTGACAGTGTAAAGCAGCATTTTGACTTCATAGACCACATGAAAAGGGGTTTTAGCCAATTAGTATGTATGATCTTGCTTTTAGTTTTGATATAGGGCACTTTAAGAGGGTCACTTCTTTTGTTATTGTGAAAAGCTAAAAAGAAACATTTTTAAGAGGTCTGTCTGTCATTTATTTAAACAAAACACCTCGTTCACATAAGCCAATTAGAAGGCACTGATAAGAGAAATACTGTAACCAGTATTATTTATTAGTTTGTATTCACAGTTCCCAAATTACTGGGAATTAACTAATGAATTCATTTATGCAGCTGGAATTGTCAACTGTAAAAACAGCAGTATATGGTTTATAGTATTAAATATTTTTACACATAAGTAGTTAGTTTGCAAACAGCCCAGGAGTTACTGGTGAAACAATTAGAGAATTAATATATACTGAAATGAGTCAAAAGCCAACATTTGATCATTGTCTAATCCATTCAATGATCTATCAAGTAAAGGGCAAAACAAGCAATTAGCTTAAAACGTGTGGAGTTTTATTTTTAATTTTTTGATACTTTATTGATTAAACAACAACTTTATTAGGGGAAAAATGAATACATACATGCATGCTCCTCTTAACAGTATGCACGTGCTCAGAAAACGTTTTCTTGTCACCTTAATTTCACCTCAGAGTGTACCAGAAAGCTTCATTCAGATGTTACAGTTGTAATGTTCAGTTAAATCTGATTGATTTGTAATTATTTATTTGTTCTATTGTATTTTTAAAGACATGCTATGTAGAAATGTATTTTTATTATTTCATGATAGAAGTTGGTACAGTATGACTGACAGGACTTGTCATTTTGTGTTTTACATTTATAAGTACAGTAGCATGAAGTCCTCACTACTGCTTTTCTTTCAGTTAATCCTATGTGTCAGTGCATCCTCATTAATTTTGTTTGGTTTTTTTTGCATGCAGTGACAGGGGACAAAGAAAGCAGTTAGAGATTGAACAGAACTATGCATGTTCATGCCCTTGCACTGCAAATGCTTAAGACTGCCCCATGTGAACAAAACCCCATAAGTTATATGAACAATTTTCTGGTCTCTGCCCTCACTCTGGAATCACTCAGTTCCAGTTAATGTTTTGGGAAACAATCACACTGTGCATAATATCCGTTTCTTAGGAATGAAAAGATATGCCTTCAGTCTTTACAAAACAAGCTCCCTGTATTTATTACCAGGATTGGCTGGCACTTACTGTCAGCTGAGAGAAACAAGAGAACTCTCAGTAGTTACTCTTGAGATTGAGTACAAAACTTACAGTAGTACAGAGTAGCTGCTGGTGTCACACAAGGCTCAGGGCATTAATGGTACTGCTGTTGAGTTGTATGAGTTGCTTCAGTAATGCTACATAACATATCACAGAGTTTTCCAGACGTTCTTTACAGTGAAACAAAGGTCATCACTGGCTGTTAATGGCACATTATTTTAGTTGCTTTTTAGAATGAGATTAGTAAAACAAAATACAGTATAATCATAAGACTTTATTGATCCTCAGTGTAAAATTCACAACTACCCAGCAGTATGTGAAGTACCTCAGATTTTAACCATATAAAATATTTAACTTTAGCTCCACCTTTACCAGCTGCAATATTAAATGTGATGTTCTGTACACAATAATGCATCAATTATTACAGTATAATCCAATAATATATACTGTATATGCAATAATGTGAAATGTGCAATTCTGCTTAATGACAATTTTTACTTTTACTGCTTTAAATATATTTTGATGTTAATACTTTAGTACTTTTACTTACATAATATCTTTAATTAACTTTAACTTTTACTTGTTGCAGAGTATGTTTACACTGTAGTATTGCTTCTTACACCATTGTTATTTTCTATGACTTATTCACATGAGGTGATCTGTTATGGTTTTAGTTTTTCTGAAGCAATTCTTCTGTGATTCAAATAGGATTTAAGAGCAGTTAATGAGCAATTCTACATTTTTCCACAAACTAATGAGAAAATGACTTACAGTACTTGGCAGTAGTTAATGTTTCTTTTCTCCACCTCTGCTTAGAAACAAAATGTCTGTCTTTTAAGTGTGGGCAGAATGACCACCAAAGTAAAAAATCAATAAGCATTACATTTATATAGACTGTTTTTTCTGATTCAGCAAATGTGGCACTGTAAGCAATATTTGTGCATGCAAGCTACAGGAATTTGATGATCTGATTAAATATGCCTCTGACTTTATTAACTTGAGTATTACATTATAGATATTTTAATTAATATTTTTTCTAACATGACTGCTTATGTTTTATCAGTAGTGCTCATCATCACACAGCAATATTTCATATTTGTTGTTGGTATAACCTTCCTTTGCTTTTTGCCAAGTTACCAGCAGAGGTAATTCAGACAATGCCTTTTTAATATTAGTTGACAAAAGGACATGAGAACGGTTTTGAAAAATGGGACATTATTGTGTTTTAGTAATTGATACTCCATTTTTTAGTGTTTTATACACTTGGCGAACTAGTGCTGTTGTTCACCGATTTCGGATGAAGAACCATTCTGCTAAGTGAAACCAGGCCCTCAGGTTTAAAAAAGAAGAAGAAGAAGAAGAAGAAGAAGAAGAAGTTCTCTGTGGTTCAAGGTCAGTGACCCGCTCTATAGCTGTCTCTATTCCACCTCAGGGCACCTGCTAATGTCAGCCCTCTTTCAGATTCCCCAAATCGTGGCTGGCCACTGGTTATTTTCAGCTGCGATAAGTGATCCCAGTGACCCCAGAGGTCTGACACACCGCTTTTTAGAATTTTTTTTTTAAGCTAGAAGTCAAATGCCATAGCATTGCCTCTGGATCAAAGCCTTCAAAGTCAACCTCTACTTAGGCATCCATTGAAATAAGAGCTCCAGGCCCAGTTAAGTGTGCACTGCCAGACCAAGCTCATGGCTTGACTTTCACTCACACTACAGCCAAGTGGTGGGCCATCAAACGCACATGTGAAAGTACACACACAACCACATGTAGAAACTTTTTTTTTTAACAGTTCAGCCTTTAGCACTGAAGGACTAGCTGGATTAAGTCAGACTACAGCACCACCAGTGGTATCCAGTGAATACTGAAACTGTTTGCCATGGGGTCAGTGAGGTTGACTCCCGATAGATGCTTTTAACCATGCTGAGCTGACAAAGTACAAAACCTTTTTTTTTTTTTTTTTACAGTTTTGAAAATATGACACAGTTGTTTATAAATTATTGAAGGGAGACGGGGGATAGATATTGTACTCTGTTCCTTCCATTCTCTCACCTAATCCTGGTCGCTTCCACTTCCCTTTCCTGTTCCCGACATTGCTGTGCAACCCCTCCCCCACCCGACAGGATGCGAAGTCTAGCCTCTCAGCAGATAATGTGACGCACACGTGTGCTAGCGGAAGACAAGGCCATGAGCCACAAAGGTCCACACTGGGTCCCGGATTATGATAACATCAGGAAGCGCTGAAAGGAAGAGGTGTCTGGAGGAAGCTGGCAGTCGTGTGAAGGCCTCGGAGAGAATCACACTTATCTTTCTGAGAAGCGGGTGTCAGCCTGACTCTGACATGATGGTCATGGAGAATGGGTGACAGAGGCTTCTTGGTCATCATCGTCACAGTACTGTATACAGTACAATGTAATGCTACTGTAACACTTACTAGTGTTTTTTTCACCTCTGGACATCAGGGTTGCTATCTAGCCCCTGGTCCTTGCAGTTACATTGTTCTGGGGTTTTGTGTTACTCTTAAGATATGACCGTTCTAAATAAATCACTGACATAAAATGGACTAAGTGGAGACATAAAGCGAGCCTCCCTAAGTGTTACTGAAGAATATTTTGTCCTTAAAAGCATATTCCCAATGGAAGCAGCTCAAAATAAATGTTAAGGCTGGAAAGCCCAGATGGTCTTTAAGAATGTATTCCCCCGCCATAAGCACGCGTGATTTATGAGATTCTCTAATGGTATCTCTGTTCTGATCTGGCTTTCTTTCACCCTGCTCTCCTCTGAAGCTTTAAACTCATCAGGTTCTCTCAGCCATGTCGTTAATCCTTAAGTACAAAGGGAGGTATGGCTGTAGAAAATTAGGGATTTTTCCTCCTCCCTTGTCCTTCAGTTCTGAAACTCCCTCTGTCTGATGAATGCTAAACTGATGAGCAGACTTAATCCAGGAGGACTGCCCCCTGCTGCTTCACGTTACATGCCCCAAGCAGATATAGTCCTTGGTGGAAATTTGCCATGAAATGTGGAGCTGGATGGCAAAGAATTGGTCATGACACTGCACTGACTGAGCATGTGCTATTGATCCCAAAGCCTGCACATGATATTGCTAGTTTTTGCACAGAGTGAGAGTGGGCGGTCCATGAAAGCTAATATGTCGGCCTCTCTAAATCCATGTAATATTTTGTATTTTTCAAAAACACACATGACTGTGGAGCTCTATACTGTAGCGTTCATCACTACACTGGAGGGAACTGACTAAGTGGAACTGAAAAGTCAAACCCTGGAGGAGTTTAGCAATTACATGTGAGCCTCACAGGATAATGTGAATATGAAGCAGAGCCTTGCTCTCACATTTTGAACATAATGTTTTTCAGCACAGTCAATTACCATTTCATTAAAACTATTAAAGTTTTTGTTTTGCGCGCGAACACACACACACACACACACACACACACACACACACACACGCACACACATTTATATGTCTTGAGACGTGTGTGGTCACAGTACAGAAGGCGTCTAAAGCTTGGCATCAGTTAGTGTTTCAGTCTTTCTGTGGTCTCAGCACCAGCATTATTATGATCTCTCTGACAGGGTGTGCACCCTGGGGGACAAGGAACTTGTACTCTGATGAGCACACACACATTCTCACACCGACTGTCTTATTCCTGCACCGGCTGCCATTCATGCATGCTCTTCTCTTTCACATCTCCCTGTTCACTCTTCATCTGATTCTTTTAAAAAAAAAAAGCTCTGTTCCCTTTTGGTCCTATGTCTCCCCCTTGATGCAATCTTACAGTAATAGGTAAATGTTATTTAAAGCTTTGTGGGATATTTTATTGGCCCTCTTAGTCCCATATTTAAATTCCTTATTATATTCTCATTCTTTGTGGTACAGATGCATAGATATTATAATAAAATAATAAATTATATTAGGTGTCATTATTAAGCACTGTAGCTGGTTTTTGTACCACACAGATACATGTTGTTCTTTGTGATTATGTATTTTATGACGTGTTCTTCCACCAAGTTCTATGCACCATATAACTGAAGATAAACCCAAGAAAGACAAACAGAAGAGCAATAATTAATGCAGCCTTGACCTAGAGAGGCCACGGTGTACAATATTACTGCTCTTAGACTGTTGTATTCTCTAGCTCATTTGTTGCCTTCATCAACTTTTCCTCGGTTTTCCTTTTACTCTAACATGAATGTTTGAAGACAGTGCAACACTAGTGTGAATGAAGCTTGTCTTGTACTTCTCATATATTTTGTATAAATTCTACATCACCTTTAATTGGAATAGATAGTAGACTCACTGTGACCTGAAGGTGATGTTAGAGCTAATAATATAGGAGGAGATACAGGAGAAAATGATTTAGTTCCAGTCCTCTTCCCATTTTACAGCCATTCCCTTGCAGCATAAGAGGGGTGTGAATGAGGAGATGAATGTGCACCATCTGGTCTGATGATCACCTAAAAAGAGTTAGTCCCATTCTTCACACCAAAAAAGCAGTAATCAGTTGACAGTATTTAACTTTTTGGTGTGTTCTCTATTTTATTCACACTCAAAAAATGATATTTGCAGGTTTCTCTTTATGCTTCATAGTACTTCTTGCCTCATCTGCCTGAAAGGTGATTAGTAAACATACTGCTGTTTGTTTTTCTCTTCCACGCTAGTGAACGCATAGTTGCAGTCTACAGTAAATAAATCATACCATATGATAATCGCCAGGGCTGAACAAATAATCATTTTCAAACCAACACTGCAATCTACTATAGCAGAATATGATTTTCAAAAATCAAAGCCGCAATTTAAATGTTTTTAAATGCTACAAATTGCAAATCAAAGAGCACAAAAATGTGCTTTTTTCACATAAGGTTCAGGATTAATAATCACCTTTGCCCTAAGAATTTGAAATTATTTTGACTTTGGTGCCTCAAGTGGTTGTAAAGACACTGCCAGACAGCAGTGCCTCTGCAGCGTTGGTGCTGTGTCCAACAGCGCCGAAGCTCAAAGGCTAAGCTAACATAGAGCTGAGGCTAATACCTTTACTAAATCTGATGTTTATTTAATTAAAAAGGCCATTAAATTAAATTTAACTTCTATCTTGTCAGATGGCCTTGAACTTCTCTCTGTCACATTCCTTTTTTGTTTAACATAGGACTATTTCCTAAATAAGGATATCACTACTAGGAAACCGAGGAAGCATCGCGCTTTGCAGAACCTTGCAGTAGCAGCCGCAAGACAGCTTGAATGAAAACATGCCAGATCAGGATTCAGGATGAATGACTAAGGCTACCATTTGTTAATACTGCTGGCATATACTGTAAATATGCCATTAAATTGTTATGCACCCTACTGTATGTTCAGTGTTTGTGGTACTTAGTACTGTATACCTTTATTACCCATAATATTTTAAAGCACAGTTTATTGCATTAGATAGGATTATTTTACTGGGCTTTATCTCTTGTTTGTAGCATTTGTAGTTTGCTTGTATTGTCTATGTTCTGCATGACTGAAGTTCACGTTAGCTTTAATTGACCATGTCGTCACATTGTTACTCACCAAAAGATTTTGGGCCACAGTACATGTCAACAGGGAATGTGTACAGGTACTGTATATTTGTTGACTCTTGTTGTGCTGCATTCATTTTGTTTTTGTTAACTATGGAAAATGAAAATACATATTGCCTGTTGTGTGTGATAGTGCTAAGAAGATTGATTTAATCTATAAATGAAATAGATCCCTAAACAAAAACTAAACAAACAAACAAACAAAGAGGAAACTCTTTCAGGTCCAATAAGTGCTTTTGGAGAACTGGTGAATATCCTCTGCTGCAAAACTAAAATACTGTGATAAAGTCTGATAATTCTAGTTATGTATAATAATATGTCTGTCTTTCTAATTCACAGTGCTTGTTATGCAACAATTTACAGAAAACTAAATGATGTTTTGCTTTTACAAAAAAAGCTGATTGAATGTAACTGCAGTAAACTGATGCTTTTCTAATTGCTTCATCGGCCACTAAACATGGATCTGTGGTTTTTATTACACCATCACATGTATCTCAAAACTGTCAAACATGGGAGTAGAGTTGTGTCAGAGAGGTAGGTGGAGCCTTTCATTCACTACAAAAATACATAATAATTAGTAATGCATCAAAGATTTGACATTCAGATTAGAAACTAAAATGTATAGTTACACATTTGATGTGTCTTACATCACATGTTTACCATAGACCAGATGAAGCTAAAGCAATTGTTCCTGTACAGTTAAGATTAACAGTACAGTATTTTATTTTTTATTGTTGTCCAATTTCAAAGGGTTTGCATCAAAAAACGTTCTACACTGCACTTATTGGTTCCTCTGCACTGGTGCAGTGTACAAGACAAAGAACCCATAAAGATGCCAAACTGTGCCTTTATTTAGCAAGTTGATTCTAGTGCTCTGTCACCTTTTGCTCCTCTCTCTCTTTAGCATCCTTTGGGGTTTTGTTCACCTCTCATACTTTGCTGTCATTGTCTTGATGTTTTTGTCAGCATGAGCCCGGAGGGCATCTTAACAGGAGGTTTGTCCTGAGCCTCTCATTCTGCACATTTCATTATGACGGTAGCTGACTTACTGTTTCAGGCGGGGAGGCACAGACACTCGTATGGAGGCAGAAATGGCTGTAAAAGTCAGGATTGGTAACCTTGTCCGCCCATGGTCACGGGTCACTTGGCAAGTGCACGCTGGAATTCACCTCACTAGGAAAGCCCTTCCCAAGGCTAGCAGAGTGAAGGAGAGGAACTGGGCAGGGAGACACACAGAGGTGAAGGCAAGAGACAAAACCAGACAGTGAATACAGTGTTCTAAAGAAAACTGTGTTGAAAGGCTTGCATGTTTTTAGGTTTTTTATGGTGTAGATGTATCTCCATGTCAAACTACAGTATACCAGTTGTTGCATGGTTTATGCCGTACATCATTTTTAGAAAATTAAACAAGCATAGTGTTTGTTTGTGTCTACAATAGAAATGTAACCTAATTTGAACCTGAGGCTGTCATCAAGCAGAAACAATTAATTGACTAATCTTTCAGTTAGTCATGAAAAAAGAAAGAATGAATGAATTATGGTGTAATTTTTGATGCAAAAACCCAGAGAATACTGGTTCCAGCTTCTCCCATGTGAAGATAATGCTGTTCCATTTAATATTCAGCTGCCTTTTAATGCATTCATGTTAAAGAATCACAAGAAACACCAAGACAGTGAGTCTAATACAACAGGAGCTGCTGCTCATTGACCTCTGGTGTCTCCAGTACTTCGTCATAACTTTGACCTTCTCCCTGATCCTAGACATCTGAACTGTAGCTAAAAAGTATCATTCATATTACTGAAAAGATACTGCAAAGTTATGACACATCTTCAGCTCAATCTGTGGCTTGAAGGAAGACAATGGCTTTTTGTATTTACTCTCATTTCCTTCCCTAATTGAGTCACAGACTAAAGTGAAGCAATACAAAGGCTTTTTTGTTAGCTACATGCAACACCTATCCAAACACATTGTGCAAGGGCATGCTGGAGCAATTAATAACCCTCAGAGGCCAGCCAGTCATAGACTTGTTCAAGTGTAGTCAATTTCAGCCTGAAGGTCACTACAGCCTGGAATGCCTCATAAATATTGAAATAATCAGGACTGTAATTACTGAGGTATTTTTGTTATTTTACATCTCAGAACATTACAGAAAATTAATCATGTACATGTCTGGAAATACCTCAGTGTAGAACTGTGTGTGCATTATTATTTAATCTTTGAAATCTCAATTTCAAAAATTACAGTAGACACAAGTAAATCCAAAATCAAGTATCATTTATAGCTACAAATATTAGAGCTTTATATTATGTCAGATTAAACATGTCCCCACAAAATATCATGTTCCCAATTCCCTAGTGTCAACAACTAATGTAAGTGAAAGAAAAAGCCCGCTCAGTTATTCAGCCCCATATGAGTGTCCTTAAAGACGTCTCCCCTGACATGCTCTTGAGATATGGCAGTTCTCTTGGCAGGTGGCTTGATTAACCGCTGCAGTCCTGAATGTGTTAAGAAATGACACAGCTTTCCTTTCTGCAGAGATGATCTGTTGGTTCTGTAGGTGTTAGTTATTTCCCTATGTTTTCCACAGCTTCCACCCATTAACATGTAACACATAGGAGATCGCTGGGTAAATGATCGACTCACATGACAGTTATGGGTCTCTGGCTGCAGATGACGGGGTCCTTTAAAGGCGCAGTACATTATTTTGAAAGTAAAAGCAAAGCCGGTCGGGTGCAGGGAGTAAGCATGCCATTAACATTCTCTCTATTAGGATATAAACCACACATTTCATTTAGTTTACATTTCT
Source organism: Monopterus albus (assembly GCF_001952655.1). Lineage (NCBI taxonomy): Eukaryota > Metazoa > Chordata > Actinopteri > Synbranchiformes > Synbranchidae > Monopterus > Monopterus albus. The sequence goes on from NW_018127885.1 coordinate 2,658,562, forward strand.
GTGAACTTCAACAATTAAAGAAATATGAGTTATTTGTCTACCATAAATTACAAACCCAAACTTGTACACTGCTGGAGTTATTCGAGGGCTTGGAAACAAGGTTTAAAATGATTAATTGGAGCAGTGAGGGTTTTATCGGCAACCTGTCTTTTGTTACATGCCTTCCCAACCCTTTGACCCACAGGCATACACCTGGTATTGGGTCAGGTTACAGCCAGGCTCCGAGGCTTGCAGGTCAAGACCTAGTGCTTCACAGACCTCTAATCCCTTGCAACATATTTGACTGAAGGCCTAGAGCCACACACACCAAAACTTCATACATGAAAAAGTACAGCACTATCTTTTTATGCTCTCTTGCCCCTTTTCCTGTCTTGTCTCACACTCCCTCCACAATGTGAGGATTTAACACTTGAAGGATGTTAAAGAGCTTTTGTGACGCATTAACCCTCTGTGATTTATGAGCTTACTGAATTATGAGTACATTTTGCCTTTACACCAGTTTGTGTATGTGTGAGCTTGAACAGTATGTGTCTGTGGGAGGGGGCGAGGGAGAGAGAGGAAGAAAGTGAGTCACTCCATGTAGTTTTTTTTTTTTTTTACCCCTTTAGGAGCTCATGACAGAGATATAAATCTTATTTCTTAACATGAAGGATTAATACGCAAGACTTTGAAATTAACTTAAGAGACAATAAGTGACATTTCGACTGTGATATCAAACATTTTAATTGAGCAGTGCAAGTAGTGTTTTTGGGGAATGTCTTTTCTTTTAATTTTATTCAAAGAAGTTGTGGAATATGGTGCAATAATCTCCAGTTGACAAGAGAGGTGACTGGAAGGCTACTGGGCTGGAACATTATGTGGAAACACACTCTTACCATGTCAGTACTTTGACCTTAGGGTGCATACTAATTGCACTTCAGATTATTCTCCCAGGCAATACAGTGATAAGCACACCAGGGGGAGCAGTTATACTGTTATTCTGATCCAGAATCAGAGAAATGGGGAGCTTGGAGTTCCCATCTTAGATGCTTTCATAAGCAACAGAATAGATATTTCTTGCATGATTACATAAATAAGCACATTGCTACTGGAGACCTACTTCACAGCCTGCCCAATTGCCCTGCCTCAAGTGGCCCCTGCTGCTCCTGTTTCAGAGGATTTCAGAGCATAATCCTGCCTGACTCCTGAACAACATGCTCGTTCGCATATGCTTCCAGGCTGTACTGAGCAAACTGTTCTTTGTGTGTATGTCTGCAATCAAAAATAATGAACAGAAAATAGTGTTGGTGAGATATAGATACTGTTAGGAGGTTTATTTGCCTCTCCTTTGCTTAGGCTTGGTTAATTCTGCTCCTTTGTACCTAATAATTGTTAAGCTGCTGTTTATGATATGCTCTTTCCAGTGATTATTTTATTATAATATTGTAGTTTTTATGGTACTTCAGCAATCTTTGAGTGCTGTTGCACTGTATATCCCTGTACCGTTTGTTGCAGTCAGATTAGTCAGCACTTCCACGCCTCCTGTCAAAAAACACAAAAGCACAATGAGCTAAGCTACTGTATTGTTTGTTCACCTCCTTGCATCAGCAATCTTTAACAATTTCAACAACACAAGTCAGTGTGCAGAGCTGCCACCGCACTGACAACAATAATAAGACAAACCACAACATCAACAACAAAACATTTATTCACACACCAGTAATACATCATGACAGGCAGTTATGTCAGTGGTTAGAGATAGAGCATCTTGCTGTTACACATTTTACTGTACTTTTACCATTTTCTACAGTACACTAATGTGAGATGATTTGATGTTTTTGTATATTATAAAACAAGCATGGCACAGTGTGTATAAGCAAATTGAAAGCTTTTTTGTCTTCTTGGCATCTCTTCATTATTTCCATGTCTGGTAAAAATGAGTTCCAAGTAATTTGAGCTTGTTCTGTATTTAATAGCCTATAACAAATTATACGTTAAATTAACATTCTGTATTAGAGAATGTGCTTTTTTCTGACATTTTTAATTTCTTGTGTCACTTTCCTGTCAAATATACAGTAGACATACTAAGTATAATAGAATACACACCTTGTAGATTGTGGAAAAAATATAACCCCCCCCCCCCAAAAAAAAGAATTCCCACACAACTTGTGACATTGAAAATGCCAGTTTGTCGTTCATCATCAAACTCAGAATATAAAACAACTGCTGAAGATATGTGCTGTAACAACCAGTTAAATGGGAGTTAAAATTGAAACAGTGAGCCTGTTACATTATCAGTAATTAACAAAAAACATCCCCAAAAATACAAATGGATAAAATTCACCTACTGTGTGTTGGCTGTTCAGTAATTTTTATTCCTGTTTTTGTATTCTATTCTATTCTATGAATCTAAAATTGCAGGAAGTGCAAAAAAAAAAAAAGCCAAACTAACATTTGCAAAAAATACAAATTTAAAAACTTTAAACATGCTTGTGAGCTTGTGCAGCTATTTGTCTGTGTGGGATGGGGGAGGGGGGAGGGGGCTCCTGTCCTCTCATTTTTCAGGCTCAGGTAAATGGCTCTATTATCACACTTCTTTTAAGTTGGTTATTGCTCCATATAACTGACATACGGCGCAGACTCCATTTTTGTCCCGACAGTTATGGGGCTGTGGTGATCATGTGAGGAATTTCTCTAGTGCCCTTGGTTTAATAGGATGTGTGTCTTACATCTCTAATAAATACACCCATTTGAGCTAAGTAGCTGAGAATGCTAGCAGCCTACGCCTATTTTATCCTTTTCCTTTTAGCGTGCAGTATAACAACCTCTAAGAGATCCCTGTGCAAGTGTTTTAGGACATGACAACAAAACTACCAATTCTGCCTCTGACAGATGCTTTATCGGACAAAGTTATCAGGAAAAAGATGGCAGTTTGTAACATCACTTCTAAGGCGAAAATGCTGAAAGGCTGTTTCAAGCCAGAGACACTTTGCCCTTTTTTAATAGCGATTGCTGAACTCTGACTCTCAGATTCCCTCTCCTGACCCCTGACTTCCTGCCTTAACACAGAAGAGGACTCTGCTGCGTGTCTCATTGCCACTCCTCTGCTCTTTGCCTTTCTCTTCCTGCGGGAATTACCCTAAGTTGTGTTGCAGTGAAACAACTGTTTATTAAGTTTCCACTCTGTTAATCTTCCACTTTGTTGTGCTTCTCTAAACCTCGGATGTTACATCTTACCATGCCAGATTCCTTCTCCCTTAGACCCAATGACATGAAATATGATATGGTATTAGAAGGGTTTACAGTGGAAAGCTGTTTGCTGTAGTCCTGCTTATGTTAATGTGATTATGAATATATAATGTTAGAATAACCTTGCAAATGACCTGGTGGTTTTTGAAATGAAACTCAAGTTCATGCCATGTACTGTGCTTTTTTTATTTGCTCATGTGCTGTTTATTTCTGCTTCACTTGCTGGACATGGTTTTGGTTTCTAGAAAAGTGTTGGCTGTATCCAACCATATTGAATAAATGGGTACATGGTGCTGATGTTGAGTAGAAGTAGTGGTGGAAGAAGTATTCAGATTATTTACTCAAGTAAAAGCAGCAATACCACAGTGTAAAAATACTCTGTTACAAGTAAAACTCCTGGATTCAAAATATGTTATATAAGTGAAAGTAGAAATATATTAGCATACTACTAGCATACTTAAAGTACTAAAAGTAAAAGTACTCATTATGCAGGATGGTATATAAAAATAATATATATCATATTATTGATTGTAATTACTGAAACTGTATCACATTTAATGTTATAGTTGGTAAAAATTGAGCTAGTTTTAACTATCTTATATGCTAGTAATTAAAATTACTACTGGGCAACTTGTGAATTTTCCACTGGAGATCAACAAAATTTTATCATTATACAATATTTTTTTATTAAGCTGATTCTGAAAAAGTAACTAGTAACTAAAGTTATCAAATAAATCTAATGCAATATTTGAAGTCAAAGTATGAAGTAGCACAAAATGAAAATGCTCAAGTAAAATACAAATACCTTAAAATTGTATTTAATTACAGTACTTGAGTAAATGTACTTAGCTATGTTCTACCTCTGATTTGATATATCACTGCAGAAAGCCCACCAAGGCAGATGTCGGTACAATTACACAATCAAGCAAACTAATTTTACATCAAAGCCACATTTAAATAGCCATGTTTAAAAGATATTGACATTAGTTTGTTTTTAATTAGAAGCCTTATAGAGACAAAGAAAACGGATTTGAAATTTCTCAGTTAAGTGCAAAATGAGGAGATATACAGTGACTAAGTGAAGAGAGTATTATGAATTATAACTGTAATATATATTTTTGCTAACATACACTGTGTTTAGCTTGATTTCTGTCTCTTCTTAAACTCAGTGTTACCACACATGCAGGGTCTACATATACAAACATATTATACCAAAAAGAAGAAAAAAACCCTTCTCATTAAAAAAAAAGCCTGTGAACATTTCTAAGGAAGGAGGTGGAGCACAGAGCCGTGTACACTTCTAATTTAAGGCTTCTTTATTCCCAAATGTTAAATACTAATGATTGGCCCCCATTTTGAGCTCAGCCCCCACTGGAGGCCTGTTCAGGATCTCCACTGAGGCATTTTGTGTGTCTACCCCACTCCTTTCTTCTACTTTTAGCCACACAGGCTCAACTTCACAGGACAGTCGACAGCCCGTGGACAGCAGATGAAAAACTAAGGCAGCATATCCTGCGCCTGTTAAGTCCTCAGCTAATTAGCAAAAACGGTGTCCTTTCTTTTCTTTTTAAGCATTTAGTCTCAGGGGGTGGCAGATAGAGAATAAGACAGAGAAGAGGAGACTGCGACAGGAGGGAGATAGTGAGTGAGGGAGAAAGGAGAGACGGGGGAATGCTGAGAGCAAGACTGGAGCGAGAGAGTGACTGAGAGGGAGGAGAGGCATCTGAGCTCTCAGCTGGGCTGTTTTGAAAACACACTGTTGAAAGCCTCTCAGTTAATTCATCGCTTTTGTTTTTAGACCTTTTGTGTTTGCCAGTTTGACCATGTAACATCATACATCTGGTCTATAGATTTTCCAGGGCTGTCTCGCTCAGGGACCCATAGAGTCCCCCTGGGCTCAAATTCGAGTGGTCGTGTAACATAAAAGCACCTCAAGTGTGGGCTGAGGGAGAGATGTAGAGCCAGAAATGGGGATGGATGGCTCTGATGCATTGAGGATGTGAAGGGATAAGAGTACATCATTTTACTCTTTTCTGCTCTAGCTGGAGTTGTATTGCAAGGTGAGATATCATTTGTGACTACAAAAGCAAAACACACAAAACATTTATAATTGTTATTTCAAAAAAGGGATGGTTTTCAAAACTTTACAGTACTTGAAGGCCTATTACTTTTATACTAGTAAATGGATAGTTGGCAGAGCCCTTAGAAATATTGTGTATTTCTTCAGAATATCTGTATTGATACACTATTTCATACTGGTCTTGCAAAATAAACTTTAGCACAAGGCTAAAGCCATGTTAGCAGCTGTGTGATCCTGTATTTGAGTGAAATGCTAACATCAAGCTGCATGCTAACATGCTCACAATGCCAAGATATTAATTCTAAGCAGCTACATTCATAATGTTTACCATGTCCATCATGTTAGCATGCTAATATTTGCTAATTAGCATGAAACACAAAGTGCAGCTGAGGTTAAATGCAATGTCTTTAGTATAGCTTAGTTTGGTCATAAAGTACTGGGCAAATAAAAATGTTGACATGCTGATGGAGTTAGAATTAGAATTAAGGAATCACCAAAGTTATTACTGCCTATCCTGAGCTGAACATGACTATCTGTTTGAAGTTTTGTGATAAACCACCAAAAGGCATCAATACAGCCCAATTATCCTACATGCTCAACTTACCCCTATGTTGGGGCAAGCTGTGGTATAGGACCAATCTTTTTGAATGGGTCATAGTTCTAAAACGGTATTAGTAAGATATGTTTTAATTTCCTTGGATGCACAACAACCTTAAATATACTTACAGAGCAATTGCTGTTTGAAATAAATATGCATTCATTTTGCCATAGAATCATGATATGTGAAAAGTGGCTCATTTTAACCCATTCTCTCCTACTGGAGTGATGATGAAATACAATTTTAAAGTCAGATTTGAATAATACATTCATGAAATTGAAGAATTATCACATACAAAAGCACTACACATCAGTTTATTACTGTATATTTTGTGATGGGCACATGTGGACAGCCCATTGGTAGCACTGGGA
>NW_018127885.1:2664963-2675495 GCF_001952655.1 Monopterus albus
TGACTCTCACCCTTGCTGCAGTGTCAAAAATGACATTGTGGGTCTCGGCAATGCACATAGCAACCATCTACCTGCTTCTCTGTTGAAAACATTTTAGACAAGCTGCCCAGTTAAATGGATGGTCGACATGTTCAAAAGGAAAGGTGGAGCAGAGAAGAAGAGAATGAAAAAGAGAAGGGCCCATGCAACAGACACAGCTAAATGCTAACGACAATGTGACACAGCGGTCGGTGGCCTGCACAGTCTCTGCACGTGTGACATCTTTGCGGAGGAATAACGGTATATCATAGCAATGAACGTAACAGAGTGGTCATATGAGATAGGAGTAGTAAGTAATAATAAACCTTTAGACTCGGGCTTGCCAGCACTTGCTATAAATGTGTTTATTTTTATGCTGTTTGCTTTATGGACACCAGTGAGTGAACTCTGTAATATAAAACTTTTTACTTAGCCTACCTCAGTGGTTTTAGCTTATATTCAGTTCTTTTTTTTAAGTGTAGGCTAAGGTGTTTTGTTAGTCTAGCCTTGTACACTTGTATGTCCTGTGACTGGAGTATTTCTGTTGGGTTTTTGAAGTTTCATCCATAGCCATAGCACTGAAAACTCATTATTCAGATAGGCTGCTTATTGGTCAGTGCCAAATGTTTCCACTTGTATTCTGTAATCTCGATAACTTCCCTCCTACATGAACATAGTGGCCAACTGTATAAATATGCTTGTACCCATAGCATCAACAAATAGGGTTAGCTTACAAAAGTAGCAGTCAAGTGGTTTGTATGAACAGCGTGGTCTGGGATGGAGTCAAATTTCCATCCTGAGCCCTCTGTGGGATTGAGGATGGTAATGGCAGCAAGTCATATCTTCTGCAGCATGTGAGTGTTGTCAGTCAAGGCAACTGAATGATCACAGAGTGGGTAGGATGATGATTTCAGAATTCCTTACCTGGTCAATTTCTTTTTAATTTCATTTAACTACACACTTTGCCTGACGTGAGGCATACAGGTTTGTTTGCTTTTTGAGATATTTCCATTTCAATCAATGCCACATCTGATATATCGGAGCTTTCAGAAGAACAAGTTCCTTATTCACTGTTGTGACATGGATATTGACACAAACTGTATTTACAAGTAGGAAACTAGTAATTTATTCACATAAATATGTAATTCTTAAAACTCACTTTTATCAGAAACCTTTACCCTAAATTGTAACTATCCTGTTTTCATTCTTATTGCAGTTTAATTTAATGTAACATTTCTAACTTTACTGTTACATTTTGCAGTTGTTTCAAAAAGAGCCTTATAGATAAAGTTATTATTCATTAGAAAAACATTATTTTGACTTGAGTTTAAACTTGCACCCTTTATCAGGAAAATAGAGCCCTTGGTGTCATGAAATGTTTTTAAATATTCTTAGTGACTCTGTTTTTCACTGTTTTTTCAGTCCTCTTTATCTTGTTTTTCTCCATAATGTAGCCCTGCAACTTGAAGAAGAGCATCTAAAGTCAGAATGTTTGAAGTCTGAATACAGTAAATACACATAAGAATTCACTCTTCAGAAGGTGATAGTGTAGTTTAATTACATTTTCCCTCTGTAGAGGGAGCAGATCACTAATAGCTGCACATTAGGGAAACTTTCTGACAGTAAATGAGATTTGCATTACATTATGTAAAACCACCGGTGTGATCTTTCATGCTCACTAACCTGGTCTTACTGTGACTATAACAGCATATTACTGATATGCCCTTATGCTTTGCAACTAACCAGAAACCATTAATAATCACTAGTTTGATGACTCAAAATCAGCTACGGAAAAACTGACCAATAATCTCAGTGTGTTTGTGCTTGCATGTGTGATTTTGTTTTTAAAGAATGTGAAGCCTTGTAATTGTAATTTGGCTAAACGACTGGAAAGCTTAATTTAAAAAAAGATAGTTATAACACAAAACATTTCGTACTGTTATAGAGAAACTCTTGCTCTGTTCTCTAGATCTAAATCAGTGGCTGACCAATATTTTATAGTAGAGTAAAGAATCCGATTACTTGGATGCGTTTCTTATACATAATACTGTATAACGTAGTGAGTTGGATCCTCACCTGATATGGTTCAGTCTTCATATTGAGAGTATAAGGGTCAAGGAAACACCCCCAATAAATCAATACAAGATATGAAAAGCAAACAAAAAAAGGCATTTGAAAAATGGTGTCCGCATTTGCATGGTACATGTACTACATACATGAGTCATACAGTATGAGCACATGATGATGTACACACATATGAAGATACCAAAATATCACTACCCCCACACCAATAATGACAAGGAAGGAAATAAGAGGCCCCAAACATGTGCTTGGGTTATAAATTAGGAGCTGTCAGTATTACAATGTATATTAATAGTCACACCTCTTTTTAATGAGTTTGGCATTGGCAGCTGAGAGGAAATACAAGTCATCATAGTACAGCTCATGCACACCCCGATGAAAGAACCTATAATAAATCTTGTGAGAGCAGGTCTCACCATAAATATGTATCGCATAAGGCATCTGTTTTACATTCTGCATATAAATCAGCCAGAGTGCTGAATAGCAATGAATCAGATGCTCGACGCTTGATTTGATAACAAATCGACTCTGAACTTGGGAGGGGAGAATTTAAAGCCTTCTACAAAAGTGGGGAGTGGTGGGGTCACTTAAGACCTGTGAGACCCTGACATGTTTCTCCACTAGGAGATAATGCCACAATGTTTTTTCTTGGGTCAAGAATGGAACTCTTTTGAGTTACCTTTTTGTTTCCTGTCTACTTTTTCACATGTTTCAGGTGATGACATTACCGTACTTACACCTGAACTGGTCTGAGTGTGAGGCCACTTGCTGAAGGACAGAGCCATAGATGTGCAGTAATTCTGTTGTCTTAATGTTGTTGCGCTGACACAGAATACGAGGGACTTAATTACATACTCTGTGTATTCATGACAGCTGCTGGCTTGGATCTAACTGTTATGATCAAACAGAGGGAATTTTAAGGCAAAATTGCAGCAACTTTTTGATTGTACCTCTTTGAGTGGTATTACATTTCAATTCACTCCAGACTGAATTTTGATTAATTTGATGTCAATTTTATGTGATTTATTCTTTTTATAATTTTATTATAGCCGGTCCCCTTATCTCTGACAACTTTACACTATATCTACAATTTAACTTCATATTTGGCTTTATGTAGACATGCACTATACTGCAGATACTAACTCGGGTACAGTCGCCTCAGAGATGCTCAGGTCAAGCTTGGTTTCTTTGAGAGTATCATTTTGACTCCAGTGTTGTCCTCATGAGCATGACATAAATTCACTGAATGATCATGAAAACATTTAACATAAAGTAAGGCTTCGTTTGATTTCATTATCAATCCAGAGATGAACTTTTTTGTCAATTATAGACACATCAAATAAAACGTCCTGTATGTTTAGTTTTAACTTGAACTTCAAAACCTGACCGATACTGGATTTTTGTTCCCAATATAATATAAACACATAAAGAAACACTTTTTGTATGTTAAATTTTGACAGTACACAACAGAAACACACACACACACACACGTGCAACTTTTACATATAAAATGAAAGTTGTTAGTGCTACCAGGTGCACGTAGACATGGGATACTAACACTATTTATACATTGTCCCACATATATCTGTACCATTATATCTGTTATATGTTTGTACTGGCCGATGCACAGTATTGACCCAGTTGATTTATTGGCCTAGCTTTATTAAATGTACTAGACGGTAGAGTTTACATTAAGTAGACGAACATGCAGACACTGTAAATATTATGTATATACTGTATAATATATGGGAGTAAGATATTTCACTTGATCTTTAGTCTTACGCAATATTTAGAAACGTTAAAGTGGGTTCATCTAGTCAGGGGCATAGAGGGCATCAGGGCGGGAGAGACAGTAAAACATCCTTAACAGTGAAGCTGGCTGATTCACAAAACAAAGACATAACCATCAACAGAACTCTCTCTCTCCACAAACATACAAATTATCTTGTGATAGCAGCTGGGGTCTAACATCTGCTTGGGAAATCAAATACCCAGGGAGCAGATGTTCATACAACCAATGGTGTTATTTTTTGTATTTCAAATTGCCCTTGGCTCTAAGGGCAGCGCTTAAATAAAGGTGTGTCATTTGTCTAACCTGATGTGGACTTAACTGTGCTGGACACTACCTCAATTTTTATTTTAAAGCATTAATAAATATATAAAACTAATTAAAATGAATTTGTCACGATGAATCAGATTGTAATGATCAACGAGGAGCTGCTTTTGTGTAAAATGTAGAAAATGCTATTGTAAGACACCATGGTTCAGATTAGATGTTACAACAGACACATAAAGTATGGACAGCTGCTATATCAACTCATCAAGAAGTTGGATCTCCCAGAGGCATGTGGATGTGCTATCTCCAAAGATAGGATGCCAATAGGAATGTTAAAGGCAAAAGAATCAGAAGCCAAGGCAAGCTATCTAGAGAGCTTACTCTTCAGCACGTTATCCCCTGTTGTTCAAAACAAGCAGATGGTTTTCAGTGAAATTCAACAATCTTCCCTTGCTCCAGGGTTTTGAAAACGATTGGGAATCAGTGTCTCCTGATATAAAATAAGACAACTGACTATCTGATTCACTACCATGGACACTTGCAAGCTGCAGACCCATTTAAATGTTTTGTTTTTTCACATTTACTGTATGAATTACAGTGCAACTCTCATGGCAAATGCATATAGCTGTAGAACTGATACTCTATGCACTTACTGCAGATGAGGTGCTTTATTGATTTCCAGTAACACAATGAAAAGGTGTCACTTTTATCATTCATTTTAACCTTTGTAGAAGGTTGTGGGTTTGCGACCTTTCTGTGAGGAGTCTACACTTTCTCCCTGTGCTTGCGTGGGTTCTCTCCGGGTACTCCGGCTTCCTCCCACAGTCCAAAGACATGCCGCTTAGGTTGATTGGTGTCTCCAAATTGCCCATAGGAGTGACTGTGTGCGTATGAGTGGTTGTTTGTCTGTGTGTTGGCCCTGCGATGGACTGGCGACCTGTCCAGGGTGTACCCCGCCTTCGCCTGATTGCTGTTTGGGACTGAGCGGTATAGAAGATGAATGAATGAATTTTAACCTTTGTGTAATTAATACAAATGACATTTAAACAAGTTATTACCCATATTAACAAATTAATCTTAGAGCAGCATTGCCAAAGATTGAAATAGTAATTTTGCATATTATTTTAGGTTATCATTTTTTTCACAGTATGATGCCATTTGTTTTGAAAAAGTATTTATTTGGATAATAAACTACTATGGTGCTGTGTGAAGAAATGGGTTGCCCATAATGATGAACCCAAAAGAATCATTGTCTAGTTTTGCAGATCTGTGTAGTTTTTTACTTCACTGTTGTGGTTATTTGGCCCTCAGAGTTCATGTAAGGTGGAGTCCTTCCACTCTCATCAGCCTAATTTTGAACAGCAGCTTGTGGCCATTTTTGACAGCTAGATCTACTGCAACTATAGCATGGATCAGGCCACATATTTCTGTTCGAACATGACCTGTGCCTGAGAGTGTAAAATCCCAACCTAACCCAGACTGTGCCTCTGACACAGTTGGGTTTGTATGGTGTTTTTCCACTGTCTAGCCTAAAGTTTGACCTACGTGTGTGAATCTGATCCTGACCCGAACATAAATTTCTGTCCAAACCCTCAGGTACTGATGGGTCCTGTCAGGCTCGGTTTGGGTATCCACACTCTAACTTCAACTACCTGTAGCTCCAGGCAACAGACACACAAACCTGGTGAACAGCTGAAGAAAGCCAAACAAACTAGCAAGCTAAAGTTCCCAACAGTTCTCATGGGTTTGTGGAGATCAGCCACAATCAGAATTAAAATATTGACATTTGATCAGGTGTTCAGAAACATGACTCCAGTCAGATGATACTGTTGCTCCACAGTATGCTAGCTGGATGTGCAAAACTTGTTTGCTAACAAATCAGCCATTATGGCTTTGTAAGATGGTCGTGCATCTTTACCATGTGTAGGGTTTGGTGCTCTTATAAATATTAATTTATCATTGATGGCCTTTAAGAAGAGCTGATTTCTAAAAAAAAGAAAGTATTTTTTTGTGATAGACACAGTGTAACATTAAAGCACATCAAAACATGAGCTACACCATGAAAAAAGGTCTGATTTACCATATAGATTTATACTTGACAGAAATCTAACTGTTGCAGTTCCAGGAATTGTCAATGGTCAATTTGCCAAAGAAATCACTTGCTGACTTATTCCATCTGAGTGAAGCAAAACATTTCCCCTTATCCCATTCTTCACCTTGTAACAAAGGTGACAGCACTGCACCAGTTTTCACAGAGAGCTTCAATGTAATTCAAATGGACATGGCAATAAAAGATACTTCCCTCTCACAAACAGGGAATGAGCAAACTTTAGGTGTATGATTTCAGTTGAACATGGAGATAATCACAACAAACTTGGAATATTAAGGAAGTGAAAGGCTCTGCATTTTTTTTCTTGCAGCTTGATTCACACCTGCACACCCTCCGTGGTAGCATGTTCTGGAAGTGTCGTCTGTTGCACGGCGGGAGTATTTGGGGATGATTAATTGCTCTGTCTTGTCAATGGTGTGCTCAAAACAGCGGGATCCTCTGGATATGTAAATACAAGCAGTCTCAGCACAGCAATCTAGAGCAGGATTAACACATGTACGTTTCAAAATTCAGACCTATTCACCAATCAAATCTATTATCTCTGACATCCAACTGATGTTGGAGAGACAAAACATCCCTTTTCCTTCCCTCTCCCAAATACATACATCTTATCATAACACACTTCTTGGAAATGTACAAGGTGAAAAATACAACAGATTTATCAAACAAGAAACTATTGTTATGATAAATCAGCAGTTAGTGTTGGCACATATTGATCGAATGAATATACTTTTCACCCAGTACCTCAATATGAATGTATATATTTAAGGGGTAATAAATAGTGATTTCAGAAGATATTTCCCACACAAGAGTTTTTAAGAAACAATCATTTGTAATGTGAATATGAAGCAGAACCCTTCACAGTTTGTATTATGAAAAATGATCTAATGCAGTGGTTCCCAACCTTTTTTGTCAGGTGCACCCCAACAATCCTATCAGGTACCCCTTTAGATATCCATTTGGAGTTTTCTTGCCATCAATTAAACTGTGGCTTACCAGTTGGTGCAACACACTGTTGCCCTTTGTGAATTCAAGGCACAGACTTTCCTCCAAATCATATAGCCATTCCAGTAGGGTATGCTTCAATACATCTACTTTTGGAGTGTGTAAGAAGAATATTTAGTTGTTTCTCACCTACAGGACATCTAGTGACATGCAAACTCTATCACTACAAATACTACAAAGGAGATATCACTTCAAAACAGGGCAGTGATAAAGGTTTTCAGAGCATTTTGGAAATTAAGACTAACAAGGTCCTAGACACCAAACAAGACAACAAATTTCCTTGATATGTTTCATCCCTTAATACCACTGGCTATTACATGTGAACTTGCTACCTCGTGGCAGGTAAGGAATTTATTGGTGCTCCATTTATTAGGGGATGGCAGAGAAAGAAGTGCAAATTGTTATGGTTTTCTGAGGATGTTACGACCTCCTCCTAGATTATGCCTTCTGACAGGTTTGTCATCCCAGTACACTGATATGCTCTATAGAGCGCTCTGATATCATTAGCTTCATTGCTCCTAATGTGTCTGCTCCTCTCAGCAGGAGGATGGGTCATATATTGTTCACATCAGTGGACAAAAACCAGAAATTACTGAATAAATGCTTTCTCTCTAGAAAAAGAGAAAAATGTTTTGTCTGAAATAAACATAATTTGAACTCACAACAGTTGTGTAGCCAGTTAAGATACCAGTTGGTTAGCTAAGATAAGAGTTTAGCTAGATGATGCAATATTAAGCACAGAAATAGACTGCATTTTTCATTGCAGGTTATGTGGGAGCAGATGAGTGAGCTCATACTGTAGCTCTCTTAAAGGATTAACAGCAGTCCTGCAAAGCAAACTGTCTCTTTTGGAGAGGCAATCTAGGTCAGGCAGCAACAATAACAGGAGTGGTGGGATGTGAAGGACATGTGTGACTTTTAGATTATGAATGTTTGGACCATGGAGCAGTAGCTCTATATCATGGAAGCACATAGTGCAAGAGGAATGGTGTAGTACTGTCCCTGGCACATATCAGTTTTGATTCCATTAATGATGGCAGTTGATACTTATAAGCGACCTGCCTGAGCAGACGATGTCTGTACTGTGCACAAGGCATACTAGTGTTGTATCCTGATACTGTCATTTAAGGGCTATTTCACCAATTTTAAGCCTACATCCTTCCATTTTACAGTTGGCAGTCCTGGAAATCTGACATAATTGCCAGTGTCTTTGCAGCTGGATGACATGTTTTACATCATTCACCCTAGCTTGAAGCACAGCCTTTATTTTCACATTTCTAGATGGTTGTGGCCTCTTGGGCAATGCACATGGGCCACATCACATTGTGTTGCGTAATACACACTGGGAGTGGCGCAAATTCACTGCAGGACTAGTGAAATGGGTGAATATTACAGTATTCCATTCTTTTCATGCACGTTGACACTGGGCAAATAGGACAATAGCATATCCTGAAGCAGCGATGCGTGTCACCCAAGGTTGACGCACGTCAGTGTGTCAGATATGCTATTGTCAGTTCATCGCCAATGTGTGGTCTTGCATTGAAAATAATGGGCGTGTGTTTTGATGCACATCACACGCTGCCAACTGTGCGTTGCCCTTAAGGGGAGACCCCAAGTGCTTCCAAAATCAGCTATCAGAGAAATCATTTAGTGTTGTTGGCTGATTGATAGGGGAAGCTAACATACTGTAGCTTAATATACAACTGCTGATCATATGTGTATGCATGGAACTGGCTTGATGATCATATTTGGGATCAACTTTTTAGGGTTACTTCACAAAATTACTGTAACTAGTCTCTGCAGAATTAAAGTACGACTTTAACCACTTTTGATCTGCTTAGCTCCTGATGATATAGGCTTCCAATAGTTTCATGATTGTTGTAGTTTGGTATTTTGTTACTTCCTAACAAGCAGTGCTTTCTTGGTGCCACTATCTAGCAGCTGTTAGATGAACTGCAACTTTAGACACCTCGGTGTTGGTGTCACCTCAGTGGCTGCTGCTTAGTGGGAGTGCATGTTTCTCACGGCATATTTATATTTTTACACATTTCAGTGAAAGAAAAAAGTGGCATTGCATGCTGATACCTGTCCCATTGGCCATGCAGTATCTGTTTCAAATTAATGACAGATTTTCATACAACCATGCACAACAACTTTGCCATCTTTGCTTCAGAGCACTTGATGTGCAGTGGATACCGATGTAATGAGAGTTAAGTTTTAACAAGCACTACAGAACTTAAAATAACATCATTATTTCAGTGTAGCCTGAGACTTAAATTTAACTTAGAGAAAGCATCATTTGCCCTTGTAAGCATACTTGCAGGGCTTTATAATTACAGCACATGAGCACATGATTATTGTGCATTGGGACTCTTGACCTCCTTGAAAAGGAGTTTCTTTCTTAGATGAAGCCAGAATGGAATTTCCCCCTGGCCCACTAGAAAACTGCTGCTGTGCTCTTCAATCACTGCAACCAGTTGCTTCCTACCAATAATACATGCATCCTGCTCCAGATTTCACTGCATAGCCCAGGTTGTATTTGAACTTGTGGTAATTCAAACTGAAAAGCTGTGCTGCTATTCTGTTTGTGTATCTCAGCTTCTCAGTCAAAGTGAGATTTTTGATAAAGCAGGGTCAAGGACACATTTGTGGATAGTTCTTGTCAGAGGATAGTATAACCAGCTGAACAAATGAACCAAATGAAATCAACATATCACCAGTGATACTGTATAGCCTTGTACTTTATTTTTATTCCTAATGCACATTCCTTTGCTTGATTGCACATTTTACTTCTGTTCTCAGCCTTATATTCTTTACTTGCCCATTGCTGCCTTACATAAGGACATGTACATAGGCATTGAGAGCCGCTGAACCAGAGCCAAATTCCTTGTGTGTCCAACACACCTGGCCAATAAAGCTGATTCTGATTCTGATTGTGGATTTTAGACTGACCTTATTTGGATCACATTTAAAGAAGATTTTGGTATGCATCAGAAGTTACTGCAGCAGCAATGGATTGGTTATAAATTTGCGAGTGAAGTTGTGCTGTAGTTAAGCTTTATCCATCATTCAAAGGTATCTGCTCTTTTAACATAGTACATATGCAGATGTTGCTGTGAACAGATGTGGCTGATGACTGTAGAGGGGCCAATAATGCACAGATACCCATGAATATGTTTTGTTTATTAATGTTGGTGCTCATAAATGCACTTTACAGGCTTCCTGTCCTCACAGCTGATGAAAAGGCAGGAGTTCACTGAA
>NW_018127885.1:2675528-2699200 GCF_001952655.1 Monopterus albus
TAGGGAATTATACCAATTCAGGAAATTCCTATTTTTCTGGGACCTATGAGAGTCACAGGGCAACGAAAGGTTGTATATTTTGGTTAGGATGGAGAGGGGAGTTGAAACAAGTGAATATTGCTGAAAGAACGTCGCTCACATTCAGTCACACACAAAAGGTGGAAATGAAATAACTTCCTTTCGTCAAGAAAACACAGCAGCTCTTGACAGAATAATAGCAGCTGAGTAGATGGAGAAGGTCTGGTACTACTAGCTCTAAAACACAGGAAACTGTTGTGCCGCCTGCTCAGCCTATTAAAAGGGAACAGACACACTCCTCAAAACAAATGCAAGGTCCTGTGCAAACAGTTTTGTATCATCATCCAGAATTTATACTATATCACAAGGGTTGTTTTATCCAAGTGTAAATGACTGAACTGACAGTGTGAGATTGTCTGGAGAGTAAAAGTTAAAATCAAATCAATTAATGAAAATCAAAAACATTCCACTTTTTGAAGAAATCTTTTGGGTCGTACTGCTCTGAGTTTGGCTTTTGCAATCTGTCATTGCATGACAAAAACAAACTAGAATTACCACTTTGAAGCTGGATGCTTCTGCCAAACAGTCAAGCTCACAGAAATTGGAACACAGTGAACTTCGACCACAAAAATCAAATCAGTTCATCCCTGAGTCCAACTGGACTTTTGTGCCAATTTTGGAAAAAATCCCTTAAGGCGTTCTTGAGATATCATGTTCCCAAGAATGGGATGGACAGACAAACAATCAGAAGACATACTGCCTCTGGCCATGGCTATTGCCAGCATAGAGGTATACAAAGCAGAGAAAACTCAAATTTTTACTCTAACTAGAATTTCTGTCAATTTGGTCATGACCACTTACTGTAAAGACTGCATGTAATACGTTAGTTAATCGTTTTTTTTTTTTGTTTTTTTTACTTTGCTTTGAATCTACATGGTCAAAATAGGCCTTACAAATGTTTTTTTGAGTACTTGACACTGAGCCTTCTGCTGCTTCAACAGAAATATCTATGTCTTTCATAGCTACTAATTTGTAGGTTGTTCATGATGGAGAAAATTAAAGACCTCTGCTGGATTGCTGGACCTCTTTAGTATTTAAAGGCTGCATCCAATCAAGCAAATGAATTCTCTCTTGCAATATTGTAATTTCTGGGTGTGTGTGTGTGTCAATGGATGTGTATATGTGTGTATTCACGAGGGGGTCAATATATCATATTAGTGTAGTAAAATTTAATTACCATATGTTTGTGAGTCTCGTAAGCTGATGTACTTCATGTTTATACCTTGGATTATTAAAATGTCTCCAGTCAATTACTTGAGACTCTACTCTCTGTGCAGCTCTGAGACTTGACCTAGTGTTTCCTTTTTACAGTATTTGTCACTGTAATGTAAAGAGTATGAAAACAACACAGCTTCTTCTTCTTCTTTTTTAAGGAGGGTCTGCCAGTTAGGAAACCAACAGATGGGTGCAAAATAAATTATATAATTGCCAGCAGTTAATTTGTCTTTCTAGATATGAACCACTTTACTTAAGTTTTCTTTTTAGCTGGCAGTAACTTAGAGTGTTTATATATGTTTTCCAAATGCGTGCTTCAGTTTCTTAACCCAGGAGGTTGACAATCACAAAAGTAGACAATGTTATCACTCTGCATGAAAACATTTAGATAAAGAGTCAAAGAGCAACATTTTATTTAACCATTCATGTTTTTTTGTAATTGTTTTAGTATTCACTACTTAGTATAAACACTACTTGCTCATTCTTTTGTACTTGGCATGGAATTGTAATCGCAGATATATGTAATCACCACTGATGTTGGTACTTGACCTGTACAGGTTATCGTGTCTGTATACCTGGTTTCCCTCTTCCCCTGAATCAATTGTCTGTTAATCTCATGCTCTAGCTTTCAATTGTGAGAAAATGTAGCCACTGCAGGGGTAGCTTTTAATGGCTTGACCCCAAGTGGCTTTTTCTCATACACACAAAAGGACGGTAAGGAAATCAAAGAGAGACATAGTAAATGTTGAGAACTTCTCGGTGCAGCAGTGTGGAAAAAGCAATATCACAGTTGTTTTGACTAGAAATGAACAGTTTTCAGTGACACAGCCCTGGTACAGCTAATGGCACCGGATCCGTGATAGCAGACCTCAGTTCTGCTAACCCTTGAGCTTTTTTCATCAAATGTATCACAGTTACTTCTCATGTAAATAACACATTCTTTATTTTTAGCTATGATAACATGAGGTAACCACCAGTCACACTCAAAATAATGTTTATTGCAGCCATAAAGTGACACATCCTCTACTAATTATTATTTTTTGTACCATCTGACCCATGGGGTATGGTTTGTCAAACGTCTTTCCAAACTCTCATTTTGCTGCTCTACCTGTGCATTATATCCTGCCCCATTTTCACCTCGATTAGTTTTCTACCAATGAATTGACCAGGGCTAATTGTTGCAGCTTTAGGTTATTGAATAGCTTAATTAGTATGAAAACTTAGGTTGAACACAGTGAGGGAATAGGCTACAGAAGAATGATGTTTTCCTCCCTTCAGCAGAGGAGCACTGAAACTGTTCTGGAGACACTATTAAAATGTCTGTTTTGTTCCCTTTATGTTTATGTCATTTCATGTTCTTTTAATTTGTCACACCTCTTTACATATACATGTACATATACATATACATATACTGTACATATATACATACACACACACATACAAACATATCCATATATATAAAGAACATCCTCACTGGCAGACTCAATATGCGACTGGCACTCCTGTTAATCTCAGACCAAGCAGAGTAAAGTGGTAGCTTTACCACTGTTACAGGTGGATGTGTTGTAATACTCTTTTTCAATTTGGGTAAATGATTATGTGATTGGTGATGGTGCTGTTCATGAAGCAATTTTGCATTTTGGGTGTTGGCTTAATGGAGTACTAAAATCCTTATAATTAAGTATCCACATTCAGGAAGAGTCCTTTCTAATAGCTCCTTTTAAATGTTGATGCAATGGTGTCCACCATCGTGTTGTCTTTAGCAGTAGTGTTGTGTTTACTGATTGTTTCAGGGGTTTTTGTTTGTGGATTTATCCTACCTTCTCTGTCCTCAAGTGAGCTGGAGAATTCTGCTCTGTTCTGCCCCAGATTTTAATGATTATACCTGTTATAATGGAACAATTCACAAAACTAGAATTATGATTTCACAGTGCTATGCCTCTGCCAACTGGTCAAATTCAGGGAATAGGACAGGTGTGAGGTCACCGACCTTGACTTTTGACCTAGGACCACCAAATTCTAATCAGTTCAGTCTTGAGTCCAAGTGGGCACTTGTGCCAAATTTGAAGAAATTCCCTCAAGAGGGTTCCTGATGTATTCACAAAAGTGGGCTGTATGGACAGATGGATGGACCACCTGAAAACATAATGCCTCCATTCATGGCTATCGTTGATGCAGAGGCATAAAAATAAGCTTTTACACTACTTGAGCTACCTTGAAAGGCTGTGTTTCTAACTAGTTAATGAAATTGCATAAGGGGGGTTGATCAATCTTTTTGATATACACACACACAAAATGTTTTAGTTTTTATTTTTATTTACATTTTTGCTAATTTGGTATCTCAGTTGCTACTGCCAGGCTCCATAAAAACTTGTTTTGTCTAAAGCTAGAGTAACATCTTACAGTATCTCTAAGGGACAAAGAGCCCAGGTGCACTTTTCTTAGTTTTCAGGCAATAACATTTTATTTATTTATTTTTTTGCTTTGTGTTTTAAAGCTTATGCTATACTCTAAATTATTCCTTCAAGGCACATAATTAGACCTTTGGTTTAGTGAACCCCTGCCTTAACCATTTGGCACCATGTCTGCATAGCTGATGCTTTACCTGCAACCTATCAGAGCTTTCTTCTTTTCTCTTTACAGTGGGGAAGTTGTATTACAGTGATGCAAATTAATTGGGCATTTCCTCTTTTGTTTTCATTTTAAACATGCAGATATCCGACTTAATGAAATGCTTGGATGTTTACAAAGGGCCGATTATGCATTGGATTATATGTTTCACCCTGAGGGGAGATGTTTTTCATCACTTAGTTACAATTTGTGGTCATGTCATTAGTTTCTTATTGCAAATATTGAATTTGCTATCATTTAGGCCTCAAGGTATTTAACAACACATCATGTTGTTTGTGCCTGGATTTATGACAATCAGGCCATAGCCTTTCATCTTAACATGAACTACCTCTTTAGTGTCATCAGAACGATATAAACATGCCTGATCCAGACATTTTTAAAAAAATGTATATACGTTTTTGATAACTAATAGCATTTTCTTAAATATGAAAGAGAACATAGAGTCATAACATTGATGGATAAATTGCCTTGGTTATCTGACTTGAATGAATGTTTAGCATCTGGATTTACCCTTCCCCACTCATCCCTATTTTTGTCTTCTCTCACTGAGAAAAATCCCCATACCTTGCCCACTGGTTTTATTAAATTCGCCTCAATAAAAAAGCTCAGACAGGATTTATTAGGTACTCACCATGGACGTTTAGTATTTCCCTCCGTTATTAACTGAAAATCAATAGAAAGCAAAGAAAATGGAAGTCATACAAGTGTTGTCGCCTTTATATTATGTCGGCTGTCGGGTTAGATTCATGATGAGGCACCACCGTCTGCAAGGTGGATTTTCTGCTTACACTGCAAGACCTAAAGTGGAAGTTATTCATTAGAGTAAGCCAGCGGTCAGATACATTTCCAGGCCCTTTCACACATCTGTCTTGGTAAGACTCGAAGGGAGTGAGAAAGGATGCTGATACCCTGATAGAGATGTCAGCTGCAACACACAGCTTGCTGGATTTATGATTATTTTGTTCTGAAGACCTTTTTTAACACCATCATGGAGCCTGTACCCTTGGCATGTAAACTGGAATAGCATTACGCTTAACCTTGTTCCCGCTGTAATACATATCACTCATTTTTTTCATCTTACAATTTATTTTCTTGCCTTCTGGAGTTGTCAGCTTCAAGTTGCCACCTAGTACAATGATGTTATCTTCTACCTCTGATTTTGAGGCCTAACAAGTGTGAGCATAATGTACTAATTTAATATTCTTAGCCTAATTAAAATAGCATGCAGTAAATGGAAATGTTGCATACAATACCACACCTGTGTTATATCATCAGGAAAGCCTTGATAGCTTTACTGATGGTTAATCCGCAATGTCAAAGGTTTTGCATCCCGTGGTTTAACTGTAAAACAATTCCAACATGAAGAAAAGTGGCTTTGTCCACATATTACTCTTTTCTTTCATAAAAAGGCTAGAAAAATGTGGAAATAAGGAGCTTACCCACCTCACTAATTTAATTACTCATATGACCTCCATGACAGTAATGCAAATATTCCATCATGAGAACCCAGGTACACAGAGTAATTACTTAAGCTTTCCTTCACATCTCTCAAGACTCTTTTATTACTCAAAAGCTTTTTAACATTAGCACTGTCTTCCTGACAAATTAAATGAAATTTCATTACTCCAGCCATCCTAATAGCATGAAACTATCAGCTGTTGTATGCCTGGTCTCTCTTCCCCGCCTGCCCCGGCAGATTAATCAAATAGTCGGCTTCAGAGTCAAACTGAAGGGAGTATCAATCCGCAAGTCTGTGTTTGTCTACTGTTCATTCGTGTTGCTGATCTGAACCTTTAGTGAAAGTCATATATTGATCTCCATATTTTAAACATGTATAGTCCATCACAAAACTATTATTCAGAGCAAAAGCAAATGTCTTTACTGCTATTACCTGTTTTTGTGCACAGCAGAGGATATAATCCAGCTACTTTTTAAGCATTTTTCATAATTATCAAAACATAATTATTGAAATTATTATCATGCCAATGTATTTTAATTCCTGCATTCCTGTTTACAAATTCAAATGAAATAAAAAAAATTAAAACGACCAACCATATATAGTTTTTGATATCCCACTTAAAGTGAATATATAGACAATGGAATTCACAACATGTTTTAAGTATAGCATGCACTTTAAGTCGCACTCAATATCACAGAAGAGGCATAAACCAGTAAATGGTTTCCATAGATTTGTTATAACTAGCCATTACCTATGATATTTAACACCTTTGGTTTTGTAAGGGTTAAGCTGCTTGGCCTTTGATCTCTCAGGGGTAAGGTCTTGGCAAAGTGCCCCTCCACCACCTGAGGCCCTTAAGGGACTTTCAATCCAATTGCTGGTTAGGACTGCATGCAGATCTCAAGGTTACACCTGAGTGTTCAAGGGTAGGTCCAAGTGTAATCGGCACTTAGATCATAGATTAATCTTATTTGCTATCTATTAGGCTTGATTCTTGCTTCCTTCTCTCCCCTCCCAAAGCCAGGATTACTTTGATAGTTTAAGATAATGGATTCTTATGGAAGAGGAGGTCAAGAACCATTCTTGTTTCAGAACCTGCAGATAATATGATTAATCTAAAAGCCTCTTTCAAAGAGCTCCCACCTTCAAGAATCTAATTGGCAAAAAGGTACAGAATAAATCGGAGATGTTGAGTTGGGTGTTTTATTAATTACAATTTTATTCTCCTACCATGTGTAGGTAAAAGAAAATAGAATTGTATCTACTTCATTCACTGGAAACAGATCCAATATGTGTTTTTCATCATGAAAGCCCACAGGAATATACAAATGGCTTTTTATTAAATTTGATCTTGATAATCACATATTCTTAAGCATTCAACCTTTTGGTCCTTGTATATGTATTTTATTGATATATAATGCTACATATTGATGTTGATGACACCATTTGCTATTGCATAATTGACATTTCTTTAATACAGATAAGCCAGACATTTTAGTGAGATGAACATCAAGCACTGTTTTTAAGCTATTTACAAAATCCTCTATTAACATTTAAAAGCAGAAGAAAATGTAGCATCATTGTCCATACATTACACAAAAGGTTATGCTGAGAGTTATATTGATTTCACTAAGTGCAATCTCCTTTTGATTCAAAATCTCCCCTGTTTTGATTTCTGTGGTAGCCACTAGCTAAACAGATAACAGATAAACTCTGATAAAATATATCCAAATGTGGCAGCCTCTCTGATAACCTCTGAAGACACCTTGGCTATCTTGTCCAGTCATCAGCAGCTGAATATTTATCGCAGAGAACAGACTCGTGTTCCTGTCTGTATGCTTACCAGTTTATACGCAAGGTCTTTTTTCTCCATGAATATTAGCTGATATTAGAGCAAACACATGTAAACCCTTCACCTACTAATACAGAAATAAACAAGATTGATGAAAGCAGCTTGACCACTGGAACTTGGTTTTATTGTTTTATGAGTGTTAAGAGGTTTTACTCAGTATATGTAGATGGCAGTGCCTTATGGTTATGTGTTCTTTGTTTTGTCACCTTATTTTTCATACGCATCTCCTTGTCTTTACATGACCAACAACCTAAAGGTGTGATAAGTGTCTTAGAGGTATGCACCTTACTATCAGTCACTCATTTATATATTTATTATGTATATACGTTATGATTCTGCAGCAGTTCCAGCAGATACTGCAAGCATCTTGTTTGTGACTTCAGTATTAATATAATAGTAAATGACCAGAACAGGTGCATAATGGAATTCTATGTGATAGGAATTCTGTGTTTTTGAATATAGTCACCAGTACTGCTGGTTTTCTATATGTGTAATTCAGAAATAGAAGGACTAAAATATTTAATGAATACTTCATTAATGATTGGCACTTGTTCTTGATAAAAACAATTACTCATTTGATATATAAAACCCTAAGCTGTGAAAAATACTGATTGTAATTTCCTAAAGTTCAAGGTGATGTCATCATATTGATTATTTTTTGATTAATACTCCAGAATGTAAAGATACTCACTTTTTTTCACATAAAACAAAGACAAGCAGCAAATCCTCACACTTGAAGCTGGAACTAGGTAATGTTAAGTTAAGTAAAGTACTAATGATTCGATTAATCTTTATAAAAATACAACTATGTATATGACTTGTTTTAAAAAGTTGCTCCAGCTCTGTTCATAATTGACTGGCAATAAGAAATTGTGTTGATAATGTCAGTAACCTTACCTGCTATATTGGACCCCACAGAGATATTAGCTATTTCTTCCTCAGAGTCCATCATCTCCTACACCTTGTGCAGTTCAAGCACAAGTTGCAGTTCAAGCATATGTCTATGAATCAACTACACATAGTTTATGAGTTTTCATTGAGAGACATACTACATTGCCTTATCAATGGGATTCAGCGTAATTAAGAATGATTTTGCAATCATGAGTCATAAATTTAACATTGTGCATTGATTTCCAGGATGTAGCACATGTTTCCTATGTGGCATGGCTCATTCCTGTCAGTGTCAACCCTTTGGTGAAATAGTTTGCAGCTGTTGTGGTGTTTTTACTTCGGTGTTTGAATTTATACATTTTGGGGTAAAACCTAATGCTCTAGCTCAATAATAAGCTGCCGCAGTCATAAACGTAACCAACAAATACAAATGTAGTTTCCATATCAATGCTGTAAAATATAAAAAAGCTTCAGTATGTCTCACTCTGTTCTTATGTGAAACACAAAAGACTTTATTTAAGATGAAAATGGCTGTTTTGCCATATAATATTGTCTATTTAGTGGTTAAAAAGTAGGAAATAAATTATGATGCAAAAGACTGTCTGGCTATATGTTCTTATGAAATAGGGACATAACCTTTGCAAAGATAGATTGGAGCCTCATTTGAATTCTCACCTGATACTGTCACACTGCTGTGCTCATTAAAACCTGTCTGTCACCCCACTCTCTCACAAACAGCCCTACTTTGTTTTCACCATTCATCATTGTCAGAGTTGTCATGAGATTCTGAATTACTAACATCTTTACATTGCTCAGTTCCTATTGCCGCTGCAATTAATAGTCAGATTAAATCTCTGTAATTGTTCAGGGTTTGTGAGTATGGATCAATACACTATTGATTAATGGCCCAAACTCAGCTGAAGCAGATTTACATAGAATGTTGTGATATGTTATGTATTATATGAAAACATTTCATTTCTGGTGACAATTAGTGAAAATGTTGAGTGGCTGTAATGCAGTTGTTTCGATCTCAAAGTTAGAAGGAAAATTCAGTCTTGTGATATTTTTACAATATTGAATGAAATGTCTTTAATCTGGCTCCTATAGTTTGGTGGATGCATACACTACATGCTATATTTCTTTCACCAGCTCTTAGAGATTTGTGCTGTTGACATGTGGCTTGCAAGTAATCACCATGCCCACACTTGTCTACATACCCTATTTTCCTCAGTGGTTGTACTGAAAATTGCATTTTTCCTGCCAGTATGATCAGTAAGATGAATGAAACATGAGATCTTTAAAAAAAAAGGTCTTCATATTTTATTAAATTGTTGGCAAATACATGTGATGGTGCCGTTTATGAACTGTTCATGCAAAATAATACAAACACAAAATGACAAATACAGTATGTATGTGTACAACAGTATCTCCTTCTATAGCAGCTCCTTTCAGGCGTAGTGCTAGAAAAGACCAAGAGCAGGGCAAAGGTCAAACAGCTGATAACTTGGACCGGGTTAATGATACTGAATTTTCATTACTTCATGCCCAGACTGCAAAAGAGACCTTTTGGTCTTCTACTGGATAAAAGCAAAACTAACACTGAAGATACTGTTGTTTTTGGCAACACTAAAGAAAGACCTGAGTGGGGGTTCATGGTTGTCCTGGTTAAGCTATTGCCAGATGTGATGAAGACTTCTTGTGCACATTATAAGGAAGAACTGCTTTAAAATGTAGGCTACAAGATAACATTACTCGTTCTAGACCTTTGGAAACAAGAACACTTCTCAGTCCAAACAATGTTTGTTTTTAGATTTAACTTTCATCACAGCATCCAAGATAACATGATTTTGTTACTATTGCAGGGTTTTTACTGATTTTCTTAGCAAACTTAGTAATCTTCTTAGACATTCTTATTGACTGTAATTTTCCTCCATATAAGGTTTATATTTTGCGGAGCATAATCACTGCATCAAAATGAAGTAGAATATGCTAATGGCTCTAATTGGACTACTAATAGAGACTGTTTCCCCAGTTTTAAGCTTTTGGGGGGTCTGTGTAATCAGTGTAGACAGTCGTTAAGGGAATGGAGAGGCAACTAGCAATGTCAGGAGAGGGCCCAGGCGGTTCCGGCTGACACTACCCCAATCTTCCAGGACCCATTAAATGGCAGTTTCAACACATTACGAACCATAACATCCTTGAATATCACTGATTTTATTTGCAGTATCAAACATTTCATTTCACGCACCATTAATGGAAAAGTGCTGAGGTTCTAATGCTGCCAAACATTTAGTAACTACCTGGACTCAGAGAACCAATTAACTCCAGCGACAGCATGGCCAATTAAACACACAAATAGGTGAGTCCAGCATTGGTTACTGCCCTAGTAATTTACTTTTGAATAAACCCAAGCAGAAATAGAAAGTCAGTCATGG
Source organism: Monopterus albus (assembly GCF_001952655.1). Lineage (NCBI taxonomy): Eukaryota > Metazoa > Chordata > Actinopteri > Synbranchiformes > Synbranchidae > Monopterus > Monopterus albus. The sequence continues at coordinate 2,686,090 of NW_018127885.1, forward strand.
ATTGACCAGTTGAAGTGGAAGGAAGGGTAGCGATTTCAGAGCAGAAATGAGATATAATGTACTGCACAAGTAATTCAGTAGCTACTCGAGGAAATATGATGTCATGATGTATTGTACTTCTGAAAATAATGGCATATGAATGCAAAATAAGTGATAATAAGATAGGAATGAGAACAAATTTATTTATAATGCAGTTTGACATGAGTAAATAAGCTCCTCTTTAAGTGAAACTGGTTGAAGAACAAACTGTAACAGTGATGAAAAAAGCAGAGTGCATTGCTAACAATTTAGCTGAGATGATTTACCATAGTTTCATGAAAAGACTTTGTCTGAGTGCAGCACAAATTTATTAACAAAGCTTTTGATCATTTAAACATATATTGCCTTATAACATTATTGTCAGGAATACCTGCTGCATGTTGTCCTGTAATTTTCTCTCTCTCTCACACACCCGATGCTGTAGGTGATATGAGCCTAGGTGTTGTTCCTCTGTGATCTTACCACAGTAACCTCACAACCTCATCCAAACCCTGTAATATTTTTGTATTGATTTTCCACCATTCTTGCAATGATGCTTTCATTGGAAGCCAAAACATGTCAATACACAGCTGATGAACATTTATAGCTAAAGGAAGCAGAGAAAAACATTAGTTGCAGTTGTTATTTATGTGAGCCATGTCATGTCATAGCTGTATATTAGCCATTTATTCTGTACGGGTTAGAGGAGTGTGACAGATAATTCTCTGTGGGTTCATCTCTGGGATTCAGCTGACTGACTGACTGTTATAGTACACCTGTGTCCTTTGAAAAATTCTTTAAAAAGGAAGGTGCCACAGTGAAGTGTTCTAATACACTTTTGGTTGTAAACAGGTTTTTCTGTTGTAATGCTACAGCGGGAGCCCTCTCATCTGACCCATTAGTCGTACAAAGTGATACATGCAAAATGTTTATTTGTGCAGTTTTAAGGCTAAAATACTGTCAGTCTTCACTTAGTCTTATCTTTGTGTGTGTGTCTTATCATGTGTAAGGTCACTAACTCCTAATCATTACCAGTTAGGTGTTTGGGGTAATGTACCTCATCACATACTGTAGGTGTTTTGAATAAATACACAAAGGTATCTGCCAATCAGGTCAATCACAAGAGTATTTTGACAGTGCCAGAGTTAATAGGGATTGCAGTCACCTAATTGATAAATTGAAATCTAGTAACCCTGGAGATTGAGGTAACTCAACACTCTGCTGCTTGGCCCCTAGAAAATGCAGTTGTGCACTGCCGATGAACTTGGCATATTGCAAAATTTACCATAAAACCAGTGATGCCCACTTTAGACCCCACATTGTTCACAGCTGATATTAAGTTTCCATTAGGTAATCTGTTTTTCTAAAAAAAAAAAAAAAAAAAGTTTGCTCATCATTGGAATATCAGCCAAGACCTCAACATTTCCCTAAACGTAAACACTTTTCAGTTGTCTAAACATCTAAACATAACCATGAAACCACTGTGGCCACAAGCAAATATAGGGATCTATGGAAAACAAAATGCATTTTGCAGATATTTTCAGACATGTTTAATAAAAGTATTTTTTTTTTTATGTGTAAAAAATAGAATCTGGGCTCCCTTATGTTTTTTCCACAATGTATTTGCTGAATCATGTAAAAAGAAAGTTTAGGAGACTGATTTCTTTGTTCTTATATTTAAACAGACATTATATTGAAGCATAATTTTTGCTGGATAGGGGAACTTTTGTTGCTGAAGCCAAGAAATCACCAAACCAGTGAATTCAAACCTCCACTAATGTAAGTCATGTTTGTAAGTATGATATGTGATACGATATGACCCCTGCTGTGTAATATTACAAAATTTCTACTCCCTGAATAATGTGTCCAATAAATGCGCTCACAATATTAAAGATGTTTGGTGCTGTGTTGAGAGAGGGGATGCAGTTGGGTCATGTGTACTAAACAACATCTGATCACTGTACCTGATAGTGATGATGAAACAGCAAGAGGTAAATGTTTGGCTGCATATTTCAAAGCATATCTTACACTGAGCTTATGTGTCAAATCACTCCTGACCAAGCGTGGCCTGGGTTTCCCTTCTGTGTTTTAAGACAAATTGGTATTTTACCCCTCATTGGTTTAATTTTATTTGTTTGTTGAGCATGGATTATGAGGAGAAAAGAGATATATGATGGGTCTTTATCAGGGCATATGAGCTTGAAATATTTAGACAATAAAGCAGAGGGATGCACGTCTCTTTCTCTTGCCCTGACTGTGCTCATTCTACACTGCATAAGTAAATATGTAATGGCACAAAAGCTGTAGGACAGTGAATTAGATCTACAATTATCAGGACAATGGAATGGTATTGTTATTATGAATGCTGTAAAATGCAGTTTGGATTACAAAAACACTTCAGTGATTACAAAGCTGATGAGTAAAGTGCTCATCATGATGGCAGCCTCGCAGTTTGACATCATTACCCTCCTCACAGAGCACACCAGCATGACATTAAGTAAGTTTCCATCTACTTATTTTTATTTACATTTTGTTAGCAATGCAAAACAGCTTGATGGCTGATAAAACCTTGGAGAAACTGCACGAAAAGGTGATCAAAACAAACTTTTCGAATACATAATGACACCTCAGGACCTGCTTCTTGTACTCGTTTTACTTTACATTTTGAAATTTTTCCTTCCCCATTATTTGAATGGAAACATGTTCTTTGCAAAGACAATGACAAGCCATTTAAGTATTTCATTTTGACTCTGTGTATTGTAACGGCAGCACTGTAGTTATTTGTAATTATACTTCATATATGCCTCACCCCCCACCCCCCTTCAATTTTATTCCCTTCTTTTTTCCTACCTCTGGGGTAGACAACTAGTAGTACCCCAGCTTATTGTTTAGGAGCAAAGGGGTAGCCAAAGGCCAGGTAACTCAGATTTGACTGGTGTATTCTCTTGTCCCACAGGACATAAGATACAAATCAAGTTGCTTTGACCCCATTGTCCTCTCTGCACTGCTAGTCCCCTAAAGGCAGTGCTATGGTATGGGATCCTTTCTTCCCTTTATTTATTTTTTTCCTTTGTATGGCTCCTGCTAAAGGCATAAGGTACATACATTTCCTTGGGTAAAGCAGTCTGACATTCAGGCCCAGAGTCAGCTAACATTTTGATTATAAATGGTGTTTACCTATCCTGATAGCTTAATAATCAGTCAGACAGGTTCTTCGGTTGAGTTTCCATACTAATGGACACATAGTTTTGCTTCCTAATAACATTTTTAGTTCAGAGACATTAGTGTCTTAACTGGTTTCACATTGTTTATACTGTACCAGTTCATAATGACTGCATATGCAAACCAGTAGATTTCCTGACAACCCAGCCGCCTCAGGTTCACCAGGGTTTCACTCAGCGGTGTGTAGTTTGAGCTTACCACTCAAGCTGAATCTCTTTTTCATGTCATACTGACCTTTCCCAGTCTTAATGAAATCAGTTTTGACTTAAAAACAAATAGGCACCAAACCCTGTTAGCTGGAAAATTATGCCAGTGACCCATGCACTTAATTTTCTATCCAAACATATATTCATAGGTGGCAGTCTCTCTTTCCATGATGGAAAGTGTCACAGGTGTTGAAGTCTGATTAAAAATATGATAATGTCAGTTTCCTTGTTCAAAAGTCCCCTTACACTGCAATGAAATGAAAAATACAATCCAAACAGAAGCTAACATGTTTTAGAAGCAATTTAATGAACTTATTTCAGTCCACTATAGTTGCTCATTTTTGATTGTCAAATAACATTACAGTATGTTGTGCGCTGTCACTTTTTTGTAGCTGTCTTAACTTTGTCCTCATTAGAAAGGCATGTTTTTGGTTCCATAGCTAGCTGACAATGCACCAACACCACCTATGATTAGATTTTGATGTATTTTCTTTATCAAACAGCTGTGCACCGGACACGGTTCATGCAGAAATCCTAGGGTAAGAAAACATCAAGATTTTCATCTGCGCTGTCAGTAGCAGTGTGTTTCACTTACAGTTTACACATGTACAGTATCTGCAACACGGCACATGTTTTTTTTTTTTTTCACTAATTTTTTTCCTTCCTACATGTGTCTAGAACAGTGTTGTATTAAGCTCCGGATGCTGCCAAAACAAATCTTAGATCACCTCTGTGGCTAACGGCATCCAGTAAATACAGTGATGCATGACTGGAGCTGCTGTGCTGTGGCCAGTGTAGACATGACCAGTGTAGACATCCAGATTAAATGACAAACTCATTTGTCCATGCCCTGTAGAATGTTTTCTGATCTGACCCTCCTACTGGCAAGACATCATCATTTGTATATGCTTTCCAAAACTGTTACAAATCACTGTACAAAGCTTAAATCTAGTATATGATTTGCCAGCTTTATGGTTCAGGTTTGTTTAGGTCCAGGCACAAAAACACTTAGGGGAAAGCCTGTAGTCTGGGTAAATATAACTACTTTGTTAAGGTTAGGGGCCCTCTCGTTGTTATGGATGATGTGATCATGCTGTGAAAAAAGACATTAACTTGTGGTTGGAAAGAAGAAACAAACAGTAGACTCTGGTGTTAAATACTGATGTTTTGTTGAACCATTCAACCACCTTGACGTCACATCACATGATTTCCTCATAACTATTACAGCTACTAGAGAGCTTTTTCATTTGCACTTCAACGTGTAGTTTTGGGAAATCAGATTAAATGGCTGATGCTGTTGCTCCGGAGAGGACAGTCTCAAGAAGTTACATGAAGATATGAAGATGTTGTGCAATAATGCACTTTCCAGACTCCAAAACAGTAATTAGCATAGGCTCCGGATGTCTGAAGATGTCAAAATTCAATCTGCAAATACAGCAAATATTAGCTTTAGTCAGGTGCAGTAATCTTCCAGCTGATCACAAAGGCTAACTTGAATAGGTGCAGCACAAGTTAGGCAATGTGGAATATGACTTGTGTTCCTGGTCACGAAGGTAAATGAAGGTACAAAGTAACAAAGTAAGTGTATGAGGAATGGTGCTACTGCCTCTTTGGGGGTTGAAATAAATGTTCCTGATTTGTTGAGCAAGAATTTCCTGAGAGTGAAAAACCTTTGTAAAGCACACGACACAAATCTGAAGCTGTATGTCGATGCTTTTCACATAACCAGTTGAAGAGCTGGGCAATAGAGTTTTTTTGTAATGAGTTCATGATTATTTTAATACTATAATGTTGTCAGTACATTTTTATCCACCGCTGTGTTTTGGAAAATCACTATAAAGCTGTTTAACATATTTATGGAGTGTATGGGATGCAGTAGATAGTTTTTCCTTATATGTGACACAGATCTGAGTATAATGACAATGGAAACATAAAAAATGGAATATCATAACTGGGATATCACTTCATATGAAATACAGGCATTGTGTTTTTTAAGTAAGACTCAGGCTTGGCACCTGTTTCTTGTCAGATGAGGCAAATGGTACAGCCCTTTAACCCACCTTCCATACCATCTTTATCAGCACGTTTCCTACAAAGGGTTAATTCAATCATGTCAGGGTTCTCTGCTCTGTTGCTTGCCTCTACCATCATACTTTAGGCGCAGTGGAGCGTCTCCTCATTGATGGCACCTTTGGCTTCACAATAGAAGCTAATTTGTTAGAATCTTTCACAGGTCAGGGGCTGCTTAAAGGCGAGGAGGGCGCCTTGGCCACGGAAAAATAAAGCCGTCCTCTGAGTTGGAGGGGGCAAATTAAATGCCCAGTCATTTTATGACCGCAGACACACAAAACATAAATATCCATTTTCTTTACTTCAATACAGTCCGTGAGATCTTGCCAGCCATCCCAGTTAACACAGGTTAATAGATTGATTCCAGTGACATGGCTCATAATGAACAGTAAATTGTTTTATCTCTTAAGTCTTATTTGGTCAGCCAGGAAAACATATGAGGTAATATGGCTGGGGCTAAATGGAGCGTATAATAGATCTCTCACTAAGGCATAAGGATAGGTTGATGGCAGGGCTATGATTAATGAAGATAATAATACTCTTGAAATTGAAATTTTTCTCTTTGTTTTTGGCCCTTTCAACCCTTTCCTGCTATGGTCATTCTAACTGTTCATGCACAGTGTGATTGATGTGTGATTGCTAGCATCTTTATTTATGTCTAGTGGGCTTTTCATGGAAAGGTCTACTCTAGCCATGATAGAGACTCCAGCCTAGAGTGAGCTCCTATACACATGTGGCTGTGAAGTAAGTAACAATAACAACAACAAAAAAAGCCCTAATGTGTAAGGTGTGTCTTACTTCCATTATTTGTATAATATACAGTAGCTGTGCTAAAGTGACTTTTGGAAATGTAATTTTCACATTAAAGTGTTGGCAGAAATGTCACACTAAGGCTAGTTTTTTATACGTTGTACTTTGACAAAGCTGACTGCGATTACTCTATTTCACTTAGCGTTGTACTTATTTATAGACAGTTCATTGTTACAGCTCCAACTATCTTCTTTTGTCCAAAGAGGGGAAAAAAAACCCTTGCAAAAAAAATCAATGACTTTTAATTCTGCACTATTGATATGCTTAGATAATGCAGCAATTGAACTGTGCTTCTGCCAGTGGTGATGAGGAGCAGTAGATGAAGAGTAATTGGACCCTGACCCTGGTGAGCCTCGGCAACTGTAGCACCCAAGCTTCCCCCAACACGTTCTCTCCTACAAGCAGGAGGGCTCATTTTGCAAACCCTCAGTTGTGGCAAGGTGATAAATTACAGTTCTTAACTATCATTGATTACTCCGTGTTTCTCGACTTTCTGTGACAACTGTTCAGTCACTCTGAATGGCTCTTAATGGCACATTAGAGAGAAGAAAGCATACAGTTTCCCTTACATTGATTAAACTTGCTTGTTGCTAATAAAGACAAACTGACATGCACTTTTCTTGGGTAACCTGTGACCAAGTGCAGACGTTAAGGTCTATATAATGTAAAATAAAAAGATAGTACTGGCTCTCAGATGGTTTGGATTACATATAGTAGATTGCAGTGCAGCTTGTAATGCAAAGATTTTTTTTATGCCTTCAGTGATTTAATGTAATTATGATCTCAAATTTTATTGTGATTTTGTTTCTCATATAGTGTATTGTTCAGGAGTGAGTCAGTTTAGTTATAAACAAAACTGAAATTGAGTGAAAAACTGAACTGAATGAGCAGATTTTAAAACTGTCTAAGCAGGAAGATATAAAGTCACCGCCCATGTTTTCTACCAGTGGGAAGGACATGATACAACCAAGCTTAGAAGAAGTTTATCAATTTAAACAGTATTTAGAGCTTGACAAGGGATTGTTTCACTGTCACTGCTCTCCAGGTACACATGGTACAGACTGGTACAGATATTCGTGCCATGGGGGTGAAACGCAATGAATTTGGTGATCCCCTAACTTTCCCTCTAGCAACACTGTGAGACTGAAATTTCACCATTAGTTTTTATGTCTCAATGGGCACTGTCATTCTGGAAAACACCACTCTCATCGGTATAAAGACAAAAGATAAAGAAGATCACTCAGAACAACTTTGTATTGATTTGCAGCAACTCGTTTGTCTAAGTGGACAGGTAGACACAACCATGCCAGCATCTGTATTTGTTATGTTTCTCCACACATTTATTCAGGTTTTTCCTTTAATGTGGCACCCACCTGTAGATTTCTTTGCAGCAGAAAGAAACGTGTTTACAGCCTGGTGCTAAACATGTTCTGGTCACTATAGCTAATTTCTCCTTCCATGACAGTTATACAGGGGGTGAGTTGTGTTGTAACTAAATTGTATGGAAGCTTAAGTTAATTAAGGGCATGATCACTTTGAGCAATAGACAGGACAGTCCTGCCACAGGTAGCTAGCCCATAGGTGTCTAGCCAGCTTCACACAGGCAGGTGGAGTGAAGCACTACCAAGATAGTAGTAGTAGATAGTAGTAGATAATAGTACCAAGATAGTAGTTGTTTTAGAGGCAGGCTACTTTTCTGTGGCCCAACCTATATAAGTCACTGGTCCCAACACTTGCTGGGAAAATGCTACTTCACTATAAGTGGACCTTTCAGTATACTGGCATAAAACTAAGAACTAACTACTTGGCTTCATTATGCCTCAAGGTGAGCTCAAGAACCTCTAGTAAGGAACTTTGCTTTGACTGACTGAACAATGTAATGATCTGCTGGGATCTATAGTATCGTATGGGTATTCCCGACTAGCCTCAGATCCACCTGTCTGAAATTCACTGACGCCCTTTGTGTCGTTCAGCTGGCAACAGCAATGACATGATGGGGATTTTTTGCTTTGCAATGAGGCTTAGATGCTATCAGTATAAAGCTTAGCTCATCAAACAACCACATTTTGGAGCAGAGGCACTGCTCCAAGACCATATCAGTGAATAATATTTTGCTTGTCTTGTAAAAATAAAGACCATATGCTTTATATCCAGGAAATGAAATGTTTATTTTGTTAATTTTTTTTATTTGACCTAATTTTTAGGCAACTTTTCCCACTAACATGGGCTTTCTAAAGTTACACATGAAGCAGTTATTGTGTTGACTTAAAGCTGACTGCACAGTGTTTATGAAAATCACAGATTTTTTTAAATGATATGTTATTGCAAAGTCAATCTTGCCTTGGGCTTACATATAGATGTGGCACAAGGTTTTGAGCTGGTTATATATGTAGACATTTGGTATAAAGACAATCTAGTGGTGAGAAATGAACTGTTGCTGGAGGTGGTTGTGTTTGAATCTAAGTCAAGAATCATGTGATTACTATTTACCATTACACTTTGTTCTTTCTGCTAACATAGCATCTAAGTGGTACACCATATTCCTGAGCACAAAAAACTGATAAACAAACAAAAACAAAGCAGCACTGAAGATTCTCACAACAGTATACTAAGAAAAAAAAAAAGAAGAGCACAACGAGTAACGGGAATAGCCACGTCTCCATTAGGAAAATATATCCACAGCTGAGAGCAGGGCTTCTCTCTGATGCACAAATGCTTATTGACCTAACGGGCGTGATGACTGTGACTTCCTGTTGGGCTTGTGAAGTTTCTAGATCCCCCTGAGATGAACATGTCCTGAACGGACTGAAAGAAAACAAGATAGACTGTTAGTCTTAAGGGAAGGGCTAAAACAGTATTTATCACTGTATTGAAACAATCTTTCCAAGTGCATTTTCCTTAACTATAAAGTACAACACACATAAATATCTGACATGTTTACTTAAAATCTGTATGCATGTAATGTATAAGACTATAACTGGTCTGTACATTTGTGTTTCCAATGTAACTGAGGAAACAGCCGTGCAAAATGTTGGTGCCCTTTTTTTTTGTCGGGTGTCTGTTTCAGTCGCTCATCTGTTGCAGCTTCCCTCATTTCAGGAGATAAAGCAAACAGCCATGGTGTGTGTTTGTGTGTGTGGGTTTGAAAAGCCAAGGAAACCAGTTTTGACATTCCTGTCAGCTTGTGACCCACTACTCATAGAACTGACCCAGGCCATCAGCAAAATGTCAGTGAAGACAAATCAAAAAACAAAAGAAATGACTCCTCATTTGAATATGGATAATATCATAATAGTGGCAGGTTGAGGAGGCTATAAGATGCTGTTGGAAAGATTTCTATTGTCTCTGAACCTGATGTCAGAATGCCATGAGAGGTGTCTCCCTGCCAGGTCAGTATGCCTCTGAGGTCGGGGCTTTTGCCCCAGCCTGGGCTCCAGGCCACTCTGACTCTTGAGTGGGCCTGGCACTGCTGTCAGCCACACATCATGTGAAGCCACAGACTTGAACCAGTATAACAGGGTTAAACTGATTAGCAATGCACTTGTGTTCAGTGGGTCACAGGTTGAAGAACAAAAGTGATATTAAAGGATCTAAATTTCTCCCTTGCTTTCTTAATGCCGTCAGTTCTTTTAACACAGAGAAGTCAGCTTGAGATCCCTGACAGATAGGTGCCATTTTTTCATTCACTTTATCCTTTTCTTTCCTTTCTGTGTGGATAGCACAAATCCCCTGCACCCTGAGCCCAGTCCTCCGATTCTTAACCCCATGTCTCCCTCCTGTCAATACATAGACTCTTCTTTTTACTTTTAATTCTTGCTTTTTGGCTTGTACTCAAACTTCTGCTCTGTCTTGCAGTTTTCTTCTCACTTTCACCCACACTCATCCCTGGGAAATGTAGATCTTTTCTTGACAAGTTCCTCAAGAAGCAAAGCCTCTGGAGATCATCAGCAGAGCTCTGCCAAGAAATGCGTGGGAATAGTCTGGATGGGAAAGGGAAGGGACTTTTAATTGTTTTTCTTTTTTTTTCCTTCTTCTGGAAATAGTCAGTGGGAAAAAAAAATCTGTGATTGTTCCTTTATTTACCTTACAAGTGAGTAAGGTTTTAAACTGTGGGTGGCAGTGAGTGCTTATGTATCTCAATAGCATATTGTCCTAATGTAACTCCAGTACTAATGCTTGGAAATGTTCTCCATGTGATACAAATTATGCATATTAATTCTGTTTTGGATGATATAATTCAAGCAACTTTGAAGAGTGAAAATTATGTACTCATTGTGTTTATACACTCAGTAACCTGCCTGTATCAACAGCTGGAATAACAAGTGCTGTATTTTTGGCGTTCATTAAGGGCCCACTCAGATGGTTTCCTGACTGGAGGCATTTAAAAGTTCAGCTCTGAGGTTGAGGGTCAGAAAGTACTGGAAAAGGAGCAAGTACATCTATTAGCCATCCAGCAGTTTTGAATAGAAATCTCCTTATTTGTCGATATTACATTTAAGGCATTGTTTGAAAATGCACCAACAGGCTGACATGGACAGAAAGTAATAACGATGGACAGAACACATTCTGTCAGTATTATGCTTAATACATTACATATTTGATGTACTTTTTAGAGGTTAAGAGCTGGCCCCTGAAAAAAAGTGCTGTTCAAAATGTTCATGGGTCAACAAGTAAAATGTCATTATTTTTCTGTAGAGTAAAATAGCGTTGAACTTTTCTGGGATAGTAGTTCTTTTCTCAATAGCCTGTTTCTGTGTAAGTGTTGCAATTTGTCAAATTGTGCAAATTATGAGCTGACAGTCAAATATTTTACTTCATTCCTTCACTTAATGGTTTAACATAATTTCAGTTATTTCTGTAACAAAATACCTTCTGAAAAATTGCAGTCTTGACATGGTTAGTGCCAGATGTGATTACAGAATAAGTGGATGAGTGGTACTGCAACACAATGAAATCAAGACCAAAATAGGTTATGTCTTAGATAAGGATTTTCATTTTGCAGTATGCGCCTGCTAACCAATATTTTGTGTGTGCAATTAGTATGCGTTTTTATATGAATGAGTGTAAAAGGTAAAGAAAATGTGTGAGTCTTGCTTTTTGTGAAGTTGCAATAAGATGTTTAGTAAAGGCTGTGCACATTTTGGATGTTTTCACATGCAGGGGGATAAACCATTCCATTCGAGATGTTACTGTAGAGTTTTAAGAGGTAGACTCAGAAATCATAAGTGCTGTTTAACTGTAGAGAGAAAATCAAGTGTTTGAAATAGTTGACTGTGTTGCTGCACAGTGTCAGTTGCCATCTTTGTTTAGTGATGGACATAAAAAGGCTTCCATTGTTCAGACACAATAAGCCTCCATTCGTAAAGCAGATAAGCATAACAAAGTAAAAGTAGGGGGCCGTCAAACATCCAAAACAAGAAGTCTTCAAGCAACACTATTTACGTATTAGCCATTCCAGTATGGCTGAGTAAGTTGTACTGATTAAAGGTCTTCTGACAATCACTCACATTTACCCTTTTGAATTTGATATTATTCTCGGCTTAATAATAAAATAAGTGCCTAATAATGGAGGGAACAGTTGAACCTATTTTGATTAGTATTACAAATTTATCATAGAATTTTCTGCTTGTTGATCGAGCTCAGTACTGTTCCATCAGGACTATTTATGTTTCAATAAATCACAGGTAAATTAGGGAGAACACATTTGCCTCATTTAGTAACTCACTTTGTTGTCTTTACGTTGCAAGTAGACTTGATTGGTATTTCTATTACTGAATCGCTACAGGGGGCTCATTACCTAACAGTCCTCTAAAGCTAACAACTAGCAAACATAAACCAGAGTAGGTTAGGATATGAAAATCTTAATGCTGTGTTCACATACTGAATGATCCTACCCCACATTAACTGTGGAGGTGGAGGAGAAGAGAGAGGCAAGTGGTCCACATGTGGATGGTGGCATGCTGCAGGCTGCAGAGGTCTAAACTGGTGCCTGGGATTTGAATCGCTGCTCCACAGGAAGCAGGCCGGCCGGTTTGTTTAGCTGGATGTGATTTCGAGTGGCAGGAGGGGGTGTTGCCTGGTCATATGAAACACAATGGGCATACTTTCTGAACACGACTATTAGGCAATAATGATGTGGCTCAAGTCCAATCCATCCGTTGTCCATGTCTGCAGATTAAGTTAGGCCCCTCCTTGTATTAATCAAATAGTGGCCTCCGTGTGCGTACATGCTTCTAGAGTGTCTATGCACATTTCATGGGCAGAAATGTATTTATTTTTGTGTTGTTTTCACAAGTGAAAAAAGGGATTTTACATTATACAGTTAAACGACAGAAGCTCCGATTTATAACATATAAGATTGTTTTTAATGGGTGCCATGTTTTGGGGCTTTTTAGTAACAAAGTCCTTATTTGTTATACCAGAAGTGACCATTGCCCACAACCCAACTTGCACTATAATAATGTCCCTTGTGTACAGTCCTATAAACATTTAACTAAATGCACTATTAACATATTGAGCAAACAGAAAAAACAAAGAAACCCAGGAGTATCCTATTGCAGGAAATAACTAGTCTCATTTTCTCTGTAACTGATTCCAGGAAAGCAGCTACATGAGAGAAAGAAGTCAAGCAGTGGGATTTAGAACACTGAACAAGATAGATTCTTCCAAATTCTAATTGGAGAACAGTTGATTTAATTGGTATCCATTTGGCTGACAAAAGAAAGCAAGAGTAGTGGGCAGGCAGGGATGCCTCTGGGGCCGATCTGAACATGAAGGGGCTCTGG
>NW_018127885.1:2699512-2727247 GCF_001952655.1 Monopterus albus
TGGGGTTGGGGCTGGGGGTGGTGGGGTGACCAAATTCATGGTGGAGTGAGGAGCTTTCAATAGAGAGGCATCTTTATTTGGAGAGGGAAGCCATTTTAGACACAAAACTGAACTCCTGCTCTGGGTAGTAATGTGTAATGTAACTCTGACCTTAAGATGAGAGAAATGGATGTGGTTCAGCGGGCCTTGTAAACACGGGCTTTGCTGACAGACAGTCTAATCTAAATTATCATAACCAAAGCAAACTGTTTGGTTCACAAGCTTCAGAGAGCACATGATGATATTTGTAACACTAATTAATTAGGGCAAATGAAAACATGCAGTTTAGATTAAACCATGCTGCCTTTTTAGTCTTCAAATAAAAATCAATGGCTTTATGTTTTAGGATTATTTGAAGGTCAGTCAATAATAATCTCTTTTACAGATGTTGTAATGGTGGTCATTATAACTTGGCCTTCACGATAACCAATCAGAGAAGAGATTTTGTTTTTATGTTGAGACCTTAATCACAAAGTGCTCTTTCTTTCTGCGTGTGAGCTGGTGTTGTCTACAGATGAAAAATGTAGTCAGAGGCATGTTGTACTGTAGCCTGCGCAGAGCAGAGGGGGAACCCAGGTGTTGGAGTGTTTTTACTGCCTCTGTAGAGAGGAAGGGTGGGAGAACGAGGGCAGATGACCTGGAGGGGGTTCAGAGGCAGGGGCCGTGCTTGGGAGACCTTCACAGCCTGCCTCAGGGGGATACAGCCACTGCTTATCTCTTCCTACACTTTTACTTCTTTTTTATCCTCTTCCACAGTACTGCTTTCATTTCCCTTTCCTCTCAGTTTAGGAGGATGAGTACTCAGGCATTATTTCCTACTAACGCCAGCCATTGTATTATGTGCTGACACACATTTTCTAAGAGTGGAAATGCTCTTTTCTTCTCTTTTCCAGCAAATATTTGAACCTTACTTGATTATAAATCTTAGTTGTTGAAGCACTCTGGGATTAGTGTGTCTTTAATCATTTGATGAGTCCTGGCCAATTTGGAACACAACACACACACAAGACACCTGTACAAAGACATAGTAGACGTAGAATTATTGTGATGACATTAACAATTCTTTTTTTTTTCTGGTTACATTGGCTCTTTTCCCATAGTCACTACAGTAGGTCTTAATCCTCCTACAGTATATGATAGGCTTGCCCTCACCTTGCCCAGCACTTAAAGAAGCAATCTTTCAAAAGAAGTCCCCTTAAAGCCTATGTGAATGTGCGTCCGTTCAGAGGATAGTGCAGTATGCTGATGGAGAATGGGCCCATTTCTGATGTAAATGAAGAGATGCATATCAGTGTTAATCCATTGCTTTGTAGTCACGGCCATACCCAAAGTCTGTCTAATTTCCCTCACACTCCCTTTTGCAGCCAGAAGTGTATCGATCGGCAGTAATTGAAGTGTACTTGATAATCCGTAAGGCAACAGGGGAGAGGGAGACCCTCAACTCTCACATCGATGCACAGAGAATGGGGCTGTGGGGTTGTGTGTTTCAGTGTGAGTGTGTGGTGGTGCAGTGCGGACTTGGGGGGGGCTCTCTAATGTATGGGTGGGTAAGGCAACACCCCCCCTCCCGGCTTCTTCTCAGCTGATTAAACTCATTGAGAGCCAGACAAGTGGAACAAATAGATATAAAGGTTTGCCTGGCAGCTTACAGCCATTCAGATTTCTTCATTGAAACGGCAAGCACCACATCTACATGGCCTGCTTTATGCCAACATTAAGCAACTGGAGTGCCTGTTTTTCAAATGAGCCATACATTGTGCACCACACTTACTAAGATATCTTAGGTGGAAACTTTAAGAACATAAATAGATATATTCTATTTGGAGCTTATTAAATGTGCTTTTAAATGTCTTTGCTTCAGCCAAAATTTTGGAGTTCTTCTCCACTGCCTGTCATCTTAACAGGCTGGCCTGTTTTCATAACCCAGTACGTCTGTGTGTTTCATGCAGCTTGTTGTTTGACAGTAGTTTTGGGAAAACTTTGTTAACATTTGTCCTGCCTTTGAAATTAAAACTGAGCCTTTTTGGCTACATCTGACAAACTTACAAGTCAGATATTGATCAATGTGTACTGTCCCTCTTTCAATAAATAAATAAAAGAGCAATAAGCTTATACTTCATTTTTTAATAAATAAAAGTGTATCATAAACAATTACGACCACAGAGAAACAATATTTCCTTCTGGTATCTACACACAGTTGATGGGTAGTTTAAACTGTGTATAGTTTTTCAAATTGTATGACAGGACATGACAGCTATAACTTAATTGGAATAAAGGATTATATCTGATTTGAATGAGGCCATGGAATATAATTATGCAATGACACACTTCTCACATATCATCCTACATCAACAAGATCCTATTTGATGCGTCATGGAAATAAAATTGTTTTTGTTTTTTTGGGGGGGTCATGTAATGTAAGTGTAATGGAACAGATTATTAGCAGCCTTGGAATCTTTAACCCTGAAGCTGACCAGTGAGATTATGAGCTCTTTGCAGATGTGGGAACAGTTACTAGATGGCTGGTGGCATTCAAGGTGATTAAGAAAATGTCTCACCTGTAAATGTTATGAGATGATATCGAGATATTTAAAGTCATTATGTTGTAACTGATGATTATGACTCTGCTGTCTGTTTACGTAATGATGGTTTTCCTCTACTAATGATCTTGAACACTGTATCAACAAAAGTGATGGTATCTCTATCACTTTATCTATCGGTCTGCCTGTTATTGGGTTTAATATGATACCGTTATGCCCTATTTTATTTAGCATACTCATAATGAGAAATACCACACTGAACATCATGAAACAGATATTAACAGAAGCAAATGGAACAAGTCTTTGGATAAGCTAAATGCTAATTATATCAACACCTAAATGATATTTCAATATCTTTGAGAAATAAGCCAAGCTATAGACTTACTTAACTCTAAAGGTCTACCACAAGAAACCAAACCTTATTCTTACAAAATTGTCAGCAATAAGTGTCCTTTTTAGTATTAGGGAAGGCATTTTTGTTATGCTTCATAGTCATCATTTGAACATGAGTGAAATAACATCTTACCTTCACCTTTTTTTGGTCTTTACACTCAAGCCTCCAACATACTGTATGAAACTCTCTGCCTTGTCTGTCTCATGAACACACCGTCCAACACACATATATACAGAGGGAGAGAGAGATGTTTCACAGTGCGTCTCACCCTACAGAGAACATAAGAAATAACCATAACTCCTTCCACTGCCAGCCTGCCCTGCATGACCCCTGTTTTAAGTGGGTAGCAGGTAATTGCTGAGGCGGTGTTACCCATCAGCCTACAAGTCCATGTGTGCCTTATGTGTCATCTCTATTTATTATATTCTGCACGCTTCCTGGGCCTTGGTAATCAATTTCACAAGGATACAGGGCTGATATCAGCTGCCGTGCACATTATGAGGCGAGCCCTCCTCTTATCAAGTGCAGAATTGCCGGCTGGAGGTCATGAACAGATAAACAGGGATGTAACACAACTCCCCCAATCACCTGCCCCCCAGTGAACACAAAGGTGGGAAGGTGATGTTGTGAGGGGGGTACAAAGTACAAAACACCCAGCAAGGGAAAGGTTGTGACCTCTGTGAGGTGCCTCTTGTTACGCCCAGCCTTCAAAATTTCATCATCAGTTCTTCTGTTTGCTTAATAATTCGGAAGCTCCCATTTCATCTCTCCCTTGAGTCAGCGTATGTGGATCTGTGCATGTTTGTGTGTGGTGGTGTTGGGGGGCGCTAAGAGGCCTGCAGACATCCTCTCTCTGATTATCTCCAAGCACTCTTTGCAGACCTTTATAGACCAACCACAACTCCATCAATCATTTGTAATGCCTTCTTACTCCTCAGGCTGCCCCATGTCCCACCTCACCAACGGCTGGATTAATATTATCTAAAGCTGTATCTGTAGTGGTATGCACTGACTAAAAAGTAATTCCTTCCTCTGAAACTTTGGGATTTCAAAGGAAGGAATATGGGGTTACATTTTCAGAATGTTTAGAGGACAAATTGACCTCCATATTGTTCTACAAATTGATATTTTGTACATCAGATTGATGTAGCTGCCAAGGTGAGGTATTAGGCAGCCACAGCTGGTGAGAGAATTAAGAATCTGTGTTTAAATATCTTTGTAGCTCCAAAGAACAGACATCAGGCTAAGAAAGTGTTTATAGAGATCATTTGTGGTCAGCGGCCGAGTCGTGCAGCAGCAGAAATGTCATGCAGTTACATCAGCCTTAGTAAACATTAATTATGAGTCCATCTTTGTTTACTCATCCCTACACCCCACACTGGCAGCTGTGCATATTTGCCAAGAGGATTGGATCTCCATGTCACTATATTTTGGTGATATGCCATACTGTCGACCTTGTGTATTTGAGGAAAGATGTTATTAATCGCCAAACAGGTCAGCGCTGTGATAGATATATAAATACAAAACTACTAAATAAAGAAGAGCATTCTGAAAGATAATGGTGAAATATTTTATTATGCACTCTGGTATTTTTCATACATAAACTTTAGGTCTGGTCACCTGCCTTTTGTTGTAGACATGTGTCTGGCTCCCTCACCCTGCCCCCGCCACACAGCTGACCTTGTGCAGCTTTTCCAGGCCAAAGACTTGATGAGTGTTTTTTTCTTTTTAGCCCATCCCCCAACATCCCTCGGCATGTGCACTACATATCCGCTCTGTCATTAAACCCTCCACCCGTGGCGTTAGGACCCAACCATATGGTGCAGCTAGTGGAGTGTTGCAAGAAAGGCTTGGCTTTGGTCATAATCTGATGAATCTTTCTCAGAAAAAAAGCTTTTCTATGATGACATCACAACCAGTCGTCTGGACAACAATCTGCACTGATGTGTTTCTGTGCGATTATGAGCCTGTGTGTATGCATGTGTGCATGTTGCATATTTTGTGTGTCATGCATGTATGCGGCTCTCAGTGCATATTAAAAGTGGCAGGGAGTGTGACAGAAATCCTCAAGAGACATGCAAGTGACATACACAGAACTACATTTGTGCTAAATATTCTAATGGGCAAATATGAATGCACTTGTTTTCATTTTTTATGAAAAATCTTGCAAGACTTTTTAAACTTTGTGTATGGTTGTTTGATTTTCAAGATAACGAAACCACAAAGACATATAATGTTAAATGCCTTAAGGAACATACTAAATGGTTCGAGAGCCCTGGTACCTTTTGCAAGATGAAAGGTTGCCCTTGGAGTCGTTAGAGGCATGTTCAATAGCAGCACAAACAATAGTTGCCAGTTTCACAGTTAAGACATGACCAGTTGTCTGGCAACATGTTTAGTATGCAGCAAGCAAAGCGTATCACACACAAAGATGGAAGAGATTTTCTGTGGCTCACACAATCCAAAAGAAGCTATCAATTCCCTGACATGAGAGTGAATGGATATGGCTGATGTTCAGGCGATGCTATCGGTATCCACGTACTTTATCCATGAGGGAAGACAGCAGGATTCATGCTTATATGGCCAGAGAGTAAACAGTGCAAATGAAAAGGACGCTTTTTGTTAAATTATCTTGTACCATGTATATGTGTGTGTGTGAGAGAGAGACAGAGGTGCATAGGGTTTGTTATATAATGCCGTTGAACCAGTTTTTGTAGTCTTGTTTAGGTCACATTGTGACATCTGCGGATTGACAGATGTGCTTATTGGAAGAAAGAGCCTGCTCAGATTTGGTAAATCTGGTATTTTATAGGCCAGAGCGGAGCTAATGTCAGGTCATGCCACTTATTATCAGAGCAGTGTTTTTCAGTATTATTATTTTGTTTGTAGCGACCTACTGACCCAAAAAGGCAGACAACCAAATGTGGTCACAAAACATAAGCTCATTTCCCTTTGGAAATATGAATAAGTGTTATATCAGAGATCTTGTATCTAAGGACAGAGAAATGCTCTCAGAATCTGTACAATTAATACAGATTCCTTCATGCTGCATTGCTAAACTATAAAAATACATTTGGTCTCCTTTTTCCAAAACACTGCTAATGATTTTATGAGCTGTAAGTTTTACTGCTGCATATCAGAAATTCCAGAGTCCATCCACACATAAAAAGCATACTAGCATTTAGTCCAATAGGCCTAGAGGGCTCTTGACTTTCTCATTTAGCTTGTTTGTGTTTGTCAAAGTAGGGGTCAAAGGGGGAGCATGGCGCAGTAATTTCACCAGAATAAAGTGTATTGCAGATGGGAATTATTAATCTGTATCTGCTTTGCCTCAGTTCTACAATGTAATGAAGAGTGGAAAAGTGTCATTCTATTCAATTTTTGGGTTTCTGAAGTCGCTGGTCTTGAGCACAGCCTGGTCCAGGGTCGTGAGTGTTAAATGTCAATCCTTGTAGTGAGCTGTCAAAGAACAGAATAGGCCCGGGATGATTGATGACTGGAGAGCCTGAAACCAAAACCTCCCAATTGCAAATGCTACCTTGCGTCAGTCTTCTTACCCCCCGCTTTCTCACTCCAGATCGTTGCTCACTTTAGGGCCAGGGCAGCTCCCACATGTTCACACACACACAGTTACACATAGTTATGCCTCAACATACAGTGGCAAGAAAAAATATGTGACCCTTTGGAATTACTTGCTTTTCTACACTGATTGGTCACAATATGTGATTTGATCTTCGATTAAATCAATACATAAACAAACAACATACTTAGGTTAATAGCACACAAATAATCCCCTTTTGTGTCAGACTTCCTTTGGCAGCAATATTTTCAAACAAGAGCTCTCTCTAGTTCCAGATCAGACCTGCACAATGTTCAGGAGGAATTTTGGACCGTTCTTCCATACAGAACTGCTTCAGCTAAACTATTTTCTTTCCTTTCATACTTCTCTCTTAAATTCATTCCACTTGGGTATCTTGGGTTAAAGTCTGTCTGGGCTACTCCAAAAGGTCTTTACTTTGAAGTCTTTCTGTAGTAGATTTACCTCGATGTTTAGGGTCATTGTCCTGCTGCATCGAACCAATTGTAGGAATTCCTCTTGATGATGACAAAGCTGTCTTGGCCCAGAGGCAGCAAATCTGCAGCAAAATGTAGTGCCTCGTTTCACCACTTACATAGTGGTGCATGTGCTTCCCACACAATTCAATCTTAGTTTCAGCAGTCCACAAAACATTTCCCAGTAGCGTGAGTGTCAAGGTGCTCTTTGGCAAACTTCAGGTGCTTTTTTTTTGGAGGTTCTGTGGTGGTGTCCAGCTCTGATGTTTCATCTCCTCTGGGTGCCTGCTTCTACATTACTTTGTAACCCTATCCAGCTTTATGCAAACCAACATTTCTTGATTGAAAGTCTTTTTTTCAAGTCACCAGCAGATGCTTTCTTGTGAATAATAAACTCAAAATGTGTGTTTTAGTAAGTTAAAGCATCTATAACCCAACTCTCCAAGTCTTGTTTATTTGATTGGACTGCACATGATTCCAGTTAGCTTTTAAGAGGCTCACATCATTTTATCCAACCTACTCTGTGATGGAATGAATGATAAAATCAATATAGTCAATACAATAATACAGTACAATTAGTTGTGTGTTCAGTTGTTAGTTATATTAGATTGTGCTTATTCATAACTGTAACTTTGATGAAGACCTGACCATATTTTAAAACAAGT
The DNA here is from genome assembly GCF_001952655.1 of Monopterus albus. Lineage (NCBI taxonomy): Eukaryota > Metazoa > Chordata > Actinopteri > Synbranchiformes > Synbranchidae > Monopterus > Monopterus albus. The sequence continues at coordinate 2,707,204 of NW_018127885.1, forward strand.
GTACACATACTGTACATACAAATAATTCCAGACAGCTCACTTAGTTTTTCTTACCGCTGCACTAGTATTACTAAAAGTGTCTTCTCTGCACGCAGCCAGGAGCTTCTTTTGGTGTGAACACATCTTTTGTAAGGTCTCCAAGCATTTAGTCCCACAAAAGAAAAGTGAACCCCTGATTTCACTGGGGCAGCGTTTGCTTTCTTTGACACTGGCTTTGGCATTTTCAGTAATTTGGAAGTTGTCAGAATCCAGAGGGTTTTGGAAATAACACAGACAATAACAGAACGACTTGGAGTTCTGAGCTTTGATGACAAGGTTATTAATGGCTCAGGCTAGACTGTACATATTCCCACGCATATTCGGTGAAACCGTACAGATGAGCTTCTGGCTGTGATAAGTTTTCTGCTGTCTGCTATAGGTCAATTTGTCTGCAGTTCAGTGTTGTATTTTTTCTCAGTTAGCCTAAAAAAGCTGCATAATAAAGTACACACTGCATGCACATTAGTCACATGAGTAGCACAAATTTAAGATATTGTGAATGCTATTAAAATTAATATAATGAAATTCTTACATTAGGTGCTATATAATTGAAATTGTGCTCATATATGGAATTTTCTTCTATTAAATAGCTTAATAAAACCTACATTTGATTAAGTAGAAAGACAAATCGTGTGCTTCAGTGTTGAAAATTGCCGAAGGGATGCTCATACGTTCGGTGTAATTATTGTACAGTATATTGATGGCCCATGGAATCTAATACAGTGCAAACATTTATGCTAGCTATAGTGTGACAAGTTTAACAAGGAGCACTTCTGATGAAGATATCTCCCTGAATGCAAAAATGATCAAAGACTGTCATGGCATTACAATGGTACCATTTGTCTGCTTTGGCAGGGACATACATCCCGCTTACCGGATGGTTAATCAGAGACTCCCTCTATCATTTTCATCACTATTGCCTGTGGTTTCAGAGACTGTGTAAAAACGTGCTCACATTTCTTTATCTGCCTTTCCCCCACCGCCACTCACTTGTCCCGCAGATGCTATCTCCTCTCAAAGTGCTGCTTGTTTAGCAGATCAACAAATTATCGTTTTAAAGCCTCAGCATAGTACAGTTCATCAAGTGCAAAAAAGTACAAATATAAAGCAGCGATTGGAGTGTGACAGTTGTTGTTGTTGAGTCATATGATACTCCTACTCATGTCAGGCTGAAGTCTCCTATTAAAGCAAGCATCATTTCACTCACCTGAAGCAGAGAGCAGAGTGGCTGTGAAATCATAGTGTCAGAGCAGCTCAACACCTGCCAATCTGACCTGCAGTGACAGACCACGCTCCTCTTGCCCGCATTAATAACACAGATAAACATAAAGCTAAATACCAGGCCATGCTCTGTTAACTTTTATGTGGTTAAGAATGATTGGCTTTTTGCTCCACTACACCAGAGGGATCAAAGTACCCGAGAAGGATATCAGAGTGTTCAGTTCCCAGTAGAAATCTTTCTCTGTTCCTTTTACTTTTCATGCATATATAATTGTCAGTGTTCCCTCTCAGCCCTACCTGCAACCTCTGTGGACATGTCACACACAATTTTGTGTGATATGTACTTAACTGGCTTGGCAAGGCGCTGCAGTGGGACTGTGTGAAGTCTGCAGCACATATAAATGAATTCCAGGTTTAGACATGCTATAGCTTTATAATGCATAATTATACAGCTGGCTGTTTTTAAATGACATTAAAAGACAAATAAAAAACGTTTTTCATAACTTATGAAGCTGATCATGCTATATGTTGCAGATTTTTATATTTTATATTGTCCAGTCTTCTAAATGAATACATTACTTAGAGAATTTTAACAAAGATTCATAAGTGTAGAAAGTTGAAGCTTTGCTGTAGGATATGAAAGAAAATTTGTTTGAAAGCATGATTTATTAATAAAATGTTTGTATCAATTTTGAACACTCCAATTTTTGTCCATTTAGTTACTGCTGCGTGATTTGTTTAATAGCCTTACCAAAGAACCATATTTCATGCTTGACATTTAAAAGGGTGGAATTGAAGGTCGTCAAGAGGCAGGGGATGCGGGCAGACGTCTGCAACTGTTTGTTTACCACACCGCTCATTGGTGTCAGACTTCCTGACATTCTTGTACCTTATCTTCACTATTCTGAAGTCTGCAAGCTGGTGCCAGTGAACAAGGGGGATGTGTGGGGGGTCCACATCCATGCCACTGCAGTGCACTCACACTGGGACTGAGTCCAAAAGAGCCAGGCTTGTGCTTCTGAGGAGTCGGGGTCAGGAGAGATTAACCCATGTGATCTGACAGCTCTGGGAGAAATTTGACTGAGTGTGGAGCAGAGGTGCTGTAGAGGGCAGTGCAGACCGGAACAGGTTCAGCCCTGCATGCTTATCTCTGGGCCCCGCTGTCGACAAAACTCCCCTGGTCAGAAAGTGCTGAGAGTGGTGTAAAAAATGTGTTTACAATTCAAGGAGGTCAAGGACTTTAGGACAGATAGCTATTAACAGAATAATGCCAGAGTCATTCATAAGAGAAGATGGCATGGGTGCTGATTTACTCTGAGGAAGCAAATCTCAGAAGATCATCTCACATAACAATACAGTCTCCACATTACCTACCTACCTAAATAGATAAATAAATAAACAAAATGAAGACAAAATTATTTAAAAGCGAAACTATAATAATTAGACCATTTAATGATCCAATTAATGAACAACATATCTGTACACACATTTACAGACAGTCCACTAATCACACCAGTGTAGTGACAGTGAAGTCTTGCAGAAACTGTGTGCTGAACTGACCCACTCTGTACAGTATGTTTACGCTGCCACTGGCTTGCTGATGTGTATTGTTTTCCTTGTCAACTCAGTATTCATTATTTTGTTATATTTAAATAAAGACTCTAATGCAAGTGTAATCTCCAGAACTCAGAGTACTATTTTTTTCAAACACATAAAGTCTTAGTGACACGCACGTTCCTGAGTAAATAGGTGACAAAAACACCGTGGAGTACTTCGTCCTAGAATGACAGGGCAGCTGCAAAAGTTATCAGTCGTGACGACAAACAGTGTCACACGTCTTTGAAGTCTTTTCCTTCTGTGAGGCCAACTTGGATCCCTCTGTATCCATGCAGAATAACAGCAGTGACAGGTGGCCTGCTACTTTAGTGTGAGTTGCATCTCTATAACAAACTCACCGAGGAAATAAACAGGAGCCAGTAGAGGGAAATTTTATTTCTTCTTCAAATTTTTCTTACATTACCCAGCAGGATTAACGCATGGTAAAGCAGCAGTAGATGCCAGTGAGGACGAATGTTATTTCACTGTGTGTTTCCAGTGGCTGACAGCTAGTACTGACATCTCCCCTAAAGGTTTGCTGACCTCCATTCTTGCCCAGACCTGTCTAAACATACTATCTTCACATTGTTTCAGGGGTTAGTAATGTGAAGCAGCTGTTTCCCTGTATATGGGTTCAGTCTGAGCTTCACCCTGCAACACCCCCTTCCCGCCTCTCCCCCTCCCCCTGTCTCACTCTCTCTCTCACAGATACAAACACATAAAAACAGTGTCTGTCACTCTAACACACTCTTTTCTCTTTGTATGATTTATCTCCTAATGCACTGCAGCTATGTCCCTTGAGAGCAATTATCGCTTGAAGTCAAACATCATTACGATTTGATCAATGAAGATAATATAGATAAATGTAAAGGAGTGAGGTATAGACACAGAACTAACAATTTAACTAAAAAAAATATAGGTAATCAAGGATACTTGTATTTTTCTGCCTTCATCTCTCAATTAATAGGATAAATTAAACAGAAAACCTGTAACTCTAAAATACCTCATATAAGACATCTTAATAAAATGTTATTTCACCGTGTAATTTTACATTCTCGCTCTCTCTTTACATTCTCTTGGTTCTCTCTTTGTTTCCTGCAAATGTTTTATGGTAGCCACTGACTGAAGTTTATATTTTCCAGGAAATGTTGTAAAAAGGTTCCTACAGCTAAAGGTGTTAAAATATTTGCTCCCTGCTTTTTATGTTTCATGCAGTGTGGTCCTTACTTTTTGTTGCAATCCAGCATGAATTTTATATTAAATGTGACTGCATCCATCAGCACCTCCCTGGCAGCAGTTGTCTGGCTCTCGGTGTTTAATCTATTAAAGTGCACCCTTGCCTTTTTCCATGACATTGAGAATCTGAAACTGGCTTTGAGCTGGCATCATGTTTGAGGATTTCATTGACACGGCCATGCTCATATCTCCTTGTCTTATTGATGCCATGACTTATTGTTATTGAGTTGTGTTTTTTTTTTTTTTTTAGTAGCACAATCCCTCTTTGTTAAAATAAAACTGGAAATGAGGTAACAGATAAGTATAAACCAAAGTAGACCATATACTTATAACTGATGCAAACAGTTGCACAAATTAAATTATGGAAAATAAGAGCTGGTAATAAACCCATAATCTACAAGAGATGTACATATACAGTATGTACATGTAAGTGTGTGTGTGTGTGTGTGTGTGTGTATGGCGACACACTGTCACTGTGAATGTAATTATTACTGTATGTTGTGTTGAAAGCAATGACTCCATATCACCAAAGGTGTCACCAAAATCAAGATAAACCAGAGTCTTGCAGACTGTCTGTGTAGTCGCCTGCAAAGTACTGCAAAGACAGGAAAGTGAAACTCTTTCTTAACGGATTCCTCTTGACAGTGCTTTACATTTAAATTCTTTGTATTGGCATCTGCAGAAAAAAAAGGAACAATGCCAGTGATGTGATTAGCCTAAGCAATGCTGTAACAAGGAAAGAAAAGAAAGCTGCAGTAGCTGGTACTTTAAAGTGTCAAAGTCTTTGTAGCAATGACTAGTTTATGATGCTGATGTCAAGCATCACACTCAATGAGGCCTTTGTCCCAGCCTGAGTCCAGGGCAGTGGGAAAACTGCCCACTCTTAGTCGGCAAGCCCATCCATCTTTCTATGAGGCCTTGCTGTCCCTTTTGCACTAAAAACTCTTGTGTATTAAAGATCTCTTGGGTTAATGCGCTGTAAAATTGGCTTACATTTTTATTGGTGGAGGCCAGCTAAATGAAAGAAAACAAGTCATGGAGGGTAGAGAAGGACGAGAAAAATATCTGGAGGAGTGATTGTGGAGGGACAGGCCCTCAAGTCTTGTTTCCTGTGACTTCGATAAAAAAGAACCTTGTGTCTGACATGCCAGAGATGATATTGTGCTCAGGCTGAGCATTGCTCCATCCATTTATCATTACCATCATAACCCGGGGTTGTTACTGCTGAAGTATTGACCCGGTCATGATGTCTGTAATAGGACATGAGAGATAAATCTAAAGAGAACACCAGCAGCGATAGAAACAGTACAGGAATTATACTATGTTCATCCTGCAATCAGAGATTATATCTCATGTTAAATTAATCATCATCATTTCCTTTTTTTTTTTTTTTGATTATTGTAAAGTTTTAAAAACACAGGACCAGACAAACCATCTCTTTGCTCCAGTGGGAAGTCTGAGGCTCTTACTGACACATGCACTGCTTGTGTCACCTACTGCCTCTCATTCATTTTGAAGAGGGAGCTCAAGTCAAACCTCAGCACAAACCACATCAGTGCGATCAATGAACGTGGAGTGACTGACCTACTGGACACATTTATGGGTGTGGGAGGCTAATTAGGAGCCACTTCCCAGGCTTGGAAAGACAGGCCCACAGAACAGCTGCTGGTCAGCACTGGACTCTGCTCTATACCTGGGTCAAATAGGTGACAGCTCGTCATGGACAGTGACACAGCTATAGGTCTAGTGAGGCCAATTTACTTAATGGCCAGCCCTGGGGCTGGGGACTCCCAGTATTTCTTTACTTGGACACTTGTAGATGACAGTGCAAAAGCCAAAACAATCCACTTTATCACAGTTGGCCTCATAGGAGAGGCACAGACAGAACCATTTTACAGGAGACTCTTTTGTATTTTTATACGTGAATTTAATATAGTGCAGTGCTGAAAGTTGTGCTGATAAGAATTTGTTTATATAATTATAATCTTTAAATGCACTGCAATAGTTTCAGGCAGAAGATGTTTTTTTCCCAGTGGTGTGAGTTTTATCTTGTCACAAGCAGCTTGAGAGGGCTACATGTCAAATGTGGTCACTGACATCAGCAAACCTAAGTGTAGCGTTTACTTTTTTCTTTCCACAGTGATGCCCCAGAGGGTCAAAATGCTTTGGTCCCAGACGTCTCTTGACAAAGAGATGTTACAGTATCACAGGCAGGAAATCATGCCCAAACATCACCTTTGACCCCACATGTCAGCTGATCCACCATCACCTTTTTTGAAATAGACTCTCAACTTCTATAAATTACCAGATTTTCCCACCCTGTTCCTCCATTCATTTCGTCTGGCTCCAGCCATTTTCCACTACAGACCCTGCGGTCAACTAATAGTGATTGCACAGTTGCTGAAAATCTGTCCCCTTGGGTTCATAGAGGTCAAAGGGCTCACACCAGGGTCAGAGCCTGTCTTTATGTCTCTTCCCACCAAAGGCTTTGTGATGAATAGAGAGCCCCAGGAAACAAAAGCTTTCAGCAAAGACAAGCAACTTTGTTCAATACATCAGCACCTCCACTCACCGCCGCCCTCCCTGGTAACACACTTTCTAACTCAGATAATATGAGACTGAGGGGGAGGTAAATCTATAAAGACATTTAAAGCAAGCAAAGTCGAGGAGTGAAAACAGGATACATCATTTGCTAACTAATCCACATGAAGCACTAGATAGGCAGCACACGCTGCAGCATTATTTTGTGCTAAAAGACAATTTGCTATTGCAGAAGTACACATGCATTGTACTGTGTCTGTGAAACATTTTTTAGTTTACATTAATATAGTTTTCCAGCTTTCCCTTTTGAAAGGTGTATTAGCTACTGAAACACCTGTTCGTCCTTAACATGTTTTCCATATCATTGCATTTGACACCTGTAAAACTGTATCAGCATACTATTTACGTTGTGTATATATTTTATTGTTTTTAATGTGTGTTTTGTGATTGTATACAATTCACGTGTTTATGTTTTACTGTTTCGAAGGTGTTAACGATATGTCAGGGTACCAGAGCTTGTTCCCTGAACAAATAAAGGCAATGATGATGATGACGACAACGATGATGATAATAACCTGGCTGGCCTCTAATCTACTGCCTTTGTTTGCTTCTCCTCTTATAATGTGTTGCAGATTCCAGAGTTTGAAACTGGCAGGGAGATTTTAAGCAAATGGCATCTGGTTAAAGGTCACATTTGGGGGCCCCAGTGGGTGAAAGGTTGAATAACTCTAAGGAAGGTGGTGAGTAAGTCTATGGGAAGATGTTATAAACCTTGTTTCAGGCATTTATCCTATGATAATCGGATCCTTTATACCTTTTTGTACCAATGATCATTTGCAGTGATTAGGTGAAACTTACTGCAGTTTATTCATTTCTATTGTACATTAAGCTTAAAAAAATAAACAAGTTAGTAAAAGATAATGTAACTGTCAGAAATGTTTAGTTGCATTCAGTCAGCTTCAACAACTTATCAATTCAGATGTATTTTGACATTAATGAGATTTCTTCATTTATGATTTCTTTTTACCAAGCTTTTAAGAATAGATGAAGAACACGTTTGCTGAGTTCAAACTACATGTGTGTAAAATAGAATATACAGCTTTCCTCTAAATTAGGCGGTGAAGGCTTAAAGAGAGCAGCAGGGAAATTAGCAGAATAACTGGCTGATTCTAACCAGATGATTGCTTCAGTTGGACACCAGAGACTTTTCATTAGGTCTAATTTATGAGTCTCCCTCTGCATTCCAGTCCAAGGACCAACTGCCCCCTGGTCTGAAAGACCTCCTTTGGCCTTTGCCCCTATAAAAATGAGTGCCAAAACCATGCACTTTGAAATGTACAGATTACACTGTGAGTTAAATTTCGAGTTTTGAACAACATTATCTTCATGTTTGCAGCTGGTATACATCCTTATCAGTCAACAGATTAAGATTTTACATTTAGTTGATACCACTGGGGATATTAGTGAAGCTAAACAACCAAAATCATAAATTGTGCAGTAAAAATATAAATCTAAATGACTGACAATTCCCACTGAAATATGCAATTTGAAGTCTGCCACTGGATGTAGACTATAAGACAATTTGCTATTACAAAGACACTTCTCACCTTTTGGCCAAAAGTGTCTTTTTTCCTCCTTTCTCCCTCTTTTTCCTTCGTCTTTACTGTACGGTGTTGCATTTATCGTAACATTGTTTTGATCTTTCCAAACTGACTGAGTAGTTTGGGATTTTATTTTTTATATGAATGTAGTGTTGTGCAAAAAAGGCAAAAGGTATATACACATGCAACCCAAAGTGGGCACAGGTGCAGGACAATAACAACAGAAAAACTGTCCACACGCTGAACAAAACATGCTAGAAGTATTAGATAATGCAATTGCCACAGTTATCCAAGTAATGTGAGAGCAGCCAAAGGAACCATAATATTTTAATAGTGTCATGCACCAACGCCCAGATCAACTGTTGCACTTGGGATGGATATTACTGATTATGTAAAATTTCTGTGTCTCTTGGTTACCAAAAAAATCTTATTTCAACTTTAATTGCTTTTACTTTAGGATTAATGAAGAGAAACCGAACAAAACCAGATCTGTCTGCCCTAATTATATTGCAGCATACTGTCTCTTCTTCCATAAAAATAGGAAAAATTAGGATGATGATATACAGCTGATAAAACTGTCATTAAAGTACTCACAGCAATGCTAATGCCTATCACTGATGAACATCACTCTGGGTCACTCTGATAGCTGATGGTGTATGAAGCTTTAACCACTGTTCAGAACATTTTTAACTTAAAAGTTCACTTTCATACATTCATTTATGTGTTTGTTGCACTAAAACTGAAGGATCTTGTACAAAAACAAACAGACCCTTTTTTGGCAGCAAAGGCCTCATTACAGATTACGTGTTAGCGACGATTTGTATTTGCTGCTGAAATACAATAATTGCATTTTGTCAAAACTCATTTATATTGACATGGTACAGTGGCAGTCATATCTGGCACAGCAGATTACAAATGTTTATGTTAGAGTTTTGGCTTGAAGTGGGATTTGCTTGATTTGGATAGTTTAGTATAGATCGTAAGGCTTTCCAATTCATCATAAGCAAATTTCTAAAATAAGCCACAGTTTTTCTGGCATGGTGGTGTTTGTAAACACTGGGTTGCATGTAGGCAGGCCATGTGCCTCTGCTAATGATGTTGTAGTCGGGGAGGGAACACTATGGGAGGCCCCATGCTGCTGCTTAACTCTCTCTTAGCTGCCAGGTCATGTGTGATTAAGAGGTTTGTGTTACCTGGAGCCATGCTGAGGAACTTTCCCCCGGAGGGGTGTTTGTCCCATCCACCTAATCTGAAGAGGCCACGAGTGGATATGGCACCATTTACCGGTAGTTTTATCATTCTTCTTCCCGGGGGGAAGGGGAACTTCCCAGGGGAACTATCTCAGGATTCATATTCAGTTTAATAACCAGCCAGGAGCTTAGTTACCGCTGCAGATTAAATGTTATTTATATGTTGCACTGGATTTTACATTAGATAAATTATCTGTGTGAGGTAAATATCTGTGCATTTAAAGGAATGTGAGCAGATTTTTCACTGTCTGGCATTGTCTGTGCATACAGTGTAAAAAAATAAATACATTGGACTGGAGCGACAGATTCTGAATGTGATCATTCTAAATGAGCAAGATAAATTAAAACAGAAACACACAAAGACTATACATATACAGTAAATCTGTCACTAGGTTTCAAATGAACATCCACAAAATGCTTGTCCCCTGTTTTTTATTGAGCAAGGATAATAAATAGTCTTCAAATTGTCCCTGAAATTGTGTCCAACAGTGATTACAACTGGCATCATGCTGTGTTTGTGTGCAATGGAGCAGGGGTGGAGATGAGCGGGGGTGGTGGTGGAGGGGGAATAGAGCTGAGACAGTAGTGGGTTAGGAGGTAGCATGCAGGACACAGAAAAAAAGTATCACATAGAGAGAAGTATAAGCATGGCCATACTCCTGTCCTTGTTTGTAAAGTGATGAATGAGAGGACTGTGTCGTGCTGGAGGCATTGTGGTAGTAGAGTGTTGTCTTTAAGGGGTAGCTACACAGTAAATTTGATTTCTTTTAGCTGTACACATAATCACATGCTGTAGAATCTTGTTGACATATGCTTTCCATAAAGGTGATTCTATACAGACATCAGACAAATGGTCTGTTTAGATAAGTCATTTTTTGTCAGCCCAGTAAAACAGGCATATGTTTCTAATTAAGATCATCTGCGAAATACAGCATTATAATTCCCCATCACGAACACAAGGTTGTCAGTTATATACAAAACATACCTGTAATATGGACATTAACTAAAATCCCTAAAAGCTCCTAAAACCCTTGATTTAATTTAAATGAACCCACAAATCCCAGTTAAATGATTCAGTTTCTAAGCAGATAGTAAGTAAAATGTTTGTAAAAACTGTACATACTCACTTTTTATTTCTCTTCTCTTCAAACTGCACATTCTTAATTTTTATTTTTTAGGTTTAATGTTGAACAATGAGTCCATTTAGTGCAATGTCAAAAGAATAAAATGTAATGATTCCTCCAGCCCCTCAGCCAGACCACCTCTGCTGGTGTCAGCGGGGTTGTGATTCAAAAGGAGAGCACTGAGGAGACAACTGATATTGTCAGCATGTTGAGTTGTTGCAGTGTTGTGAGTGGGAGAAGCCAGTGAGCTCCAAACAGGACAGGGCCGTGAGTTCTGCCAGCTGCACCCTGTCTTTAAGGAGGAGATGGAGGGCTTCTCATTGAGGCTGGCAAACGCTGGCTCATAAACTTTCCACTGTATCTCCCTTTGATTTTCCTTGGACATCTGCCTGGCCCTCCCATCAGGAATGTGCAGCAGCTGTTTGCTGCGAGTGTCTTCGCCGTGTGAACTCAGGCTTGTGCACGGGTCCTGGCTTAATGAATTGAGCCAATTCAAACTGGGTCGCCTGGGACACTAGGCCCTGGTGCATAACTCAGCTCCGGGGATGACAAGCAAGCTCAGAGAAGGAGGCTGGGAAATGTATATTAAAGAGGTTAACCATTTGCCCTCGTACTGTAATTGGCTTAGATTGTCTAGCAACCGGATTTGCAGGGGCAGAACCTCCGCCATACTGCAGTGTAAAAGTTCAGCTGCAGTCGACACGATTGTGATCATATATGTGTGTGTGTGTGTGTGTGAGAGAGAGAGAGAGAAACAGAATGTGTAAACGTAAGTCAAACGCATGGGCAGACAGCAGATACACAGTAAGAACATGATAAGATGCGTGAGGCAGATTTAGTTTGTTTGACATTGTGTTATACTGTAGCTTGTAGAACTGAGTAGACAGATTGTACAGCTGTACCAATTAAAGTTGTGAAAGTGTGATGTGCATGGAATTGACAAAGGCTACAATTGTATACCTACAGCGCTGGTTAAATTGAACACAAAACCCATTTTTAATCTGCTGAAGCTTCATCATTGATATTGTCAGTTCTTGTTGATAGATTTCATTGTAACAATTCTTGTCTCCTGTCATAATTGACATGGATGCAAACATCAAGTTTATGCAACAAATGAAGTTTATGCAATTTATAGGAGGAATGGGAAATTAATGCTATGCAAATAGGGATGCCTTTATTCTTTCCAAACCAGAGAAAGGTCCAGACTTTCCTCACAATGCTTATCCAGACTTTAGACTAAGACAGACAAGAGGATTACTGATAGTGTGGGCAGTCTTCATTCAAAAAGAGCTGGCAAACATGAGTGAGTCAGGGAGAAGAATCTGATGCTGCTTGTTTGTTTGAACGAGAAGATTAAGGAGAGTGAGAACACAGAATTCAGTGAGGTAAATACCACTGAGAGATTGCCATCTTTGTCAAGTCAGTGAGGCCCCATTTTTACTTGGACCGTTTACTTTATTGTAACCAGAAAAGGCTTTCTTTAAAACTGGTAGAAAACCTTTGATTGCCAACATTAAAAACATGTAAGCATGTAATTTATACTTCCTGAAAAGTATGTCTGAATACTAATGAGCTCATCGTGCTTATCTTTTGGTTTTCCTATATGTTTTTTGTTCTGGTGCATTCCTGTATGACCGGCCACGCAGTGCATTGAGGGAAACTCCATGAGCCATGATGAGTTGTTTAAAATCTAATCAGAAACTAACAAGTCCCTGGTTATTTGTTTCTGCCTCGATACTTGAGAGTTCCCAGATGTTGTGGAAGGTAGGGAGTCGATTGTTTATACAGCAGCGAATCTCTCCCAAACACACACATTCTATCAGCCTTCATGGTTATCTATCAAGGGAGGCACAAGTTACAGTTTTTCTGAAGTCAGGCAGGCACAAAAGCCCTTCAGCAGCAAATTACAACTCCCACCCCACCTGCTGAAGCCAGCGTGCTGGCGGCGCAGTGTTCAGATGGTAACCTGCCTCCGATCGATCGGTTGTTGTTGCAGCTGTGCTCTGGTTGATGGTTTATTTAAGCGGCTCCACATGCTTGTTGAGGGAAAGGCAGCTGAATACATAAAACAGGCTCTCAGAACCACTTTGTGGTCCGGCTAAGAGTAAATGGAATAATAAAAACCAAATGGTTCCATCCCATGCTGTAGGCTCATAAATCCAGGAAGTTGCTTCTTACCTTTATGATCTGACACATGTAGCATGTTAGGTTTTGTGGGATTACAGTATATTTATTGATCTAGATGTACCTAATATAGATCTAGCTCATCGCCACTGTAGTCTGTATTACTAATACTGCATTACTTTGAAGGGATCCTTCTAAACAGAGAATGAAATGACAACAAGTACTGTAATGTGCTTCGGCTGACAAAATTAATAATAAAGTAGTAACACATTTCAGCAGTCTGTATTTAAATAATTCTCTCTATAAAGTAATATGACTTAAGCACACATATCGGATCATAAGGGAACTCGTCTGGTGATACCCATGTCCAGCCCTGCATGATTTAAGTCCTGTGTTTAGTCAGCTAGGACTCAAGGTCAAGCCTTGACTTTCTTCAGAGAGGACAGTGACATTCCCTCTCCATTCTCTCTGTTTCCTTCCCTTCAGCCAGAGGGGAGGATGTATCTCTAACTTCCTGCTGCCATACACACAGACAGGAAATTAGTAATTTGCTGTTCTATGCCTGACATTTGAAGTGTTAAAAGTTACACTGCAAAGCATTTTCTGCTTTTCTGCACAATACCAGCCTAGATGTTCTGAAATATGAAAATATGTTTGAATAAAGGCAAACCAGATAGATTTCAGTCCATCCTAAACATTACAGATCGACTGATCCTTTTAAAATATTGTGTTCCTTTTTATTGATAGCACTATTACAGCTACATGCCTGATTATAACTGATGTTATGGATACAGCTGATAGGAAGCATTGCAGCTGCTCTGCTTATCAGTCTGTCAAAGGCTTTGTAAACAGCTGATGACATCCTGTTCCTACAAAGATTTAAAGACAGGTTTTTTGTCTCAGTATTTGCTGGCTACAGCTCTTATATTATCAACAGAGATTAACTTGTACACTGAGCAAATTGTGTTCAATCATGCTGTTTGTTTGTTTGTTTATTTCCATCCACCAGCCAATCCCAGCTGACACTGGGCGAGAGGCGGGGTCACCCTGGACAGGTCGCCAGTCTATCACAGGGCTGACACTTAGAGACAGACAACAAAACACACCCACACACACTCCTAGTGGTAATTGAGAGTCGTCAGTCAACCTAAGCTGCATGTCTTTGGAAGCCGGAGTTAAAAGATCAACCGGTTCTGTATTTGTAAAATGAATTTTTTCAAAATTTTAATTTGAAAGTCTACATTAGTCAGTTAGTTGCATTATAACAGGTGACTCTGGTTTTGGAAATTTTATGGACAGTGTTGTGTTCTAACATGTTGACACTTAGCTGACTCATCATTTTAAATGAAAAGGAAACTGCACTGAGCAAACAGGTACAAGACCGTACGATACAGTCCGTCAGCTACAAACACTAAAAATGCTAAAACTTTAAACTCTGGCTGTGGTCTCAGTAGCAATTGCTCGTGAGACTCATGGGTCCTCCAGTGTTTATTGCCACTGAGCTCACCAAACTGACCAGAAAATTCAATTAGCCATGACATAGGTTGAGACCTTTGTTACTGATTGTATTAACTTATACTATGCCTCATAGTATTACGTTTTTCAAAATTAAGAACATGCACTTTATCTGCAAGGCTGTCACTCAGCAGTGTTTAGAAAACTTATTGCTATTCTTCCTTTTTCACAGTAGATCTGCTGAACATGTGGCGTTAGGACCACAAACCAGACACAGGCAGACCTGATTTTAGTTTTATGGTCCTTTAAATTAAATAAAGCCCTGGAAAAGCACGCTGTACACTTGTTCGTCTTATTCTCATATTTACTGTTCAGTATTTTAGTAAAGCAGTTGAATTCTCTGAACCAGATAATATAACAAAGCCCAGGGAAAATCAACACCAACTTTATTGTCACGTTATACAGTAATGACATCATGTCAATGTGAAACTTTCATTTGGTTCTATGGTAAATTTAAACTTGGTGTAAACTGAGTTTTTTGCATGACATTGGGCTACTTTTACATGTTTAATGTACTCCTAGTGCTGTCATTATAGGGTCTTGTTATACTCTAATTAGATTGCTTTTATTCACAGTATAGTGTGGTTAAGAAACACTGTATGATTTGCCTATGATGCTACTAAAAATATTTATAACACGCTGTTTTAAAAACAATAGTTGCACAGTGCTGCCAGTTCCAGTCACTTCCAAATAAGAGGGATTTTCTAACCTTTTGTTGTCAGATGTCAGGCAGCTCCATTTGACTTTCGTGGCCCTTGGAAACAACAAAGGTGAGCTCTAAAAAACCCAGCCACTCAAATATTGTGGGTATTTCTGTAAACTCCCAGAGGTCCAAGTTTGCCCTAGAAATGGCTAAGGATTGAAAAATGTTGCTGGAGCGATACTGTTTATGCAGAGCACGGGCTTGTTGTTAGGGCACAGGGAATATTCAGAAAACAGTTTGGCCCTCTTTTACTCCAAGATATTTTGGCCCATGTCTTGCTGAGAACAACCTGAAAAACAGTAACCTAGATTCTAATATCCAATTAAAACAATTCAAGGAAACAAGCCCAGGAATAATAATATCTGCTGTCATAGCTAGATGATGAATCGTGCAGCACCACATACATGTTTATTTACTTTATTCGCTGTTAAAACAGGGAATAAACTCATTCATGCACTGAGAGGACTTAAGCACTTTTATTCTATTACTGCATGTTTGTTAAGTTTAAAATGTATTACCCTGACATAAGTCACAAACCGGATCATTTTAAAATGTCCACAAAGTTGAGTTATAAGGTCATTAGCTGTAATACAACATATGGACTATATCTTGGCTTCAAACTTCAAAGCAGTGTCTATTCAAGTTCACAGAGGAAGTCCCCACAGATGCTCACATACAGAATATAAACACAGCAAGACTGCTTCATGTCATTACAGAGGATTACAAAGCATGATTATGTTGCCTTTGCCTCGTCTGCTTCTGTTCCGCCACACTTTTACATTTCTTCCATTCATATAGCAGGTTCATTTGTATGGTAGCTCTTAGCGTTCTTACTCCAAAGCATGCTGTTGTCTCACAAAAAAAATCATATTGCAAACATCTAGATTTAATATATTGTGCTTCATTTTCTAACTGTTGAAGCATTGGAAGACATTCTTAAAACAGTAACTAACCAGTAATTACACTCCTAAAGAGGCTCTAATCATCTGTTCTTCTCTTAAAGGGATTCTGTGCAACACCCCTGAGAAAACTTGGGCCATCAGTTATGGAATTGGTTGCATTTTTTCATACCTGAACCAACAACACATTTCTGTTTTGACAGGCTCTCTAATTACCTTTGCTATTTATGGTGCACTAACCATCTGTTACTGATTCCTTCATTACCTTGAACAACATAATGATTAGGGCATTGTCGGAGAGAGTTGTACCTTTTCCAAGGTTGGCCACTTGTCGTCACAAGATGTTAGTCAAAAGTCACCAAACACTTTTAAAAGATAATTTAAATCACTAATCACTTTGTCGCTAAACTTTTTAGTGTGAGATGCGCCATTTTAGTATCCATGCCAGCTTGGTTTCTAGTTATTGAATGACCCAGACACTTTGAGATTTAAAGGCATTAGGTAAGTTCATACTCTATGCTTGTTTTCACTTAGATATGTATATGTATACACAAATGCTCCTGACCTCTGGCTATACTTTTTACAGTAGCAACAGATTTTTCCTGTGCTGCCAGTAACTCATTTGTATGCCATACTGGGAAACAAATAACACAGGCCTCTCACTACATCCAAATATGATCCACTCAATTATCTTGACACATTTAAGACCAAATATAAACAGGCCACAAATATCAGAAGAGGTCACACTGACACTACAGTAAGTACATTGTTATTCATATGGAAATTCGAAAGGACACTCATGAAAACACTGGAAAGCGTGACCAGCCATCAAACACCGATATGAACATCTCTGCCAGCTCTCATTAATGTCTGAATATTGTCTGCTATTCAGAAGTGCTTCACCATTTTTAATTTCATTTACAATGAAGAACAGTCGACAGTAGTTTTTAAGTCTCACTGGACATCAACAGCATGTTTGGGCTTTTTCCCAGAGAGGCTATTAGTCATAATTTCACTGTCCTCTCTGGGCGTTATTGTCAGTATTCACATTTGATTAAATCCCTGTGGCATAAGTGACCAGCGACATTGATTTGCTGTTCTCCTTGTTGCATTGACTTGCCAAGCCACAAGAGCCTTTTTGAAGGCTGCTGATCCCCAATATATATTTGTAACACATTTGTTTTAATTAAGTGTTTACACAGCATGGAAATTGGATACTTGACTAAATGACTGGAACCAGCAGTAATACTACTAATTGCGGTTACTGTTGCAACCATTGTGCCTTGCAGATCAATATTTAGAGTGGCTGGGTATAGATTTCTAAAAAGTAAAACAAGTGATCAAATAACTTGGTGAGATTTGATGGCCACTTGTTTTCCACAGTAATTTGCAAGGTCATCAGGTAAGGACTTTTTATAAATCTTTTTACCACAGGAATTTTAGAAAAGAAAAACTTTTATGAAAAATAAACACATTTATTATTGAATAAAACAATAAATATCCTTTTTTATCTTTAAAAAAATATATAGTTGGTCTGACAAATCCTGGATGTCGTGTAGTTGAGCCAAAGCATACGCACAGTCCAAGGCAGCGTTTTTCAACTACAAAACCAAATGAAATAAAACACTCAAAGGATTACAACAATTTAGAAAGCAGACCCCCTCCTTTTCCATTGTGCCTCTACCATGCTGTGGCTATTTCTCTATGCCCAGCATGGGTTCCACTTTGTGGCTTTTAATAACCTACCCCTTGAAGCTTCTACCCCCTGAGACACATTTTTCCCTACTTTATTTGTGCCGCTCCGTTTCTACCTACCAGCAGCTGCAACGAGGAGCAAGCAGCGGAGGTGGCAGCAGCAAATTTTTTCCAGTTGCTCAACACGCTAATACTCCCCTTTTCTTTGCAGCTCAAGCATTATATTGCAGTTTCATTGACTGGGAGGTGTTGTGTTGCAGTGGAATCAATAGCTGAGGGGATCCCGGCCCAACGATTAGCTTGTCAGTCAGGCCTCTGTGGTTGAAAGGAGGGGAGGCAGCGTAAATCCCAGAATACCAGGGGCCACCAGCATGGAAAAGCTGGAATGCTGGGAGCCGCCGATTGTGCTGCACCACCTGTTGTAAGAGGCAACATGTGCTGAGTGTATTAACCTTTCTGCTACTGTGGTTTAACCGCTAACTGCTATCACTAGTATAAAGCGCTCAAGACTTTTACCATCTAATCAAATTAACATGAATTTTTTAAATATGAACTGTGTGCTTATGTGGAAATGAAGGATATGTTTGGTTTTAGATTTGCTGCAACACATAACTCCCATGTTTTTGTTTCAATGCAACAGAGACGTCTGTGAAATTCAAATGATAGCTAATGCATTCTCATGCAGGAAAAAGAATGCAAATTTTTAGTGAATAGAAAAACAGGGCACTGATGGAAAAGTGTTTTCCATTGCACCAGAACATCCTGGGACATCCCACTTTGAAGATTACTGGCCTGCAGAATGTAAGTATTTAGGTTAATGATGCAATACCCATGCAATATCATCACTATATTTTTATGCAGTTTTGTTCATCTCTGTATTCATTTTAACATGCCGCTTTAGCATACCTTTTGGTTATAATATGGTATCTTTATTGTTTGCAGCATTAAATCAACTCCTCCGGGTAACTTGCCATAAGGTTTCATTTCCTCAAGCACTGAGAGGGAGCAATTGTAAACTGTTTGTCCATGAGTCACATTTAGAGAAAATTTAGACAAAGTAAATCATTGACCTTTTTAGAATTTCTTGGCTCTTGTCCTAGGGTCATCTCACAGTTAACCAGCTATGTGATAATAATGGAAGGCAACGTTCTGCTTTGTGATGGTCCTTTAGCCATTATTCTGCATACGTTTCCTTTTGACCTTTTCCTCGAGCTTGGTTAGACAATGCATACTATTATATCTTTACCTCTTAGCTCATCTGAAACCTGGCCACGATGATGAGCACAGCTGCACTGTAGTTGCATTAGCCAATAAACAACATCCTGTGTGCACTACTCCAAACAACTGCTGTCCATAAATAATGGAAGTTTAATTCTGTGATCATGAAATTTCACGTATTACTTTGTTTATTGTGTGTACAAGCAAAAAGAGAAAGTATTGCTGTTGGTGGACTATTTCAGATGCAGATAGATTGTTTTTGGTAGCACCACTCTGCACTCACTCTACTGTTAATAAAGAATGAGGTCATGACTCTTTCATAGTTTTCATAATCTTTGATTAATTTAAATGTTGGCTGAGAGGAAGTTGTCTAGATAGAGGTTAGACTGGGGAACTGAGAAACCAAACATTAAACTTTGAGGCTTGTAAGCAGGAACATTATGTGTAGAGTGTATAATTCAAAACGACTACTTGAGCAAACCAGAATTCAATCAATATAGAAAACTGTAAATCAGAAAGCTAATGACTTGGACTTTTAATTGATGATATATTGTTGAACGAGTCATCGTTCAACAGCACTCTGCAGTTTGTCAGAGTACAGTGTCTAGACAGTGCCAATGGAAGAGGCTGTTTCTTTCTGAAAGCAACGGAGGATCACTAACAAGCCTCCCGCTGGGGGGCAGGCTCTCATACCAAGACTGGTGATCACTTGATGAGCCTGTTGTCAGACCAGGCTTAGCAAAAGGCAGCTTAAGTTCAGGACTTGGAGAGAACTGTCAACCAAGGGTCACACTAAGAGAGAGCTGGGGCATCAAGCTGCAGCACCAGAGGAGGAGTCAAGGGCAGTCATGGACTGTTTGTCTTGAAAGAGGATGGGAGGGGGTAAGGGTCACTGCAGAAGGATTGAGACTCCATTAACAGTGTTACACTTACTTCCACTAGCTTAGCTTCTGACTTAAAGAGAAATGTTGTGGTTGAAATCTCACTGATTTGACCCTTTAGAAAATGGTAAAATTACAATATATCTATATACATGTGTTTTCTGTGTAGGTTTTACACACCACAGGGAAGTGAAATACAGAAAGGAAGTACCTGCCAATGATGGCGCACCTTTTTTATTGCTAGTTATGTAATAAGAAAGTGGGATACCTTGACCCTGCAACAACGCACTGCGCGGCAGGAGGTTGCACTGACACTTGTCAGTAGTCAAGTGGTTGTTTTTAGCACTTTTACTTTAAATTGCACAGTTTCTTATCACAATCATCTATCATGCTTTTGCAGA
>NW_018127885.1:2727257-2735519 GCF_001952655.1 Monopterus albus
TCTTTCTTGATTATATGCAGTTGAGTAACTGAGTACATTTGCTCAAGTACTGTATTTAAGTACAATTTTGAAATATCTGTACTTTACTTAAACATTTTCTGCTACTTCATACAAAATAAGTTTATTGATCCCTAATGGGAAATTCACAAGCTACCCATCAGTAATCCATATTATAAGTATATAAGGCTGTTTAATTTGCTCCACCTTTACCAGTTACAACATTAAAGTGACAAAAACAATAATGAATTACTAATTATAATGAAATAATATGATATATTTCATTGTAAAATATGACATTCTGCATGAGGACTACTTTTACTTTTGGTACTTTAAGTATATTTTGGTGTTAATACTTTTGTGCTTCTACTTAAGTAACATTTTGAATCTAGGACTTTTACTTGTAACAGAGTGTTTTATATTGTGGTTTTGCTAAATTTGCATAAGTAAAAAAAAAAAAAATAAAAATCTCAGTACTTCTGTCAATTGTATGATACATGCCCAGAAACAGTATTTGCATTTACATTTGCTTTTCAAGGTGTAAACCTTAAACGATTACATCATGGACAGGTGTTTCAGTCAGCATTAATTAGTAGGACAGTTAAAATGCAGAGTGGGAAATAAAGTAAGAGAGAGTTGTGGTGGGAAATCGTTCTCTTTCCAGCCGAGACACATTCAGCTTCAAAAGTAAATGTAACAGCTTCAACCACTGAGCACTGTAACGAGAGGTTCAGGCAAAGGTAAGCTCTGCTGTGATCCTGTCTTCAATCAAAGAAAAACAAAATCGTTTATGCAATTATAAAAACATCAGTTATTGAGTATTCACTTAATTACAGAAGCAAGTCTTTATTCTACCCACTGAGCCAAAAGAACTATGTCATGAAATATAAAGACATATTTAAAGGGGAAAAAAGCATTTTGGCACAAACAAAATCAGCTCAGATGACAACATATGTAACAAACTTTATTTAATAGTTTATAATTATAGCTTGTTTTCTGTTGTATGTGTGCGTATGTGTTCATGCGTGCGTGAGTGCGAGGCAGAGGCAGATAACGAGAGGGAAGGTCTTTGTAAAGAATTTGGCAAGCTCAACAAAGTCCCTCAAGAGTCCTTACCAAAGGATCTGGGAGAATGTTCTAGGTTCCAAGGAGAAAGACCCCTCAAGAGTGAAAACACACTAGCGTTAAGTTATTAGCTTCACATTGAGCTCTGTATGTGAAACAAGCTCTCACAAGAGCTGGTGAGAATCCCTTAACTCACATTACTCCACCCCCTGGCTTTGTCTCTTTTTCAGAATCAGACTAGGAGGGTTATTCTCTCCATGTGGATAGGTCCTCGCGCCCAATTATCTGGCTACAATGCTCAATTAGCCATAATCCCTCTTTTGAGGTGATAATAAAGGGGGTTTAAGTTTTTACTTATAGAATAAGACCCACCTTAAGTGAGATGAAACAGGAAATACATAATTCTTATAATTTGATGAAAGGAGAGGGGGAATTATTCTTTTAACAAGAAAAAAGTTGGTTTGATTTTGTGTAAAAGACTGAAAAACTGCTTTATAAATATATGTTTAATGCTTAAATTGCTGCCTAGTAAATACAGTTGGGCAGATGAGGCATGCACACGCAGAATCCAAAATATGAGCATCATTAAAAGTAAAGCATGAAGCAGCTATTTCTAATGTATATATATATATATAGATAGATATATATATATAGTTTTAACCAAAAAAAGCCTCTACCTAGGGTTGAACAATGGAATTGTTCAGGTAAATTTAATGCCATATTCTGTCACCAGGTGCTCAATTAAAAGGAGCATTAACCTTGTTTACAAAATACAAGCACAATTCAGAGCGGGGCAGTAAATTTATTGTCATTAAATGGTAGGAGGTGTGTTCTCTTGGCTGCTTGCCGTTGAGCCACATGAGTTGGGCTGGTTAGCACACACACACACACACACGCTGCATTTAAGCCAACACAAGGGCTACATCTGGGGCACCCCTCTGCCACAGCCAACCGATGACAAATGTTTTTGCTTTACTTTGGCTCGCATCTTAAAAAACAAGTTCAAGTGTTCTTGAAAAGTAGATTTAGGAGCAGGAGGTGCCAGGAGTAGAGGAAAATGTCTGCCTCAGCTTTATGATGTGGTACAGTGAGTAAAGGTGCTGAATAAGGTGGTGACAAAATAAGCCTTGCCATAAAAAAAGTGGCATGCCGGCACCCAAAATGTTTCCAAAAAGTAGAGTTTGGATTGTATATGCATGTGGCACAAGGCCAGGCTATAAGCAAGTTTAGGTGATCGGTCAACACCCCCAAACTTTCCCTCTCCAGACCATAAACTGAAAAAGATTCTCACCTTTCACCATTACAAATGTTAGTGCTCAGATCAGATGAACTAGTCACAGTAACTTTTTTTTAAATAAAATTCAGCTCATAGTATTATAATATACTGAACATCCAAAGGAAAGTGTTTCACTTTTCCCTGCAGTAATACCTGATTCTATGCCAAATTTGATACCAAGTATAACACCTAAGCTCTGTCACTGGTTTCTGCCAATCTAGGTATTACAACTGTCTCTGTTATTCTTCGAGGAGTGGCTCTCAGTTAACCTCAAATCAAGGGCTGTAATTTGTGGTTGATGGCACACTTTGAGATCTGTCTGATCTCTGTGCCTCAGGCATCGAGGCACATGACTTGATTAGAGACAGTTACATGTGGGAACTACTGCGCTAACCACAACTTGAAGCGAATGTCAGCCGCATGCATGTCATGTGTCTTTTTCTAAGATATATTGGCGTGAGATCTGCAGTAGGAGGCTGTGGTAGCTTTGTAGTTTCAACTACAAATGTAATTAAGAGGGGCAGGTTCTTCACAAGGTGATCATGAGGTATTTTTTGCTTTCTTGTTGGAGGTTTTAGATCTGAGAATACATTCTCTGATACAAAGCCGTTGATCATAGCAAACAATGAGATTCATTTCCTTCAAAAGGCCTCATCCTTTTGTGTTTTTACACCTTTCTGTCCTTTGCAAAAGGACCGTCAGATTTGTTTCCACTTAGGTTTCAGTGCATAACTTAAAAATCAACATAAAATGATACCCTTTTAAAATGCATGCTTGTTCAATGTGAATTCAGCTTTTGGAAAAACATTTTTGATGTTCAACTCAGTTATTTTATAAATACAACAATACAGGTCATCAATAGGAAAGCTTAGTTTAATCACTGTATGTTTCATTCCCTTAATTAGAGTTTTTCAGTTCAAATTTAAGAAACTCATAAAAGTACAATTGAAATTTGGAGCTATTAGTATAAATATCTCAAATATGTTTAAATCTCAAAGTTGACTTTTTAGCTCTGTTTGTCATTAAATAATATGCAAACTCTGCTAGTTAAACATATTCTCCAAGTCACTCTCATTTATCATTCAGATTTGCTCTTCTCCCAGTCTCACACACAAAATGCAGGTTTGAACTGCTTCGTTTTTGGGTTATGGCCACTGTTGCTCGACCGCCTACCAACCTCCCACTCCACATTACCCAGGACTAGATGTTGAAAGGGCGAAAACAAAGAGAGAAGCACAAGGAGAATAAAACACAGCCACACCTTTCAGCGCCTGTGCTCTTGAGGAATTTGATGAGTGACAAAAGTAGAACATTCTGAAGCCCCATTTTGCCTAAATAGCAGTGCATATACTGAACAACTATTTACGCAATAGCAAAGCTGTGGAGCTGCCTATGGATTCATTAGCCTCTTTGGGGCCTCCCCCCTCTTCAGTCCTCACAAGCTCTCTTTCTCTAAGTCTCTCTTCCTTTCTGTCTCTCTTTCTCAAACGCCCTCAAACGCTTCACTCTCACTCTTTCTTTCTTTGCTGTCAATAAGAGGTTTTTAAGCCTAGCCAGTGTTTGTAATTAGCTCCCAGTTCTGGAATGGAACATGTTGAGGTGGGTGTTAATGGGCCGGCCAGACCCTTAATCGCACAGCAGGCTGAGAGCAGAAACAGAAACCAGTCTTTGTTCCTTGAATCGGGGGGGAAGACAAAAAAGTGGGCATTAAAAGTGTGTTAAAGGATCTCTGGAAAATATTAACAGGCATTCATATTTTAAGAGAACGCTTGCACCGAAGCACAAGGCCGTTATGACTGTCACCTCTCTGTATGTGCTCAGCTGGAAACTCTTTGGCAACTTGGTGCATACAATTTCAGGACTTCACCTCTGAAAAATGACTTCCCTGTCTGAACTTTTATGAATTAATAAAGTATTGTTTAAAATATTGTTTTTTTTAAGCTGTTTTCTTTTCTTGTAATGAATTTCCCATGTTAACTGACAAACAAGCAAAGATAATAGCTACCACTGTTTGAACAATCAGACATTCCTGGTAACATAGATGGGACAACTGCACAGTGATGCACACTCACTTTCAAAGGATAATGAGCAAAAATTGTAGCTTTGAACGTTCAGGCTTTAAGGTCAGAGTTCAAACGCACTGGGAAAGCAGTGGGCGTTATTCTGAAACCTTTTAAAATCTTCCCTTTCTCTCTTTTTTCAGGCATCTTCACATTAAGCTGTGCGGCTGTGGGAGCAATCCATTACTGTGTCAAAGTTCTTGTTCTTCTTTGGCCCAGAAGTATAGTGAAACAGCTTGTTTTCATTTCAGTAGGGCAACGGCAGGACTGCGTTTCAAGTCCCCTGCCCCTCCAGATGTGTCTTGATCAGGAGACATTGACTATGTGCTTTGTGTTCTTTAAGACGCTAATGTGATTATGTCACATATTTTCAGCTGATTCCCATTGCTATTAGTCTTGGTGTGGGGTCTGTGTTTCAATGGACTCTATCAGGATGGGAGTTGGAGAGATTTTTCTTTCAACAAAGTCTGATTCCTAGCCAACTAGAGAACAGAGAGGATTGTGTGTGTGTGTGTGTGTGTATTCTTCTCTCTGTGCGGTATGGTATAATACAGTATTAAAGCTTTTTTAAACCCAGTGCAAATAATTCCTTTATATTTTGTGTTTTATGTTTTCCTTTGCCAAAACAGTCTACTCACAGTTTCATTGCTCTTCGTCTTGTGTGGATCTTCAAATATTTGTTTGTGACATATTTACCTCCAGTGTGTTGTGTGTGTGTTACTGCATTTACCTTTGTCCTACTTAAACCCACTTCTGCATCTCCTTCTTTCTGTTTCATTTACTTACTAAGCTAAAACAAATTCTTATACTGTAAAATGTACAGAGCAATAAGTTTGAGCCTGTGTTACTTAAGAATTTATGTCAGCAAAATGTATGACCAAAAGCTGTTAATCTCAACTGAATCACCACAGTGAGAATTTGTTTTGCAGTGCTTTGGTGGACTATTCAGCTTTAATGACCTTTGGCAAACGAGTTTGCAAACCATCGACAGCGCTGACAGCGAGAGCTGGAGAAAAGTGGGGATCCAAAATGGGGGGAGCCATCATACTGCAAGCTGTGTTTAAACATCCAGTCTTATATAACCCTATTCTGCTCAATGACAAGCAACATCAGTAAACCCTTCTGCTACTGGTGTTTAACAAATCTATCAGAGTCCCACCGCATATATTCACAGCATCCATGGTTCCGTTCCATCTGAAAACGAGTGTGTTAAAAGTCAAACCCCCATTTTTCTTTGCAGCTCCTGCACTACAAGTGTAACTAGTATTATACCCTGCCATACTACCAAGCAGACCTTGCATACATTTAGCAGGCTGTCCTCAAACATGTCCAGTCAATCTATGGCAGAATGGCTGCATATTATGTAGAGTGGCAGTGCTTACTCCCCCCCGCCACTAGATTAGAGGCCAGCTGGGAAGACAGCTCCATCATCTGTGAATCCAAATGGTGGACGCCACTTTCTTTTAAGCTGCCAGTCTGGGTAAAAACAGGATTATGCCTCCTGCTTGTCGACTGGGCCTAGATTTGGTCAATGATGGCTGCCAAACTATTCTGTGGCAGGCCACTGTCATCAGCAGCTCCACCTCTCCAAACCCCAAACTGGGAAGGGGGCCTTTTAACCATCAGTTTTAGGTGAAACAAAGTAAGAACTCAGAAAATCAGCTTAGTCCCTCATCCCCCTCAGCCTACTAGGAAAACTGTTTATTTGTGAGGCATTATTTTTCACAGTCCTCCATATGAGTGGCTTTGAACCTAAAGCAGAGAGCAATACTATGAAGGGTGTGGTTTGGTACAGCTATAGCCACACTTGGCCACGTTTTCATTACAGTAAAGCTCCAGTGACAGCGTCATGCCCAACATGGAGCCATTGCCATGGAAAGTCAATTGTTGTAACCAAGACCATGCAGAAATAGCAGTTTTAAGCGGTCCCCTGATTGAGGAATGAGTTGCTCAGTTGTTGCTGGCAGGGTTTGTGTGGACTAAACCTAAATGGGTGTGCACATACAGACGCTGTCAGTGTCAAAATGCATGAGATACAGAAGATTTCTGCTGCAGAACGAAGCCTGTGAGACGTAAAACAGTAGGGCATGTGTATGCACAGGAAGGACTGAGTTTATGTTTACTGTTAACTGAGTGGCCCTTATCCTTGTTTGTCGTTGTTGTTTTGTGTTGTTTTTGTCAACCAAGCTCCTGACCAAGTAGAGCTTGTAGCCTTGTAGCAAAATGAGCAAAGGATCACTGAATTTAACTGGTTAAATGTCTCTATATTTTTGTCCTCCCCAGCTACATAGAAGGGTCAGAATATTAGGAACACCTCTGGATATAAGGCAGTCCAGTACAACACCACTTTTAACTATGGTCTCAATAATAAAGATATAATTGAATTTATACTTTTATGACTGTTTCACCAAAAAGTGAAACATTTTGAGCTTCATAAACAAGATGTTAAGGTGGAAGTGTTGCACTGAATTACATGCAATTGTCCAGGTGTACCTAATAAAGTGGGTGGTGTGTGTATATATACAGGTTTGCATCAGGAGGCATGCACCTATGATGGGATTTCTGGCATCTGTATTGCCACAGACTGCATAATCCTGCTGTCAACAGTTTGTTAAATACAAGAGGTACTTTCTGGGTTCATCACTGTTTGGAGCAGATTAGCAGAGGGTAGTGGATCTCATATGGCCTGGTCAGAGGCCATCATTGAAGGGCTTAAGGGATTAATGTTGTCTTGCGCTCTCACTCTGTCTGTCCAATATTCAATCAAACTCTGCACTGTGAGAACACATACACCACAATTTGTCCAAACGTGCCTTATCACCACACTTGGACAAAACACATCTATTTGCTGAACTCTGCACAAGAACATATTATATACTTGTGCCAGATGGTTTGCTTATGGATTTCACTGACTCCTGTTTAGCACTGAGATATACCACTATTACAGAACAGTGGGTTGTTTTGCAGTGTAAAGCTATCTATGGCAACTAAGTCATGATGTACTAGTGTCCATGGGCTTGAGGGGGGATGGGTCAGAGGCTAAATCCTTGCTTAAAGACACTGTAGTGAGCCTTTTCTATCAACAGACAGGCCATTTCAGTATGTGTTGGATAAGATGTAATTTCCCATCTGCTTTATGGCTATTTCTGATCCCTGGGCTCTTGTCAGCAAACTCCTCGGAACAGATATCATCAGTAATATAAGGAGGACTGTGGCAATACTTAGGGCCTTAAAAGGTCCTTCACTTCCCTCAGTCATGTGGATGGCTTAAGGAGTTTGAGAGCACAGGTCACAAGTAAACATTTCAAACACTATCAAATAGCACAGATTTAAGTGGCTTATAGGACAGCTTTCTCACACAATGTTGTGTGTGTATATGTGTGCACGTGTGTGTGTAGTTGCCTCGGGGAAGGCAAGTGGCAGACTGTGTCTAACTCTTACAATCTGAAATTGTGTTCTTACTGTTTTTGTACATTTTTGCATAGATGTAAGCAGTACACCCTGTCTTATAGAAATTATGCTTGTATAAGCATAACTGTTGCCTTGATTATGTTCACAGGCAACTTTTTTCCAGTGATGTATTTCATTCTTGTACCTTACACAGCTCTTAGAAAAGTGATCATGTTGGGCGGCGTGTGTACATAGTGCAAGATTTCTCAACTTGCAACCCTGGCTCTGAAACATGACATTTGCAGTATAATATATGTATATTGTTTGTTTTTCTAAGAAGGCACTGTAGTGAAAGAGCTAGGTTTTTAAACTGCAAAAAGTCACAGGGGTGTCAGATGTACAAATTGTAAGAACTGTTTTTAGCTAGAGACTGAAGTTTGCGTCTGAGACCTGTGTGTTTTGTTTAGGACACAA
>NW_018127885.1:2735534-2748915 GCF_001952655.1 Monopterus albus
GGAAAGATCATGATTCCGGTTAAATATTAATACAGTGAAGATGTTGTGTCTTGTGCTTTGAGTCACTGTGCTGTTAACATTTTCAATTTTCAGCCAAGATTATGACCTTTCCCTAACCTTAAATGAGTTTGTGTTGCCTTTTCTTTTTGTGATGAATTGGCATACTAACATGCTCACAGTGACCACGCTGATGTTTAGCAGGTACAGAATAGAGACTGTATGCAAATTTGGCTTTTTTTAATTGGTTACTGTAAGAAAACTAAACGCCTTCCTTGAGAATTTTTTTAATATTCTAAGACAAACCACCAACCACTACAACACTTACTAGTGAAAACTGAAAGTTTTGTGGTTTTAACAACGGGGAAGTGGTGTTCATTAAAGGATGGTAAAAACAAAAGTATTTTGTTAATGTCAATAATACATCGTCTTAAAGAAATATATCATTATATTGTAAAGCAAATGTTATGAAACTCAAAACTTACTGGTGAAAACAGTTGTGTTCCAAGGCTGGATTTTTAGTTACTAGCCAGATTACAAATCCCAGTAGGATTTTGAATGAGGTTGTCTTTGTTCCAGAAGACAACCCAGAAGTTCTGGTTTTGCTTTGGTTCTCTATGGCGCTAAGGCTGATGATAATGTCATTAGTTCTGCTAATATGTGGCTGTAAACCAAATATAATACAAAATGAAATTTTTAGCTGATGATGGCAGCAGTTAAAAGGTCAGGTGATCACCAAAGCACATCCTGAGGCAACAGGAAAGCCTGTTTCAAAATCTGTGGCAAAGACATTTGATAGTCATGGAAACATTTCACTCAAAAATACTAATGTCAACCTTATTGTGGTGCTCACCAAAAGATTCACAGGATTGACAGATTTTTGTGTGTCTAATAAATGTTGAGAATCTGAATCATAATTCAGGTGGGCTTACATTTCTCGCACACATTTACTATCAAATCAATAGTATATACACCTAATTTCTTGGAGACAGGGATGAGTTAGTGGTGTATATTCCCTCAAACAGGTTAAAATCTGCTTTGCTGAGTAAGCATAGACTGTGTAGAGTAGGTAAGTCATGGAGGGGCCATAAATAGGGACAGTTTTATTTATTTATTTTATTTTTTCAAACCACATGGCCAAAAGGGAAGTAGAGTCTAGTCATAAATGACTGTGAACAAAAATGCTCATTAGAAGTAAATTTTAGGGAAACACTAGTTTTCACCGTTTAACTAAAGCCCTGCTGTAAAGGGGAATTCTTTTTTTTCTGCCTCATTATAGGCAAACAGAATCTTGGCATGTGAAATGAGTTATAAACACACTCTTGAGAGGAATACAAAACAGCATGAGCCTTAGTCTGGCCAGGAGTGCTGTAGCTATAATATAAAACATTAACTTGGCTTCACTGCATTATCCCAACACATGTTAGTGTAGCTGCCAAATGCCAAATTTGAGTTAAAAATAATAGTCAGACAAGCTGATAGCATATGCTTAAATCCTGTGTAATTTAGAGGTATTTTCTTGTAGAAAGAGGTGATTTAATTTTCTGCAGACAAATTTATGCTCTTCATATTGTTCCCAAATAACAGTTCTGAATTCGGTTTGGCCTGTTATTAAAGATGACATCTGCCTTGCCTGTTGATTGTTACACAAGCCGATGCCTTACAGAGGAGAATTTTCTATTTGTCTCATCGTTTTTGTAGCAACATCTCTTGGATAAGTTGCATTCCTTTTCTTTGCATTCACCTCCTAAGCCTTCTATTCCTCATTTATGTGTCTTGGACTACTGTTTTATCCTCCACTCCCACCACAGCACCATAGAGATATGCCTTTTTGACCCAACCGCCAACCACACCGCTTTAAAACTCCAGCTGTTTCCCTTTGCCACTTTAACTCCCTCTGTACTCCATTCACGACTATGTATCCTCCTCGTTCTGAGAAAACTGTTTGTGGGTGGGTAGTGTTTAAGACAATGAATTGTTTTCTCTGAGTCACTCAGTGCGCAGGACACATATCCAGCTGTGTTTCCTCAAGCATGATACACTTCACTTGTTAAACACGATCATTAGTTAGTCAACACTTCTTGGGCTGCCTGGCAAGGAATTAGTGATGACAGTCTCTCCTTCATGCTCCCTCCCACACACCCAGAGCCTCCCACCAAGAGGTTTCTCAGTTCTCTGCCTGCTCTGTTCATGGGAAAGTCCCAGTGCTGGTAAACGTTATGACCAGAGTGACTGACTATGTAGGAACAGCAACATTTTGTTTCAGTGTTTTATGTTCAAATGGCTCAAAAGAAGGACTGCAATTACTTTCCAAACTAAAATCAGTAAATGTGCTTGGATTATTTACTGTGCACTGGATAAGTGAGGGGCCTGCAGTATTTTCATTATGTTGTTACAACATTCTAATAGTCTTTCCTGGAAAGCATAGTGGCTACTCCATCATAATATTCACCCACTGTTTATTTCTCAAAGCAGCTGCTAATTGCGGGAAAAGTCTGATCGCGATTTGGAAATCAATTCAAATGCACATTTGCCTGTCAAGCACACTTTGGTCTTGACTGTTTGTTTTGTGGACATGAAAATCAGATGTGGAAAGAAGGGATCCCAGACGGGGAGTGTCCATCCTTGTTACACTGAGAAAACCCAGAACCTCCTTAGATCAAACATAGCCTGCCTAAAATAAGCCATGTGGAGGTTACCCCTTGCATCATTTATTTTAGTATACAGAGCTTAGAAATGTTGTTTGTCAAAATTACCTCCAGTTTGTTCGAGTTCATTATTCTGTTTAAGTGCAATGTAATAAATACTGAAGCCCACTAGGAGTTGTTGTCACCTGGTAAAGCTTGTTTATTACAACTGCACAAATATAGTTTTAAGTAGTGTGATACATTTTACTGAAAAGTAGCTTCTCTCTGACTGTCTTCCACATGTAAACACACCATCACCTGTGGCATATGTTGTGCATACTGTATATATTGTATGTGAAGTCTCTGAAGCTCAGTACACACCAGTGTTTCTCCTTGGTGTTGCATTTCAGGAATGCAAATGCCTTGGGCCCAGACACTCAGTGATTTATCTCCTCATTTATCTTTGCACACATCTGCCTGTGCCCTTGTGTGTGCCTGTTGCTCATTCCTCCCTTATTTCAGCCAGTGTGTCTCCCATGGGATCTGGGACCCCCCCACACACTTGTCCCTCTATGCCCCTTGCACATGTGCTCGTGTGCATGCATACACACAAAGTACATGCAGACAGAGGGCGAGAATATTCGGTTGCACTGGCAGTGCTGTTGTTGCAGCACTTGATGCAACCCTCACCACTGCCATCTTAGCTGGGACCCAATAAACCAGTCTGTTCACGACCGTGCACAGAGGTCTCTGCACTTAGAGCATCAACAATCTGCACGCTGTCTCTGCTGGATTCAGAACACTGTGCCGGTGCATTACTGGAAGCCATAGAAAGTGACCTGATACCGACACTTGCTTTCTGTCAACAAAGATTACACTCAGACGAGCGCAATGGGAGTTCCGGGCAGATCAGCCTGCTGCTTTATGTCTCATGTGGACAAATAGAGTATGTGCAGGATGGGTTAGAGCTTTGTTTTTCTTGTCAGAAACAGGTATGAATAACAGCAGGGCCTGCCACAACACCCCCGGGTGAAGTTTCATATCTTCACAGCATTGCCATAAAGTAAACACCAGTAGTACAATTGCACTATGTTTCTTAACGTGCCTTGCTGCTCATTCCGACGTCCTCTTGTCCTCTTGTGCTGTGCCCTACACCCTTCTCCTAAAGTGCCCCACATTCCGCCTTGATTTCACATTTCCTCGTGCAGGCTCGTCTTGGGCCCTGCAGAGAACCCACCGCCTGGTGTGAGGTCAGGTGTTATTTATCACAGCCGTCTGTGCGGGGAGTTGACATTCGTACAGGCGTTCTGCTCTTCCGTTGTAATTGACTCTCCTTGTCTTTTCGAGGACACCAACAGATATAACTATGTCAGGACACCTCTCAGCTATATATTATCTATCTCACTGAGGAAGACAACTGGTGAGTTATCCTTCTGCATCAGCTAAACAGAAGATGGTTGCCACGGTTGGACACTGAGAAACGGCAGGATTTCACAAAGTCACTACAA
The DNA here is from genome assembly GCF_001952655.1 of Monopterus albus. Lineage (NCBI taxonomy): Eukaryota > Metazoa > Chordata > Actinopteri > Synbranchiformes > Synbranchidae > Monopterus > Monopterus albus. The sequence goes on from NW_018127885.1 coordinate 2,739,667, forward strand.
TTCTGAGCCAGATTAATTTTGCCAGTGTGCTTCTTTCTTTCCTTCTATCCTTCTTTGCGATAGACACTTTGTTCCAAATTCTCAAATAATATAAACAGTAACATAACAGTAATCCCAGTGCTTGGGGATGACCTATGAGTGAGCTGTTTTCAAAAGAAATTGAAAACAGTTTAAGGAAAATCAAATCTATAAATCTGTTTTTCATCATACCAGCCTAGTTGAATTATTATAGTCCAAGGGTGCAGCCACTTTCAAAAAAAACAAAAAACAGGTCAGGTTGTCTGGTAGAGCTGACATTTGTAGAGCAAAGGCTGCATGCGCATTTTCAGAGGTCATCGAGAAGTAAACACTTATTAATGGTTACCTGCATGACAATCAGATAAACAGGTCATGGTAATGATTAAGCCGAGGTTGGCCAGGTTACAGGCCATGTGTGCACAAAAGCATGTTAGATGAAAGCAGGTTCACTCTGGTGCTACAGGAGTGAATGTAATAGTTCTAGGACAGCGATCTTTGACCTGTGATGTGTGAATGTGGTACAAAGCAAGCACCAGATCACTTTGGTAAAACAGCAGAAGCACACAGATACTGGACGGCAACTCTACTCCTTCCTGAGATCTAAATATGTGAAAAGACAATCGACACTGCAATGCAGGTATTGTATAGTGAGTTAACTGCTGACTGAGTTAAATGAAAAGCAAAAAGAAGAAGCAAAAAAATACATTCAACCCAACTTAAGTTCACAAGGTCATTTCCAGCTCAGGGATTAAGTAAACTAAACAAAACTACACAAGCTGCAACTTATCAGACTGCTTGCATGCCAGGACTTTTTTTTTTTTTATCTCCTCTTCATGATTGTGTGTGTGACAGAGAGGGTTCACAGTCCTTGGCAGCATCAACCACTGGAAACCAACCTTCATTTTGCAAGGAATTCATATTATATACATATGTATATATATATACTGTATGTTTGTATATAAGTACAGACTATGGGCAAATTGTAACAGAAGGAGTGAAGGTATCTGTGTCATATGCCAGAGCAGTAGCTGATCATTATTTTGCACCATCATACTGTCAGTTGTTAGGATCGCTTGTTTCCAGCACACTGGGGTCTTTTTTTTAACTTGAGCAGTAATTGATTACCCAGCTGATTTATCACTTTTTTACCAGAAGACATGTTGAAGGTAAGCTAGCTGGTTATCCAGTGTCAGAATGGGTTACAGCACACATGGTGTCTAGCCAGAGCTTTGGTCATGCATCACATATTGTAGCACTTTAATTCTCTGCCTCAACAAAACATCACTGGAACGTTTGTGAGGATCATTTTGTTTATTCTGATTAAATGCAGAAGGCAATGTTTATTGCCTCTTCACACTTCTTTGGTAAAAGTACTTGTTTGTCTGTGAATCGCGTCAACATGTGATGGCCAAAACCACCAGGGTGCTCCAAACATGAATCCTGAATATTTTGCAGCTTTTCAAAAATACAAAAAAGGCAGTGGTTGTTTGACCTTAGAAATTCTAGACATGTTTATTCATGGAATCTTTTGACTACTGGAAGACTACTTGAAATTTCTCTGTAGGCGCTATTTACATAGTTTCGAAACTTCATAATGGTGTTTGCTGCATAAAATGTTTAGAAGAACAGACTAAATTATCTATCTTAAATAAATATCATACATTTTTAGATAGATAATGTAACCCAGTGTAATTGATGAGAGGCAGTTCTCGACATCTGTGATTTGCTTTGCCCAAGTTATATTTGGTGGAAAATTATCATTTTCTGTCATTCTTTTCTGTGCACAGCTCCATGGAAGTTGAACTTTGACCAACATGAAAGTGTACTTCTTGATAAATAACTTTTTTTATATGTATTCTTTTTGTTCAAATTATTAATGAGGCAACATAAATGCATATTAATAATCTTCACTACATACAATATACTTTGGGCATTTCTTTTGAACATATTCTGGGGTCATATGGAGTTGAGTGAGTACTGTAGTTCCTTTGCTTTTCTGTTTATTTCTGCATTCCTCTAATGAAAACTTTAAACTTTTAAATATTTTCATTCATTTTTCATAATTAACAAATCACTAATGAGACTCAGAAGGTAGAATAGTCCTCCCCCACCTAGAAGGTTTGTGGTTTGATTCCCATTCTCCCCAGTCTACATATTGGGGTGCCCTTACCCCTGAACCCCAAGTTGGCTCCCGGTGACTAGAGCAGTACCTTGCAGGGACAGTACCGTGCCATTGGTGTGTGCGCGTGTGTGAGCTGGCACCGCAGATGGCTGCCTCAGTTATGTACCCGAGACTGTATGTGTAATGTACTTAACCAGTAAAAGTGATTATCATCATCAACAGCCCGATTAGCAAACAGAAATGGTTGTGGTCTAAAGTATCACTTTTTGATATGGATGAAAAATTTAAGCAAGTACTATACACTTGTTGAAACATTGTACCGATGCTCCTCAAGTGTACCTCAGTCACCAAACCGCAGTGGTGAAAGAAGTACTGCGACTTAAGTAAAAGTAACAATACCACAGTGTAAAAACTCTCATCATAACAGAGCTGTGGGTTTCCTTGGTCATGCAAATAAAGTTGCTTTTTTTCATATATTTGGACACATCCTGATTATGATGAGCACGTCATTTTTAGAGATGATCTTGCTAAGCCAATATGCATGCTTTGTTCCAAGTGTCAAAAAACACTGGTCAAAGCCAAAATAGGAAAGGTGGAAGGAGGCTGCCAAAAATCCCTGGCATAAATTACATAAGTGAGAAAATACTCTCAGTCACTGCAAGAAAAACTTCAACATTAAAAACAGAGAGGGGGGTAGAAAAGAAAGGTCATCTGGTTTCTATTAAGAAGATAAAATGGTTCACTCAAAGTCTTTTACTGGCTGCTTTGTTACTGGGAGGCGACCATGCTGCTCTCTCCATCATCATCCAGTTGACACAACATTAAAGGCTTCAAACAGCCACGGAGGGTTCCTTAATCAAAAACTAATTGTAATAGATATTGAGGAGTGCTAACACTCTGACCGCTCAGCTGGTATCAGTGGTCCAAGGCTGGAGATACCATTAAACACAACAAAGGCATGATAGCTGAGACAGGGCAATGCAAGTGTGAAATACAACATGTGGCAGAAAAGGCACAGATACCCTGATAACGTAAAGCACTGGTCCGAGGCGAGCCTGTCAAGCTTGGTTATTTAGAAACAAAACAATGGATCTGGAAAATTCCTGAAAGTGGATACAGCATCGGGATTTAAAATCACTAAAAACTATGGGAAGGATACTGTGACATAGTGCCAGACTGAGAAAATGAGGAACGTGTCAGACTTAACAGCAGTTTGTTTATTACGACTCTGTGTTGATGCACATTTGTGTGTCTATGTGTGTATGGGGTGTGGGCCTGCAACACAATATCTACTTCAACAAATTAATTCTCTTTAATTTGATTAGTTATTATCATTAACAATAACTCATATCCAATCACAGGCCTTTTCTCCTATATATTAACCTTTCAGACACACTCACTTAGCATATTAGAATTTGAGTCCAGTGCATGAACAAGGTGAGTGGAGCTTCTTTATCAGAATGATACATGGTGTACTTCTCATCCTCTTGGATGACTGAGTGAGGAATTACTGCTACACTTAGACTTGTCTTCTTCACCGTGTCGCTGGCTTTGATGAAGCTCATTCTTTTCCTGTTAGAAAAGAAACTGTTTGATAAGCCTGTCCTCAAATGAGTCTTAACAGACTCATGGAGGTCAGTACTGTGACACTGGACAGACTGCCATGTTTTTAAAGGCATCTAATTGGCTCTTTGAATTTAGCAACGTGGCGATAGTCCAGCTCACTATCCTAAGCTACTGCGTCTATACTGGAACATTTTTCACCTCATGAGTTACATCCAGTGCTAACGCTTGATGCTGGTGCACGAAGTGGTGTGCCTTTTTATGTAGCAAGACAGAAACTAAGGGTGCAGTCGTCAGGGTGGTGCATGTGCATGTCTGACTTAAACTGTCATCACAAGCTTTCCCTAACCTTAAGTGTTTTACTTTCGTAACCCTACTCAAACCCTAATTATAACTTATTTACCAAAGCTATATAGAATTGCCATGCACAAAAATTTGACATTGTTTGATTTGATTTATTCTTTCAAGCATATAAAACAGTTGATATAACAACACACATTTTTACACACAATCCAATATCAATTTGCTTATACCTCGTACATGCTTGAATGGAGTAGGAAGAAGTCAGACTTATCCAGTCCTACCCCATGACATCATCTTACCATCATTGGTTTGCAAGCAGTAAATGATTCACTTCTACACACACACATATTATACTAAAAAAAGAATATAACAGTGTTAACATTCTTACATCACACAAGTGATATACTAAAGAATAGTTACAAAATGTACACCACACCCACAATAGTCCATGTAGTTAATCATTGAGCCTGTTCTTGCATATATCTTGATTGACACATACCTTTGTTACTGATCTTATTTGTTGTCTAGCAATAGTTTTGGATAACTGACTTATAGTAAGAGCATGCACAATCACAGATTATACACAGGTGCATGTGTATGTGTCAGTTTTACTCCTACTCTACTACTTTAGTGTAAGAGGCAGGACTAGTCAAAGTCTATACTATATGTCACTTTGGTTTAAGCAGTCAGTTTTCTCTGATCATAAATATATGCCTAGGCATGGTAATTGTGTGGAAAATGCATGAAGCCTCCACCTAGCATAGCCACCCCTGCTGCACTCCCCTGTGGATAACAAATGGGCCTTTTCTCTGGGAATTGAAGCTAAACGATGGTTTCACTTAGTGAGCAAAGTGACTGTCCATCTTCATAACAGTGCTCTCCATCAAAGAGCAATGAATCCCATCCCGTCCCACTGGCTCTGATTAAACGCAGGCTATGGATATCCCCTTTATGAAGGCCTGGAAAGCTGGCCCTCATGTCAGCCTTGCACCTGCAACTATCAGGTTCTCCTTCTCTTAAAAAAAAGAAAGACAAAAAACCTCTACACATCTGGTCAGGGGAGCAGCACACTGCCCTGGCAGGGCTGTTTAGCAGAGTCTGTTTGAAAGGGACACACCTTCACTTGATTCAAATTACCTAAGGCATTTCTTATTGTTGGGGTCACATGGAAAACCCACAGGCCACAAAGTTCACTGGCTGAAGGACTTTCACCTTTGCTTGTGCTCTTCAAACCTTCCCCATGGTTGTGTGATGACATAATATTAAAGCATTCACTTAAGGTTATGATGTGTTGCACTGCATTATGAAATTGTCACTGATTCATTTTCATTCAACAAAATCTTTGGTGGATGTATGCTCTCCATAATTTGGTCAAAGCGATACAAGCCTTATTATCATGGACAGGTTATAAGACACTGGGCCATTGGGCACAGACATGAATTGTTTATTTTGCATCTCCTTTAAATTATTCTGAATGCATTCTGCATCTCTTTGTACTTGCTTTGTGACTCAGTTTGTCATTTTTATTTTCTTTTTAGTTATTTTGCTTCTCTTTTTAGTTGCCTTGCGTTTCTTTGTGGTTATTTTTGTCTGTTTTACTTGTTTTTTTTTCTATGATGTTGTTTTGCATATCCTTAGGCTCTTTGTAGCTGTGCTGTGTCTATTTTTGTGCATGTTTCATCTATTTGTTGTTGACTGACATTCAGATAAGAAATGTTAACAGTCACTTCATATGGAGGCTCTGGTCCTGCGCCCCCTGATCTTTTGGGCCCCTGAGCCTGTGCCCAGTAGGCCCATTCAGTAATGCAGCCACGGTTATTATCCAACTGAATGATTCAAAGTGAGTCTTCTTGCTGCCCAAAAGCCCTCAAGATGTTATTGTCATTAATTAGCATTTTGGAGGCAAACACAACCCTTGACACCATTGAAGAAAACCAAATACAGTGCTAAAACTAGAGTTAACTGAATTCGTACACATAAATCTATAAAAAGAACATTTTAAAGTTTAATTTTGTTAATAATATCCTGCTTCTTTGAGTCTAAAAGTTCACCATTTGTCCTACCATGCACAGTAACATGTATCAGCTTTTATAGCCTAGACATGGGGGAAACTATCACATCAGATCTTGACTTGATCACTCGTGGATCACATTAGAGCAAAATCTAGAGGCCATTTAGGCTCCTCATGTAAAAAACAAAACAAAAAAGAATTCATTCTGGAAAGGAAGCAAACTAAAGGTGAAGCATCTGATTAGCCCTGCCTTTGTAAGGTTAACATCTGTTTATAAGGTACATTGTTAAACCATTGTGTGACCCACTAATAGCACATACAATACTTGTGCATTAAGTGTGACCCACTAATAGCACATACAATAGGTGATGAGAACATTTAAGAATTTTACACAAGTAAACAGACTGCTCTGTCACTTATAGTAAAGAGGACAAACAAGACTTTGTTTTTAATTTACCCTGAAAATTCAGGTGGTGCATTAGATGGACATGGCTCTGAGAAATTTTACCTGATCAGGTGGAGACAGAGAATTCAAAGCTGGTTGACTCTAGAACCGAGTGCTTGTGTGTCTCTTGGTGAGGTATCAGAATGCACAGAGGCCTTCTATTGTTCATACATTAGCTAATGTCATTATCTTGCCTGTGAAGTCAAAAGGGCTGATCTCCTGTTATAGGATTTGCAGCCACCTCGGCTGATCTCATTGGGCAAATGTTTGGCACAGCGACAAAAGAACAGGATGAACATTTATGTTCTGTAAGTAGTATCGATATACCAGCAGCATCCTGACCTCTTGTTGCAAGAAAACAAATGCAGATGGGCCATTTTTACATTTCCATAAATTTGCGTTTGACACACATTTGTTTTCCTGGGCTTCATCAACACATTAGTTGTGTTTGATAGAAGTATAAGAACATTTAAATCTAACGTGTTTTTGGCTTTGTAATTTGTGCATGGTCATGTGTTTTGTTCAATCAGGTGTAAGTAGCAAACCCATAAAAAATACCAATAGCATGTTTCAATCTAATTTACTAAAGAGAACATATCAAATAGAACAAACAGGATGTCTTAACAATAAATTACTTACTAGTTTGCTAATCATAATCAGACACAAAAATAGATCCCAGAGACAAAGAAACAAAAAGAAAAGGCAACTTAGCTGTGAAGCATTTGCAACACTTTTCATATCCCAAACATTCTCATCCTCTGATATTGTGGGAAAGCAAAGTCACCATAGTTGAGAACACTTCCTTAAACCAATCTTAAGAAGCATATCTTTCTTGGCAATCTTTAGATGGGCTAAGCTATTATGTTGATCATTCCCCAGAGCTTCTTTTGAATTCATTAGTCCCATAATGCCCATTTGCCATATTTGTTAACATGCTGGGTCACCTGTCTCACAGCTGCGCATGTTGACTAGATCTGCCTTTTCATCGTTGAGAGCTACCTGCCATAATGACCCTGTAATAAAGTGTCATTATCTATCCACCCAGTCTAGTGTACCACGCACAAAGCCACTGGAGGAATCCAGGCCCTGTCTAATTCATTTCTGCTGGGTATAAATGTCAGTGTCCTTTTGTGAGGATTACAGACATTCCCACATTAGGACTGGGCTGATTGTTCTTTATGGAACGATGGGAGTGGAATAGAGCATTTGATTTCAGATACTGCGGAACAAGACAAATGCCACCAGACCAGATGGGGCTTTTTGTCTAAACCTGGCTGCAGTCCTGAATCTGAGACTCCGATTGTGTCTGGAAGAGCTTGACAAGATGAGAATGACAGTGGTGTGGATTACACAGTTCATTATTACAAATAGTCAGCTTTTATGATGCCAGTGACAACTGGAATTTACCTCTTCACCCTTTTATATTCCACCTCACTGTGCCATCCAGGATCCTAATTTGTCACTTGTTACATCATTCATTGGTGAGTTCTGTTAAAAAGCATAAATAAGACGTAGATGGTCTAATCACACCTCACTTTAACCACATAAGGCCTTTTCAGACATGGACTGGAACCCTGAAATTATCTAGACTTTACCTGGGTGAGCTTCATGTGAGAATGCAAATGCCCAGGTTAGTCCACCCAGACTTTAAGCAAACTTCACCTCGCCAGCTCCCTAGTACACAGTCCGTGTTATGTCTGAGAAAGCTGGAGTGAGCCCATGTGAGAAAACAACGCATACTCTGGAGTCTTCACATGGAGTTAGTGGTCGTGTTGATGATGTTCTATTATGTGACCTGCGCACAACCAGAAGAGGACAAACATCTGATTGTGAAGAAAAATGGTCATTTACAATAAAAACACTAACAAAAATATCAAACTGGAAACACGACAAGATTTAGGAACTTCTGCTAAGAGCTGGCACCAGAATCGTCAGACCAATTTAAGAGACTGGGTCATTTATGACCAAAGTGGCTACATGACCTCCTGTGCACTCTACCTAGACGGGCCCCCCTTGCATAAACCAAAGGGATTATTTTTAGCATGAGTCTGGCACAGACTATCTGCTGTTGTGTACTACATGTGTGAAAGGGCAACTCCGGACAAAGTCTGGTCCTGATTCCACAGACATAGTCTGGAGTTTATGTGGGAAACCGGTTACATAGTCTTCTTTGTTTGAAGTGCACAGCTGAAATTGAACTGGACTCTTTGCTTAGGTAGGGCTCATAAAATCATCAAATAAAACCAAAGTATAATTTCTAACCCTAGACTGAGATTTTGAAATTTGTTATAGTTTTAAAAGCTCCAATTTTTAGCATGTCAAAAACCTTGTAACCAATGCATGCTCATTATGATTTGCATAAAACTTCACAAACCCTTGAAATGTTCAGTACATAGTCCATATAGATCATTGCTTTGCTGAACATGTTTAATATCTTGTTCAATAATTGGTATATTGATTGCTAATGTCATCATGATTTAGTAAAGAAGCAGTCATGTGGCGGCTTTGACAATTCAAGGGCCTCTTTGTCCATTCATCAGCACCCCTGATTGGGCCCGTGTCATGGTTAGCTGCGGGCCCAGCAGATAAAATCAGTGGATGATTGGGCACACACATTCTTAACATGTCTGACCCGTGACATCTCAGGGGCAGGCAGGGAGCCTGTCATTATGTGTACAATGCACCGCTTTCTTCCCTCTTATCTTTGCTGATGACATTGAGAGTTTTTGCATTAACTCATTAACGAAAAGGCTCATCATTACAGGCATCATGGCGGCACAGTGGTGC
>NW_018127885.1:2748926-2766287 GCF_001952655.1 Monopterus albus
GCATGAATGTGTCTGAGGCGCTACAGCAGCTCACTGACAGTGTGAGAGCTCCTCAGTTCTTTGTTAAAGATGTGAAACTATGCAGATACGTTTCCTTATTATTGCACATTGTGCAGAGGGCTTACATGAACATATGTACCATAATGTATTCGACTTAAATACCACTTTCTGTCAAGGCACCCTCTATAAAGAGTTTGTAAGTAGTGCGTAATAGCTATATCAACTTAAGCATTTATAAATGCTTCAAGTTAGGTTATAAGCTATTGGGTTGCCAGGTTGGGAAAAAATCTCTGTGGCTGAGAAAGATGAGCACCTCCCCCAGAGTGACACTTGTTTTGTGTTTTTATTGATCCTTTAATTAATCAGAAAAATTAACAACTTATTAACATTTACAACTGTAGCCTGGGATGGGTATTGGTAGGTAAGAAACCCATGACACTCATAAGGACTTGGTGTTGTATTGTTTACTAACTTGTTTTTATTAATAATTATAAAGCACTGGTAAATGATTATTAACTGCTAATAATGCCACCAGTTATAAACCTTTAATAAAGGGTGTCTTATTAAAATGATGTATGCTATCTAACACTATGTTTCCCCAAAACTGTTGTATTGCATTATTTTGATTTGGATTAGTGACATTTATTAAGCCTTAAAAGATTATGTGAAAGGTTTACAGTAGGTCTCCATAACACTGTATCTATTAAAACTTCAAGCATGTGTCACTTTACCATATATGCCCTGACTGCTCACTGCACCTTAGTATGTGTTTGTGTATGGGTGTACACACCATCACATGTGCGGTGGATGGGAGTGCTTATGTGCAGCTCATGTGTTAATGCTGTCATTTCCACAGATCAGTCACAGCAGCCCTTTCTCTGTTGTTTATGGTTATGTCACCACAATTACAAGAGAGAAGGGGGGCAGAAATAAAGTGTCTGTGAAAGATTGATAGCTTTGGTCTTTAGTTCAATTGTAAATTAGAACAGCAAGTCCCTCTGGGATACAAGGGCTCTATTTATGATTAAGAAAGAGCTTCCATAATAGAGTGGCGGTAGAAAAGTTTGCTCCCTTTCACAAACAGGCAATTAGCTTGATGAAATGGGCCCTACTTTTTTCACAGGCTGGTTATATGAACCCATATTATTATGGGTAGCCTTATAGTTTATGGTATTATTTTCACCTTGAGTTGGAAACAATGTGGTGTTTATATAAGCTTTTTTTTTCCTGTGATACAGCACTGACACTGCAGCTGAATTTGGGCAGAGCAGGTAAGAAACAAGCTGGCGTACTTACGTATACAGTGTTATGTGATTACAGTGGTAAGTATCACACAATAATATGGGTGAGCTCTTATCATCTTGGCATTCACTTCACATCAAACTTCATTATAACCTTTGATTATACTTGTTCTGTATATATTTATTATACTGCCTTTTCAAAACAAACAAAAGGAATTCTATATCTTTTAGACAAGTATTTTAACATTAATATAACAAGAGATACAAACCTACACTTTAAGCCAGTGTTTTCCTCCACAGGACCAAATCCTTGCACTGTGGGCTCACCGCCATGCTAGTTATACAGCCTAACCGTATTAATTTGTCCTCTACAGTATGTTTCCTGGAAGAGATCAGTCACACCTGTTTTTAACTGGCTATACTTTACTAATGTTTCATTCATAGGGGAAAATCTAGATCAAGAACAGGAGCCAGGAGTCAGTATTATAAATAAAAGCTATAAATCCTCCTCTGAAATAAGCTGTGTAAAAATATATATATATTTCTTTAACTATTGCATCTAATGGGTTTATGAATGAGCAGACATGAAGCAATGGAACATCATTTCTTGTATTGCAGTAAGTGAACAAGTAGGTGAGCCAGTAGGGTGCATGCTTAAGATCAAACGAAGAAATGTGCTTTTGAACGCTCACTATACTTACTGTACCAAGGTCAACCACTCACATCACTGGAAGCTGTGGAGGAACCCGGGACACAGTGCAATGCACCAGTGTACACTGCCATCTTAACTACCATTACTTCATTACATGAAATGGCTAAACTACTAGTTGCCTAGTCTTTACCTTAACACGTTTAGCTAAGGTAAGACACAAGAGCTCTAAAATGTGAAATGTTTTTTAAAAAAAATGGCTGAAGTTCAATATTGTACAGTAACAACTTCCTGCTCACTATGAACTACATCACTGCTGTACACCACCTCCCCCAAGTCTTTTTTTAACCTAAATAGTGATTTGCCAGCTCAAGGCTCATCTTGTTAGCTGAAAAACATATTTATGTTGTTTCTTTTCCTACTATTTCTTTTTCCTTCCAAGGCAGATGAGGCGTCCCAACATCAGATAACATAAGAAATGTGTGGTCACCCTCTTTTTGATGGTTTTGCTTCAGGACATATAGGCCTGTGCCAGCTGTTGTTATGAAAAATACACCAGCATATAGTGTTTGTTGTTAGTACAAAGGCAGGGGTGATCATCCAGCAGTGTCTGTCTTATATTTACCTAATAAGTTAATTTTTGTTCTCTGTTTGCTTTAATGCCTTCCAGTTTCTGCTCTGGCTGCACTCCACAGCCACCACTGTTGTTTACAGCTTTGTTATGCCTGTTGATTGATCCACAGTCAGATGAAACTGAATGCTATTCACCAAAACTGAATCAGCCACAAATGTTTTCTATGGGTTCACTTTTTAATCGCCTTAGATGTTGACGCCCTGTGTCTTTAGACTAGTTTATAGATGTTTTGTTTAGTTGTTTGTTCATTTGGGTTTTGTGTGTGTATTTACTGTACCCATTAAACATTAAATGCAATTGTATTATATTGCAATTACCTTACAAGATATAGGCTAATTAGTAAGACTGTGATCCTAAATGGGAACGTTGCAAATAAATACCGTTCACTCCTCTGAATGTACTTGAGAGCTTAGTAAGTCCTGTATTTTTCTAACCTCTGGGCACTATCACATGTCCACAAACCCCCTCTCAGATTATTGTCAGTGGAGCAAGTCTAAGAATTGTCTGTGATGACATCATCTATGGAGTATTGACTCTCGTGTTGTGAGCTCTAAAAGCAGCTTGTGTGTGTCCTCATGTGACAATAAAGTAACCAAGATCCTGTGAATAAGTGATTTCTGTTTTTAATGGCTTTCCCCCTTGAGGTCATCTTTGCACCAAGAAATGTTTCCCTTTGTTATTCGAAGTCATTGCTGTTGTGAACATCTAACCAAATCCCATTCACATTCCATTTACTTTTTATTCCCTCAGCTCACAAGGACCATTAATCACACTGTGTGATTGAAAAATCTCAAACAGCAATATTTACTATTATACAGTATGTTCCTTTCACAAATGCTAAATCAGTACCTGTAGTTACTATTGTCTATTTAAGGGCTGCTGGTTTTGTTCATAGTTATAAAATTTATGTCTGTAACGCTTCAACAGAGAAATGCATTCTTACGATCAAGCATTTAAAACTGAACGATTTCTCAACCTACAGTCTTCAGGTTTACAACTGGTCCAGACTGTTATACTGTGGTTCATTTCGGTGTTGAAACTCCTGCATGCTTTAATAAAATATCTGCACTTCAGTCACATTAGGTTCACAGCTGGCACCAGCTTCTGGGCGATGCTGGGTTACTGATGCTACAGTATGAAGATAACACTTAAAAAAAGAATTCACATTTTCTATGAATCTTATTTGACCAATGCTTAGGAACTTTCATTATAGTATAGCACAGTAGTTCCATGTTTTGTCATACTCTGAAATTCACATTTTCACCACAAAAGTAAAAAAAATGTAGAAGGTCACAATCTCATTTTGCATGAATGTAAAGTGAAAGACACTCATAAGACTTGCACTAAATATGGTTTTGCTAAACCACCAGAAACAGTATTGACTATATTTCTGATGTACGTATCGCACTGAATCAAGAAAGCCAAAGACTGAATTAAAGGATTTTTGAAAAGCATTTTGCTAACAAACTCATTATTATAGATTGTAACAACATGTTTTATTCAGTAAAAAGTTATTATTTACTTGTTTACATTGTCATGGTAAAACTGGAAAAATCAGTTCTTAAAATGTAAACATGTACTGTAACACTAGATACGATATAAAGGAAAGCAGTCAAAAACAAAGTTCATATGATATGTTTAAACTTTATTAATCAGAGGCACTACTTTTTTGACTACTTCAGTAACACTTCAAACAGTAATACTTCATTGGCCAGCTTTTGTAAATGTCTCATGAAAATCCTTTATTTCCGATATGTCCAAAATCTTCAAGAAGTACATTTACCGACATGCATTTATGAGTTGATCCAGCAGGGCTCCAAGTGTTTTCTCCTTGTGTTACAAAGCATATAATTCTTTAATGTACATTAACACACTGAAATCACAAAATGTGGAGATACAAGGTTTTCACATAATAATATCAGTGTGACATAACTGATAAATCTAATGGTAATAATAGTGTTGCTGCCCTTATTACTAAAGAGGGATTATATCTGAAATTTTAAACCACAGTTCAACATTAAATAACTGCAAGCTGAAGCTGCAGTGAGCCTCTTCGACATCCTTTTGTGTAGTTCTTACATATCCCACGCTGCTACCACATTACACCTTGAGTTACAGTAATTCAATACACTGTCTGTTGCCCTTGGGGCCACATATGAGCCATGTCTGGCTCAGGACTGAATGCTGCCACGGCTTTCTTGTGTTTTCTCCCAAAGTTTTTCACTGTCTGAGTACATGAAAAAAAAAATGGTTAGGCGAGTGGACAGCCCACTCTCCCTCTTTAAAAAGAAAAGGGAGGGCAGGTCACTCTCAAAGAGACACATCTCACAAGTGCCCAGTACAACTGCAGTCTTGTACTGCTGGCCGCTGTGCAGCTCCACTGAGACAGATGGGGTTTAAGCAGCTTTGCCGAAGGGCACTTCAGCAGTAGATCCTCAGGGTTAGAGAGCACTTATCACACAATTCCGCTACCCACACTTTCCCAGCAAGTCTTTAGAGTTCAACCATTGACCTTCTAGTCATTGCTGCTACAGCTCTGCTGCCTGAAGTAATCCTAGCGTATGCTCCATCTAGGCAGTCTTCAGCAGCCAAAACAGCACATCATTCATCATTTACCCTGTTCATTTCTCCACATGCTACAGTTTTTGCTCACTTTAAACCGAACAGCAGCGATTCAAACAACCAGCATTTACAAATACATTAAGAACATCCTGGCAGTCGGCCTAAAGAGTGATCATTGAGACAAATTGATCCCTATCTGTTTATATTGGCCCTATAATCTATCATTGGCAAATTAAACACGGTGAGCTATCTGGAATCTATTGCCTTGTTAGATAGCAGCCCTTAGGGCATACAGACAGAGAGAAAGTGATCTACACCGCTGGATGAACTCCTTATAAAATGGTCTCAACCTATGAAAGCACGTTCACAAAAAATGTGGATGTAATAGGTTACCTCTGTCAGACTGTACACACACGCCTACATGCGTATGCATATAATCAGATCACTCACATACAAACACGCACCATGTTTACCACAAGAGGGTGTTGATTGTGATGATGGATGTTGATTTGCTATAGTTATATATTAAGAAATAAAAAGGACAGAAACAGAATTTAATATATTTTAAACCTGTAAAAGCTGTTCTTAACAGCTGTCCAATCAAAATGAAAATATAAGCCGTAAGACTCTGCACACCTTATTTATATTCTCTAAATATTGCTATTTTTGAGATAATAATTTTATGCCAACATAATCAGCAAATCTTTTATATGCTCAAAATTTAAATGTTTTGCTTTAAATGCTCATGTTTTGCTTTCATTGCTTCAGGTAATGGACCTTGCCATATAAAGTGACTTCAGGGAACTTTAAGCATGTTTTGTCAGTAAACAGTTTACCTTGATCCAACTAAACTTACATGTAGACTAATTGGTCTACTTTTTTCAACTTTCAAGCAATAATGAAAAGAGACAAGAGGTAAACTTTACTAGAAAGTCAGGGGGTACTAATTGATATGATGCAATGCAACAGTTAAGATGCCATGACACGTGGGCCAATGAAGTGATCTTTATCAAGCAGGATAAAACAGTTCATGGGTCTGTGGGTGTTCTGTATGTTGAAATATTTAATGTTATAGTAGAACCAAATGAAACCTGTTAAAAGTGATCCTCTGTTGTCTAGAATTAATTCCTCTGTGCTTTATATTTTATGTTAATTTAAATGAAGATGGTTGTCAAAAATGACCAGCCTGTCTCTTGATGGTGTCTTTAAGTGGGACAATTTAGTTTCTGTCCTAATTCCACAGTCATTTAATTCAATCAGACTCTTGAAGATGATTAGCCTGGTTAACCTTTGCTCCTGTGTAGGTCTGGAAGGGTTAATCAGGCCGGGAACTTGGAGACCTCTGGATCAGTTTCCCTCTATCTCATGAAGGACTTGGTGAAGGCAGAGATAAGATGAAAGTCAGCTTTTATTTCAGTTTTGTCTTTATACACAAGTGTCAGAGGAGCTTCTTCTCGTGCAGGACGACCCCCTCTGTTAGAAGATCTATCCCATACACTTATTAAAAGTCAGATGTATATGCGAGACGGTTTAATCCACGCTGGTATTTGGGAAGTTTTAGCCTCTAATCTGTTGACTTTGCGTTGTTTTGACCACTGCGCGGACAAAGAATTAAGAATTACAACTCTGAATCAGTTTATCCCTATACATGAGTAAAAGGTTTTTTCTTTGCACGCACATAAATCTCACCTATCTACTCTGCATCGATTAATTTAACTGCACTTATTCCAATCAGCGCGTCTCCATTCCTGTGTTCCAGGGCGTGTGCTTTGTTTTACTAACAATAATAAAGTGATTTAGTCCTTTCTCCCAGCCGGAGCATGGGAAATCGTTAAAGATCCAGCTATTTGCGTGTAATCAGTAAATATTTAGTGCGGGCGACATCCTCTGTCTCGTCTTAATCGATACTGGTCCCGTTGGGCAACGCTATTGTTGTGTGCATGCAGGCTCGCTGAGCATATAGTGCTTTTATCTTCAGCTTGAAGGGAGAGCAAACTACTAATCACACAGAGGAAACTTTTAAACCCAGGAAATAAAGACTGCAGCACAAGAGTTTTGGGGTGGGGGGGTGATGGCAGATCAGTTATGGTAGTGTGAAAATGTTTATGCATGAAATAGGTGCTCGATTTTTCAACTCAGGATAGATTTACGTGAGGTTAATTGAAGCTATTATCATCTAGCCTAGGCCTTCTTAACCGCTGCATAACGTTTAAAATGGCTGGAGAAAAGAGACGTTGTTTATTTGGTTGTGTATATCTTAATTTTAAATAATGCATATACACAACAATGTGATATTATAATTGTTAATAATAATAACAGTAATAATAATAATGATGATAGGATAATAATAATAACATGTTTATTTATTCTAATTTATTTTAGGATAAAATGAAATGTTTGGCGGTTTTAATTTCAGC
Source organism: Monopterus albus (assembly GCF_001952655.1). Lineage (NCBI taxonomy): Eukaryota > Metazoa > Chordata > Actinopteri > Synbranchiformes > Synbranchidae > Monopterus > Monopterus albus. Next base: position 2,756,430 of record NW_018127885.1, read on the forward strand.
TCTCATCACATCTGTTAATGCGTTTTTACTTCCCATCTCCATATAATTTCTAATATGTCCAATGTCATGATGCACGCTCGCCACACTTAAAGACAGGTGCCTGTTCTGACTTCACCCCCTCCCTCTCTCCTCTGTAGCCCACACAAAGCAGCGGCGTAAGAGCGCGTTTTGGCCATATTACTGTAGGAGAGAAAAGGCGCACAGGATCTCTGCTTGCTGTAAAGCCTATTTATCATTTCCAGAAGCAGTCAAATGACATTCTGCTCGGACGACACGTCAACTTATATTTCCAATTGCTCGCTTAACAACACATGACGTGAATCAGGTGTTTGTTCCGGCTCTCCAAAGTTTTTGCATGATCAGACATTGCAATTTTCCAATAAACAGGGTGATTTTTGTGTTTGAGCCCGTCTCTCGGAGAGGAAGCTTTGCCAGTTTCAATCTGAGCACTGTGTCGAAAAAGAGAAGACTAAATATATTCTGAATAAGAGAGAAGATGCATCCCGCTACGGACGAGTCAGCAGCATATGCATTTGGTAGGTTTGTTACTATAAGAATACAGCCTCCTGCCGCACTATCACTATCAGATAACTTTATGAGTGAGTATTTGCAAACTAGTTGGGCTTTTTGTGATCATCATATCAATGAACGCTTGGATAATAAGCGAAAATTACTGATAGAGTCGCCCGTACTCAACGCGCACTGTAGAAATGTCGTATCTCTATGTTGCAGCAATCCATGTCTTTTATTTCTAAGCCTTTTCGCTCGTGTACATAATATTTAATTTCTAGCAGAGGAATAAAGCGTTTGCTTTGCTGATTCGTCATAATAAAGTGTACAAAATGTATACTTACCATTTGAGGCAAAGCTGGATCCTCGATAAGTCGATATCTTGAGGATAATTTTTATTTACAGACACTCCACGTTCACGGGATCTGTAAATAAAATCGACAAAACAGTCATGCAGACAAAATATAACCGGCTAATTTGTTTTTGAATAAAGACATAATTGGTCTAAATACCACCGCTGGGACTGTCTGGAGTGGCAAAAAGTAAATCCAGCTTTGGCAAATCGCAAAGCTTTGCCGTCCAAGTCGTGTAAAACAGAATTTAAACAAACAGTCATCAGTTTAAAACGGTGCTCGTTAGTTTGGTCGATGAGAGAGACGAGACTGAAGCAGTTTCCGTGTCCGATGGCTCCTCTAAATTGAATCTTATTTGAAGCAAAAAAGCATCATACGCTAGGGGGCACCCATATACTGTCATACATCCTGGGACAATGCATGCATGTTGCTGCTGCTGCTCTCTCTATAGACTAACAGCTGAGGCTATAGGTTGATTTGTTGGCTCCATGAAGTTTTACCGCAGTTCAAGTCTGATAGCCTCTGGCCGTGGTACCGGTCTTTAGGGCTGTTTAGGTCTAAAAAAAAAAAAGGGCATTAACAATGTAAGGAGCAACTCTGAGCAACCACTGACCCTGTTTTACATTCACAGCATCCCTCACTGTGCTTGTCATTATTGCAAACTCTAGATTATTATTATCATTTATTATGAGGCGATATGTGAAAGACATTATAAAACAGCTAACTGACCACAAACAACTTTTACAGCTTCCTTTATCAGGGAATGACTCTATCCTGGCCTTAATGTGAAGGGCATGGCCTTTGACCTCGAGTGACATCTTAAACTGTAGCTCTTATTTAAGTTGTTTTACGTTTCGACCACATACAGACGAAGCTGTGACTTTTGTGACCCAGATTCGGCTTTTCTGACCCCGTCCCAGGGTTTTTGGACATTTGTGGCTAGGGGGGTTAGCAGGCTTCAGCAGGCGCCTGTATGATGTCAGTAGCCTATCATAACATTTTTACTAGAGGTGTGGATTGTGATGAAGTGTGATTAGGAGCACTGATTGGTGTATTGGCCTTCACAGGAACTTAGAAGTCCAAACTACAGGCATTGATGTTGTGTTATTCATCTGGTGGGTGACCTGTTTCATTGCCTGACTTTATTGTGTATTAGCCTGCTGCTTTATTTATTTATTTATTTTTTACTATATTGTAGCAGGGTTGACAATATTAATTCTGAGTCTCATCCAGTTAGATGATGCCTTTTGTTCTACTCTGTGTGTGTGTGTGTGTGTGTTTCTGTCCATATATCCACATACCTAAAGACACAATAGATAGAGACTTTTATTGTAATAAGCACAGATCATGTCCAAAAGGTGTAAGTGTGTCTCGGGTAGAACATCTCTTTGGACATAGTTATTGAAATGCCGGATATACTGTAAGGCAATATGAGGCAAAGAATTGAATAAGGATTTTTTTTTCTTTTTTTTACCAATGAATTTGCTAAGGCTTTACTGGGCATGCATGCGAGTGTAGCCTATAGTCTGGGAGATTTGAGTGACTAGAAATGATTCCTCTTGCCGAAAATCGTCTCTTTTTAGGACCAAGCGGCCCTCTCGACCTCCATGCTGGCTCTGGCAAGGTACCAAGTAGCACAAGTGCCGACTAGCCAATGGGGTTCAGGGGGAGGTCCCTGAGCTCTGACCAGTCAAACACACTCTCCTTCCTTATATGGCAGCCGATCTCCATGGTAACGTGTGCTAAGTTGCAGCAGTCGTGTCAAAGTTCACTATATAGAGAGCTCAGTGAGCTGATCAGAGAGAAAGCATTCTGCCAGCCCGGCTCCTACCAATCGCAAATCACTTCCTAACCTCCGCCTTTTTAACATATTTGATCACTTTGATTCACTACTCCTTTTTCCTATTATTTTTCAGTGCACGGAGGAGGTTTGTAGGTTGTGATCTTTGTTTTTTTTTTTGCTTTTTTGTTTTAGTGCTTTCGCTTTTTGGGGAGAGTTGTCTTCATATTCCAGGCTCTCAAAACACTGGCTTCAGCTGCGCGCTTGTTGGCGCTACCTCACAAGAAGAAAAGGAAGAAGACGCATTTTTTTAATCCAGTTGGTGATTTTCTTCAAGACTTGTGCTGGAACTTGATAGTAGCTGCTACAGTGTGCTCACCAATTGTTGTATGCTGCTGCAGGCACGGTCTTACCAACCTGCTCCATCACTCACTGAATAGTCCATGCTACCTCGGTTGATTATTTTAATATTTAGCCTACCTTTCCCATTGATGGGTGTACTGGATGGCTGACTGTAAGCGCCCCTGGACTTGGCCTTTAAGCGCAAGGCAGCGACTCAGCTCGCCATCGCATCAGTTTTGAAAACGTGCTTCGCAACGTCTCCAACAGCAATAAATCGACAGTTTTCGGGAGATTCAGTGTGGATTCAACGTAGGCTAGATTTGACATTTTGTGTGTCCGGCTGTTAATCACAGTTTACCGCGTTTTCCTGAGACATTCACCGCGACACCAAAACGGCAGACAAAAAGTTTCTTTACGTTGACTGATAGATATGGCAATGGTAGTGTGGAGAGGCTCCCAGGACGATGTGGCTGACACCCAAGGAACCCTTTCCTCGCAAACCCAAGGAGGACTATCTCTTCCCACTCCTCAGCCAGGCCAGTTGAATCTGACAGCCTCTCAGGTCGCCCCTCCGACCCCCCAGACTCCGGTCCAAGGACCCCCGAACAACACACAGTCCACGCCGACGAACCAGACGACGCAGCAGTCGGAGAAACAGCCACAGCACATTGAATGTGTGGTCTGTGGGGATAAATCTAGTGGCAAACACTATGGCCAGTTTACCTGCGAGGGGTGCAAAAGCTTCTTCAAACGGAGCGTACGACGGAACCTCACTTACACATGCCGTGCCAACAGGAATTGTCCAATCGACCAGCACCACCGCAATCAGTGTCAGTACTGCCGCCTCAAAAAATGCCTTAAAGTCGGCATGAGACGGGAAGGTATTGGGACTTTTTGTATTTTCATTCGTGTATGTGTTTGTGCGTTTGTAGGCTTCCAGACATGAAGCCATCTATTGTCGCCCCCATAGCCTGTTCCCTCCTAGGCTGTGCGGCTGGAGCACGCAATGGAGCCGCTGTGTGCTGTGGTCGAGACGGGGCTCGTCGGATCTTCCCTTTAGCCTTGCATTACAGTATCCAGCTCCAGCGCATTCTAGTCCTGCATTTGTCATATAAGATCCGAGCCCCGGCCAGGCTAAGGCAATCGAAATTCTATGTAGACAGAGCTATGGGCTTAGGGATACATTTTTACTGAATAGATGATACAATATAGCGTTCTGCGCTATTATGGCGAGTGTCGAATTAAGAGAGAGCGTGTTCAGGCTACATCTATCATGCCTGTCTTGTTCAGTCTTTCTAAAACTGGACATCAGCGTGAATTATGCATAGAAAGCCTCCATATAGTCTCACATTTAAAAATATAATATTCGAAAATAGGCCTGCGTGCATGTATACCAAAACGAGATGGATTGCTAAGTAGGTTAAGGGTTAAACATGCAAGGTCTCCCTTGCCCTCTTTGTGTTCCTTCACAGCCAGCTCATGTTGCTGTTGCTGAATAACATCATTTTAAAGCTGGACACATGCATGGCTTGTGTTAAAGGGGCTGAAAGCGTATCTCTGATATTTCAGTACATGATTTGTCTCACTTCTGTCTCATTATTGTGAATACAGCCTTTCATTTTAAACTGCAATTATCATGCGTGTGTGTGTTTTGGTGTTACAGACTGTCATGCCTTGTCTTAGCGGTCATTTTAAGGCACTTTTAAAATGTGTTATACTGTGTCTGAGAGCACGTTTCAGCTTTCAGAATGACTGTGTGTTGATTTGTAGAATTCAGGCTTCAATATCTGCAGTTTCTTTTTTTACTGCAGCCGTGCAAAGGGGACGGGTGCCACCCACACAGCCACACCACGGCCAGTTCGCCTTGACAAATGGAGACCCACTCCACTGCCATTCCTACTTATCCGGATATATCTCTCTTCTGTTGAGAGCGGAGCCCTACCCGACGTCCCGGTATGGCAGTCAGTGCATGCAACCCAACAACATAATGGGCATCGAGAACATTTGTGAACTAGCAGCCAGGATGCTCTTCAGTGCCGTGGAGTGGGCCAGGAATATTCCCTTCTTTCCAGATCTTCAGATAACCGACCAGGTGGCTCTGCTGAGGTTGACGTGGAGTGAGTTATTTGTGCTCAACGCCGCGCAGTGCTCCATGCCCCTGCATGTGGCTCCTCTCCTGGCAGCAGCTGGCCTTCACGCTTCCCCCATGTCTGCGGACAGAGTGGTGGCCTTTATGGACCACATTAGGATCTTCCAAGAACAAGTGGAGAAGCTCAAAGCTTTGCACGTTGACTCTGCTGAATATAGCTGCTTAAAGGCAATTGTGCTCTTCACCACAGGTAAGACAATAGACTGGCACGCTCAAAGTTCATCGTGTGTGAAAGCCACTAACATGCACACTGACAACAGCTAAATCAACCCTGACCTAAATGTACCTGCACTACTGGCTGGAGGTTGATACTTGTCTTATAGATGAACATCCTGATTAATGCTGCCTTCACGGTCAAGGGCTTTTGGATAGGCCTCCGGCTACTAAATTATAAAACCACTTGATTAATCAATTGATTTATCAGACACACACACACATACATACACACACACACACACACACACACACACACACACAGACCTAAACTGGAAATTGTGGCATGACCACGCAAGATATTTTTTAAATGAAACTGACAGCGAATCAGAGGAAAGTGTAGCCTGACTGAAACATGAGAAAATAAGCTCCAGTTAAATAAGACACCGACACAATGACTGCCTTAAGCATCGTACAATGTAGCTGTTAGCACCGTTTTGGAGCTTGCATATGAATTGCTGCACTTTGATTTGATATTTTCTTCACCGCCATTTATCAATGTGTGTATACCCCACGTCTTGTTTGTAAGGAATGACAGATATAAATAATGTCAGGCTCCGAGGGGGAGGGGAGCAGAAAAAGAAAGACAAGCCTAATATCCCATTTGCACACAGTAAAAGCAAAGCACAGATTTCAACGCTCTCTTGTCATGTGGGGGACAGACATGTCCGAGAAAAACGCTTGTGCGATCCATGCACACTCTGTATTTGCAAATGTGTCAGTGTCTAACAGTATGGTGTGATATTGAGCAGTGACAAGGGGGGCGGCTTTAATTTGTATTTGCAGAAATATTCTCTCCGCCTTGTAGGATTCAAGGCGTCTCTGCATGGACTTGCTCCAGAACTAGGTCATGACCCAAACTTCCCAGCTATATTGTTACTAGCCCATAGCTGCACCATAAAAACAAAAAATAAGGAAACAAATAATAATTTCAAAATACGTGTGGAAGAGATTTGCAAGGTTTCAGCGTAAAGTGATTGCTTGTCTTTGAAATGATATCATACCTGCAAGCCACCAGTCTCTGTATTTCATTTAGCTCTTGCAGCCCACCGTTGTTCTTCTACTGACTTATTAGCCCATTCCAAAAAAAAACAAAACAAAACATTTCAGGCCACTGAATTTTATTATTGAGCCCTTTTAGGACCACGGTGGCTTAATCTGTCTCCATACCTGAGTCCCGGAGGCTTGAACACGAGCTGTGTGTTGTAGCCTGAATGACACGCCTTTGCTCCTTCGGTGGTTTGGTTGTTGTCATGCATAAACTTTACAAACTTAACCAATGCGCACACAAGCGTTTTTGGCACATAATCAGCTGCCGCCCACATGCAGAAGCACAGATAGTGATGCGTCTCTGATGGTATAGTAGGACGGCACCTCCGTAGGCTATGGGCACTTCTTTCCAGCTAAATCTCTGCTCACTAAAGGTCAGTAGGTCTCCCTGTCTCTCCCCCTCTCCCTCCCCCTCCGCTCGTTCTCGCTCTGCCACTGACTGTGAAAGATAGGCCCACCTAAAACACAGTCTGTATCTATGGGTATGTTTAATTATTTAGCTCTCGTCTAAGTGGCTTCATCGAGAGAAAGAACTGAGTTAAAAACAAAGAACAGTGGAAAAACAAGGGCCTTATTTTCACCTGCTCTTTCTGGCAAGTTCAGAAGTCAAAGTTTTTTTTTAAAATATATTTTAAACTGATTTAATATAGGTAAAAGTTAAAGTAATCTAAGTTAACATCACGTGGTAGAACCATATTTTATATGTTGTGGTAATTATTCATCTAGCGTAATGTTATTATTATCATTACAAGTAATCATTCAGTTATTCTCATACACTGAAAAATATGGGCACTAGATATTAATACAAACACGCTTCGAGGCAAGTGGAATCATATGTGGAAATCTTTTATAAATAATAATAGCAATGTTTTCTTAAAATCATTATTTCTTTTTCTTCTAAACTATGACAGGGTATCTATTTTCACCAGTATATCGCCACAGTGGGGAGAAAGAAAAACCTCCTAGTGAGAGAAACACTTTAGGTTACACTTTATTAATGTTTATTTGCTTTCCCCCTTCTCAGATGCGTGTGGCCTCTCAGATGTGGCCCATGTGGAAAGTTTGCAGGAGAAGTCCCAGTGCGCCCTGGAGGAATATGTCCGGAGCCAGTATCCCAACCAGCCAACACGGTTTGGGAAGTTGTTACTTCGCTTGCCTTCCCTCCGCACAGTCTCTTCTTCGGTCATAGAACAATTATTTTTCGTCCGATTGGTAGGTAAAACCCCCATTGAAACTCTCATCAGGGATATGTTGCTTTCGGGGAGCAGTTTTAACTGGCCTTACATGTCAATTCAGTAAAGCAAGAAGGAGACGAACAAACAAAAGGTGGAGTTGGGGTGGAGGGGTGGGGGAGCGCGAGACTACAATGATTATAGCTGCTTTTGTGGAAGGAATAAAAAACCAACCGGCTGTTACACGGGGCTGGCTTTCATGAAGAAAGACATTGACGTAAATGACTGTGAATTCCCCCCCTACTCCAAAAAAAAAATTGAGACATCCACTGAACTTTCAAAATGGCAGATACAAGCTCCCAGTGTTCACGCAGAACAACGTGCTTCGATCCATTTTTTTAATGAAAGAAGAAAATGAAAAAAAAAGAAAAGGGATTTTGTTGACCCTTATAAGGAAAATTTAAGTATTAAGTGCATTTAAAAATGATAATTTGGGTAAAAAGGAGAAAAAAAAACTGGAGAAAGGGAAAATAAGAAACGTGAATTTTCTTTTCTCAAATGACTTGTCCTGTGTCCATGTATAGCTGTGTTTTGTACTTGCTTTGTTCCTCCTTTCTGGTTCCAAACCGGCCTATGTGATTTCTGTAGTACAGGTGGTGTTATTTTCTAAGACAATGATTTATTTTGACAAAGGTGAAATAATGAAAAAAAAAAGTTCTAAAAAGAATTAAAACCACAGCAATAGGAGTATAGGCTTATAATCTAGGCTTAATGCTGCAAGCGCACTTATATTCTTAGGATGACCAACACCATCTGGGTAAAAGGGAGGATGTTGGAGTTCATGTTCAACTTTATGGCCCAGCGGAAACATTTAACTCTTTATTAATATAAAGTTACAGGATCCACTTTGTTTTCCCACTACTCCTTTTGACTGAAACCACATAAACCTAAAAAAAAATAAGGGTTGATTAGTTTGACGCTGGCAGGCAGACATGACATGACGGTTTAAATTAAGTGGCAAGTAATCTTCCACATTTCATTCATTCTGTATATTTGGCGTCAGTTCCCCGATTGGATACAAAGAAAAAAGAAATCCTAAAAGTTGCCTAGACCTACTGTTATAGAGGAGACAGGATGCTCCAAATGCGTTACATGTGCAGTGTCTCAGACTGCACTGAAAACATAACATGACTTGTTTGTATAAAAAATAAAATAAAATAAAATATAAAAAAAAACTGGAGAGGTCAAGGGTCATGAAAGTTTGAAGCCTAGCTGCAGTAGTGTTTAATAGCAGTATTATTAAAGTGTCCCTGAAATGTCACCCTTTATTCACTTCAAGCATTAAGTGCCTGACAAGCATGATGTGATTTCTTATAAAAACATTGTTAAAGTAGGCCTGCAACATTTGTGGGGGGAACACAATTAGATTTGAGATTTCATTCGTGTGTTTCACTTGAAAAACGCCGATTAGAGACAGTATTCTTGTAAATATAGGTCAATTCATTTCAACGAGTTTTTCCTTTATACAAAGTATATGTGATTAAGAAAAATCTGTGGTTGCCATTTTTTTTTCTCTCGGTAATACAACGTCTTCAAAATTGAGTGGCAGACTTAGCTAGTAGCACTGAAAGTTATGTTTTTAATGTATATACATATTACTACAAATGTTTTCTTTTTTCATGTATATTTAGACTGTGAATGCATGGCCACAGGTCGCTAACCTATTTTACCTTTGATATATAAATGTAAATGTTCTCTCTCTCTCTCTCTCTCTCTCCCACTCTCTCTCTCCCTCTCTTTTTATTTTATTTTATTTTTTGACTGTATAGATATAATCTGTGCATTCAGTAGCCCTTATATTTAAAGAAACAAACAAAAAAAAGAAAGAAAAGGTTAGGAAACGACGTTCATTGTTAGGCTACAGACTTAAACAGGGTGAGCAGGTTTGGATAAAGGAGTTGATATTTTAACTTCAGTGTCATTGCTCCTTTGGTCTTTGACAGGTGCCGTGGTGTGCGTGAGCGCGCGCGAGCGCGAGCGAGTGAGTGAGTGCGTGCGTGTGTGTGTGTGTGTGTATTTGGAGGCCAGCGATTTTGTCCGTTTTGAGGCTTTTTCAACGCACACAAAAAAACAGCATGTTGTGGTTGAATTAAGAAGGATCACTGATTGAACACTGATCTTTGGCTGTTCGTGGCCACATATGGACCAGAGAATGATACATGATTGTAATTATGAACAGTTTAAACTGACCCACGTTTTTATATAAATATATAAAAATATATGACTGGA
>NW_018127885.1:2766454-2766757 GCF_001952655.1 Monopterus albus
GGTTTGGTTGTGTGTGTGTGGGTGGGGGGGTGGGGCTGGGGTGGGGAGGCGATGGAGTCAATTTGCTGTGGCAGGATGGTGCCCTTTTGCCCTATGAAAGTGATTAATGAATTACAAAATAATTAATCAATCAGCCAACAGGCCCGCTCGACGCCTTCGCTTTCTTTTCCTGCAGGGCTCTGACTATGTTCTGTAGAGCTGCTTGGGAAACAGTGGACTGAAGATTGCTGTGTGTTCAAATTCAGAAATAGCCTACAACAGTTGTAATAAGGCGCCATGCCTCAACAGATAATAACGTTTCAT
>NW_018127885.1:2766795-2775499 GCF_001952655.1 Monopterus albus
CACCCCCCTACGGGACAAGGACTGTTCAGGAAATACCCAGCCCAGCTTCCCCACCGCTTTATTTGCGGGATCCACTTTCACCTTTGGACGCTCACATAAATATTAATAGGCTGATATCATATAGTATAGATCATAACTAGTCTAGCATTCAAGTAATCTAGAAAGGATTTCATATTGAAAGGAGACGAAGTGGAAATGATTTCAGTTTCTGTCACTGGCTGTTATTATGAGCTTCTTTAACACCAGAGGAAGCTGCTGTCCAATGATCTAAACTTGTGACTGTAAGAGAAGCGGCCGCTGTGCCGGTTTTAAATGCCATTATTGACGCGCGTGCTTGTGATGCTATGAACTTTTGGCCTATCGGTGATTATTAGTAATACTGGCTTAGTTGAGGGTGAGGCCTGAAATAGAATTAGCCCTGTTGTATGCAGGCTTAATCAACATGGATGTGGAAGCCAAATCCACCACGGTTTCTGCTGCTGCTGCTGCTGGTGATGGTGTGTGAGTGTGTGTGTGTGTGTGTGTGGCTTTGTTGATGTTGATGATTATGATGTGATGCTGATGGTCTTTTATCCCGGGCTCCTTGCTGAAAGCTCTATTTATCTATACAGTGATGCTTTCACTGCTCGTCCAACCAAACTGTCTCTGAGGTACATCTCACACACCGAGGCCAGTCTAAGCCCTCACTGATAATTAAAGGTGGGCATCAGCCTGCACAGCATCACCACTCAGCCAGTATGACTTCACTGGGCCAGTATTTCCAGTAAATCTTTAGAGAAATCCCAGGCCATCATCTTCTTTAGGATATCAAGACACAAGGCGACATCTTTAAGACGTTGACTTCACTAGAAATCACGAGCAGAGTGTCAGAATGTGTTTGCATGGGTCGGATCTAAACATTGTCCGTGCTGATTTTACTTGACACAGCGTGATGTATATGCTGCACCCTATAATTTGTACTTCTGCTCGTTTATTAGCATTGCGCAGAAAAACTAATGAGGTGTAACTCGCAGGGACGTCACTTTTATTTACGTCTGCCGTGACGTGAGAACTTTCTGACACACGAGCTGGTAGGCCAAATAAATAAATAAATAAATGAAACATCCAACAATCTTCCAAGCTTCGGAGGATGCTGCGGGGCCGAGGCGCGTGCACAGTAGAGCCCGAGCTGCTGACGGCTGACGTTTGTTGGGGTTTAGACGCTGAAGCTGAGAACTTATTCAGGGCTCACAGGCTATTAGTGGGGCTATTTGTTTAATAAGATAAGGATGTGGTCTGCAGGCTCGCTCTTCCTCCTTCACACATGCACACACACACACACACATACACAGACAAACCCGCACAGTTAAGCGACAAATATGAATATTATTTGCATCTTGCCGCTATCACTATGACAAATTAGCCCATACAGCTCGCACTATATTGCACATTTAGGCTGAGGCAGCTCATCTAGAATGTGAACCAAACGCTTAGCAAGGAGGGACACCTTGTGTTAGCACTTTGGCTTTAAAGACAATGGATTATTATTGTTATTATCTTTCTAACAAAGTGGCTAAAATGGCAGTGAAACCTGCACCAACAACCGGTGTTTTTCTTTCATTTTCATTTTCGGAACATTCTTTTGCCATTAAAATAAACTGCCTCTCACTTCTTCTTAGTGCACAAGGCTTCCCTGCATTCTGCTCATAATTGTAAGAAAATTGTGCCATCTACCCGCTGTCCCCGGAACTGTAGCTTCCCCAGACCTCGGAGACCTCAGCTCGCTTTAACACAAAGGGAAAAGCGACCAGCGCTGCTGCGCACGCAGGCGCCTCCTCGACAGCAGCTGCCGGCCGCTATTAGGCTGGAACTTTACAAGTAGTGTGTGTTTTAAGCACCTGTCATCCACTGTGTATCCCGCTGCGTCTGTCTGTGTGAACGGAGCAGGTAGTACACGGCCGCTGGCCAGCTCTACCTGGAGGAGAGTCCGCATGAGGTGTTGTAGATGCTGACACGATTCGAAGGAGCAAGGATTTGCATAAGGAGCCAGCAATCTATTTGGGAGGCTTGTACGATGTAAAATAACATTAGAGGATAACTTTGGATTTGATTTTTCTGAAGTGTTGCACATCTTATGCCACGACTTGAATTTATAACGCTGTTCTCTAAAATATATCACCATGTTATTGACAGCATCAGCGCTTTTCTGTCCCCAGATATAATGTGGTATATAAGCGGGTTGGGACGTTGTTGCTGACCGTAAAAAAGGGAACTTGTCTGCGCCGCACCGTCCGGATATAAAGCCCCACTGATCATTTTAGCCCTTTAAAACAAGAATATCATATTAGTGGATTTGTCCCATTTACCAGTCTGCTGTTCTTCGTGAAGTTTTCATTTGTGGTTAGTAAGAAAAGAGAATTTGTTTAGAAAAATGCAGAAAGACTGCCCAATTAACTCCAACATAGCAAAGTTCAGTTTAAAAAAAAACCACTGTGTATCCCGCTGCGTCTGTCTGTGTGAACGGAGCAGGTAGTACACGGCCGCTGGCCAGCTCTACCTGGAGGAGAGTCCGCATGAGGTGTTGTAGATGCTGACACGATTCGAAGGAGCAAGGATTTGCATAAGGAGCCAGCAATCTATTTGGGAGGCTTGTACGATGTAAAATAACATTAGAGGATAACTTTGGATTTGATTTTTCTGAAGTGTTGCACATCTTATGCCACGACTTGAATTTATAACGCTGTTCTCTAAAATATATCACCATGTTATTGACAGCATCAGCGCTTTTCTGTCCCCAGATATAATGTGGTATATAAGCGGGTTGGGACGTTGTTGCTGACCGTAAAAAAGGGAACTTGTCTGCGCCGCACCGTCCGGATATAAAGCCCCACTGATCATTTTAGCCCTTTAAAACAAGAATATCATATTAGTGGATTTGTCCCATTTACCAGTCTGCTGTTCTTCGTGAAGTTTTCATTTGTGGTTAGTAAGAAAAGAGAATTTGTTTAGAAAAATGCAGAAAGACTGCCCAATTAACTCCAACATAGCAAAGTTCAGTTAAAAAAAAAACTGCCAGACTTTCAAAAGGGGCGCAGCGCTTTGTGGCGATATAAATAGGCAAGATAAAGACAACTGCAGCTGATGTAGACCAAGAGTGTGAATATACCCCATGTTGAATCCCCCCCCCCCCACCCCCCATTTTGAAAAGCCTATTTCAGTTTTCTTTTAACCCAAGCGCGCTCACAGTGAGCCCATATCAATGCCAGTGGAGCAGCCAACATTTCCTATATGATAGTAATACTACATGCCAAGTGAATCAAATCGCAGGCCACTGAGTAAGCATGGCTGGCGCTTACACTCCAATATATTAGAGATATCTAAATAAAATATATAACATATATTTATAGCTGAAAGAGGAGCAGACTTTGAACAGTGAGTGGTAAGCAGGGAGAGAGCACCTTTTCAGAGCACGCAGCTTGATTTGACTTAACATACACGATCACACACAGAGGGGAGGACCGAGATGAGCGGTGAGCCAGAGGGATGATTTGAAAAGACCGCAAACACTCTCCTGGATATTAGACAGCCCCCCACCCCCCGAAACCCCAACGCATTATTTCACCAGGACTACTTCATAGGTATTGATCGAAATAGGCCTACATCTTCTATCGATTTGCTACTTGGGGTACATAGATACTTTATTAAGATCCCCATTAGGTGCACCGCAGTGGTTGTCAGTCTGTCAGGGGCCGCAACATTAATGTTACAAACTTGTCAGTCTCAAGTAGTTTGGAGAAGGAGTCTGAATGTGACTACAACTCAGCTTTCATACACATTCTGTTAGGGGTCACGTGTTTCTGAAGGGCCCTCGGCGTGTGCGTGTGTTACTAATTCAACTTAACTGACGGTCTTTCTTCTTAGGCACTTAAACGCACATACATGTCCATACGTGCGCGCTTAGGTTCGCGTTTGAGCAATTTAAGCCACATGATGAGGATGATGATGATGATACGTCGGTCTCTGAACTGAGTGTCATTTTGACAACATCTGACCTTATAGCTACTGCGGACAAAACGGCACCTAAATTGCGTGAACAAGAGTTAAATTCGCAGACAAATGTAAACGCACAGGTCCGTCACTCCGCACACGGTTCTGCCTGCACCCGCAGGTGATGGAGAACTTTTTTTAAAATTTCCCTGTAAACGTGTTTTGTAGAGGGCCGTGCGTGTGTGAGCGTGTCCTTGCGTGTTTGCCGAAACTTCAAACCCGCACTTGGCAATGCTCCCTCAAACTGTGAAATTAATTTGGCGTATTTCTGGTCGATGCCAGTGGTAGTTTGGAGGTGCTTTAACAATAAAATTCACACTCTGGGCGTTATTCTCTCGTCCTGCCTTTATCATCATCATTTTCACTGCTACCACCATCATCATCATCATCATCACCAACACAATGAACACCTACACCTGTTCCACAGGTGAAAGAAAAGTGGAACAACATGAATCTCTCCGGTAAATGAATAACAAACTCTCATAATGTAGAAATCTCATACATATTTTTCATTATGGTAAAGAACTTTCCATCAGACACAGTGAAGGTTTTATTTATTTTTCCTGGTGTCGGTAGCTGCACATGCTGCTCCTCGGTGCAGCCAGCTACACAGCGCCGTTCTTTTAAATGGCGCTGAGGGTGCGCCTGACATTTCTGCAGAACGGACCTCAGTGAGCATCTCACTGGGAACTCCGAGCGAACACCAGACTTGTGTGCAAACATGAAAAATCCTCAAAGGCCTGCACACAGTCACTCCCGTTACACTTCCAGTACGCTGCTGCATTTGTGGACATTGTTTAGCTGCGCTGATTGGACCCAGAGGCCGCAACTTGTGCAGAAGTTGAATATTGTCGATCCGGTTTTGCTTCAAAAAACAAAAACAAAGACTTATTTTTGTGGGTCATGGAGCAAGTTTAAGTAAAGGTGAAGAAAAGAAATAATAATAAAAGTATTTTATTGTTGTCTTTACATCCATCCTCCACCCACTCATAATTTAGAGGGGATCTCCACATCTCCCCTTTTTGCTTCTTTGTGTTTTGCCACCAAAACTTGCAAATGAACCCCATAATACTGAACATTTTATTTTCCGTTCAAGCCGACCTAACAGTATATTATAAGTTCATGAACAAATGATCTCTTGGCACAAGGTTCCGTCACTTTCGCTACCAGTTCCTGGGTTTCTGTACCTTTTCATGTCAAGAACAGCCGGCGCAGACATGCGCTGCCGCCCCTGGATCCCCGCTTGATAAGATCCTGTCACAGGGAACCACATCTGACATTTTCTGTGGCCTTGTGGGATATCCGCAACACCAAATTTGTACATCTCGTACCTGTGCAACTGCAACCCAATCATGACCCACAAGAGAAATTAAATTATTTCTCTGATTTCCGAGGACCCTTATTATCTCCCTCAGTGACCCACGAGCGTCCCGGGGCTTCAGTTTGGGAACCGGTTTACATGTCCAGCTGATCATTTTGTTGAATCACATTACAGTGAAATGACAGGACTTTTCAAGTTGCTGAGGGCGCGCCTCGCCCCCCTTCGGTGACCCCCGTAGGTCCCTGGACCCGCTCCGGGACTCCCCTGCACTAATGAACAGCGATAACATGTAGAACCGGTGGCCGCCAAAAGACAGCAGCGTGCAGGCTGTTGTCAGAGCTGGCTACGCACACAGAAATCGGTCAACCTTGAGAGAGTACAAGTCTTCACCGAGGGTCTCAGCAGCAGAAGAAAAACGTGAATGAATATCCGGCTGTGGCAGCGAGATGGCGCTGTTCTGCACGTTTAACCTCGGCCGTGCTCTGGTGCTCCCACCGCCCAGTGTCACGTCTACCTGGGTTTCTGCCTTTCTTTCTGAAAAAATGTTCCAATCAGAGAATGTTAAACAACATTAGACACATTCAGTGGCAGGGCGGCGCTGCTGGGAGACACCGAGCCGGCGGTTTCACACACGTTACTGACAATCCTAATTAAAATTAAACGAAATATATTTTGGAGAATACGACCCATTATATGACTCATTTAATCTTGAATTTAAAAAGAAACTAAAGAGGCGTTTTAATAGAAAAAAATCACAGATAAACGAACAATAACACAAAACACTGTGAACATAAAGTTTGTACAGTGTGTGTGCCGAGGAGACTCCAGAGCTGGAGCTGCTTCCTGCAGGTTTAAACCAGATGTTCTCGTTAAATATTGTGATAACAGTGTGATTAGTCACACGAGGCTGTGTCTCAGGTATCGAATCTTTATTACAATTCAAATAGATGTGTTTTTAAGGCACATCGAGCTGACAAAGAAAAGAGCAACATAGAAATACTGACCTTTTTCTTCATTGAGTGTTTCCGTGTTTTTACAGCCTTTTCGCTTCATGCAATTCAAAATACGATGTTCTCTTTTAATTTATTAATTCGTTTGTGTTTTTTTGTTTTTTTTTTTAAGAAAACTGCTAGAGCCTGGCTTTAATGTGTGACCCTGCTCTGTCTGTTGGAGGACATCATGCCATCGGCCTGTTAACGACGGATATTCGCCAATAAAACCACATCAAATCATTATGATGTTATCAATAATTCCTAATGCTGACACGAACCGCTATTATGCAATAATAAAAAAATCACGGCTTAATGAAAATAAAATAAGGTATTTCAGATAGATTTTGTGTTTTAAATTCATTTCTATTGAGGCTTCGTTTCTCTGTAGACTTTAAAACTTGCAATGCAATTTATATAATCGGAGTTTGTTTTTATTCCAGCAGAATATTATATATGTTCATTTTACTGTAGCAACATTTATTGTATATTGAGGCTTTCAATCCCTTTAAACTGGTTTAATTAAATGTTGTGATACTGATTTTTTCAGGTGAAAGAAACTGAAACAAACATGTTTTTCACTTTCTATAAAAACCGATTTATTAATGACTAAACATTTCAATAATTAGGATTTTATAACTACTGAAGGTATTATTTTAATATTGACTATTTGCTGCTCAAATTTTTAGTGTACTTGAAATATTTTTTTATTCCATGTACTTTAAAAAAAAAGAGTTAAAGCTAAAATGACAAAATCACAGGTAAAATTCTTACCTTTACAACCTATTTCTGAACATAAGCTCAGTACAGGAGGTGAGTGGCATGAAGGACTGAACTGGAGCCGTTTCATGTTTCTCACATGTTGTGGACTCAGTGATCAGGCTCCCTGAAGCCTTGGCCAGTCCTCTGAACTTTACAACTATATGTAAACAAGTTGTCAGTTCGGGAATAATCTTCTTTACTTTTTATTGGAAGGAAAATTAAACCTCCCAAGCTCAGATTAGGCAGACGAGTTTCTCTCTCTCTTCTTCTTCTTCTTCTTCTTTTTTCGTTCCTTGTCATTGGTGGGGCTGGACTTTGGTGGACAATAATGCGGCAATTGTTGATGCTTTGTGACCCATAAAATTTGAGGGTGGCTATTCTGGCTTTGGTATGTAATTATGCAAAACACTTTGCATAAAGACTTGCCATCCGATCTAATGATAGAGCCTGTAGTCTAATTTCCAGAGAGGGAGGCACCAGCAAACCCTGCACTCGGAGTGACGGTGGAAAAGCTGCCACAATAAAACCGAGGCAAACTGCACATGAGAATTCATGCGATTGTTCAGGTAATTTTGTTGTGGTGTGGACCTTTGTAATTTTGCAAAATGAGAGAGTGAAATTACATCAATTTAACTGCTCCTTTAAATACACACCATGTTTTTTGACAATATTTATTCAGTTTTACATTTGAAAGACGTTCAAGATTTTGTGCAACAAATATGAAAAAAGGGGGAGGGGGGGGGGGGGGGAAATGCAGCATAAGTTACTGCAACATTTGGGTTATTTTGTCAGAATTTACAGGATGTTTATTAAAAGACTGCAGACTACACATGTTGGAGGTGTACACTATATGGGATATTCTGTGTATGCACATAATAAACACTTGTGGTGCCTGACAGAGGTGTGAATCTGAGAGCTTTTCTACCAAATGAAGTGCCAGCAGAGAGAGAAATAAAGAGATCTGCAGCTGTCAAGGGTCAGTCAGCAGAGATTGCTTCTAGAGATCTTTGGGGGGGAAAAATCACACGTTTGAAGGCTTAGTGCTTTGCTGTCTTCGCATTTCAAGCTCAGATCAGTGGAATCAGAAAAAAAAAGAGAGAACATGGGTTGGAGAATTCTGATGTTGGAATGGACGCGTGCTTTTTGGAAGGCAGGAGACCAGTCTTTTACCTGATCTTTTAGAGGAAGGGGGAGAGCCCAAGGTTTTTTTGTTTTGTTCTTACATTAAAACATGTATCACACAATTAAAGCAACGTTGTCTCTAATGTCTCTCTGTGTGAGGAAATTTAATGTACAAAATCTGCCTTACACTCGCCTCTAATTTGCTGTGTGTCTGCAGAAAGGAGGACTGAAGTGTTTCATGACTGGTTCAGTGAAAATGTGAAAACATTTTTTTTCAACGTAGAACACATATGAATTATTTTGGCACTGATTGGGTACAAGAAAACTGACATAAGGAGTTACACTGGGAGTGTTTTATTTGTATTATGTAAGAATATAACACCATTTTGTACAATTACTTTGCTGTGGTTTTAAGCAATATTCTTTTCTGATGCTTAAAAATGGAGATGAAATGGTGGTGGTGGTGGTGGGGGGGATTGGTTAA